>NC_044034.1:294823234-295143693 GCF_901765095.1 Microcaecilia unicolor | reverse complement strand
AAGCTGCAGTCAGAATGCTTAGGGCTAGATGCACAAACTTTACAAGCCAGCAACCTGGGTTTTAAACTGGTTCTAGGCAGTTTAACGTGCAAGTAGTAAACCAGGACATGCACAAAAGGGCATTGTCCTGTCCGGTAGCAGTTAACGAAACGGAATGCAGATGAGCAAATTAGTATTATTATGTGTATAATTCGTATTATAATGAGATGCACTACCGTTTTCCAATCACCTTACCGTGGAAAAACCTAACAGGAGGTCTGCACCTCTCGTGGGGCTGCTGTGAGGGAATCGGAAGGAAAAAAAAACGTACAAACCTTACAGCTGTCTTTTTTTGGGGGGGCTATTTTCCTGCTCAAACCCTAGCCCTCAGTACAGAAGTTCCATAAAACACCTTCTGATTTAGCGCCTTTGCCCTTTTTCAGTGGCGTAGCCAGGATGAAATAGACCCCATAAGCCACCAGACTAAAGTCTACCTATCGAAGAACTTCTCTGTGCGGGTTACTCACATCTGCTGCCCGTCCTGCGCTGGAAGCTCTCTATGGGAAACCACGACACAGTGTGTAACGCTGTCAGTCTCTCTGGGGGGGGGGGGCCTGTGCTGATTGGACACAACAGTTCCATGGCCCCGCCTCCTAGCAGCCATCTGGGCTGGTATGCAGCTGAAACCCAATACCCCAGCAGGGGGCAGGGGAAACTGCGTTATATCACGGGGAGGAGGAAGCTGGGCTACGGTTCGATCCGACAACTCTGGGAAGAAATGACCAAGGGGAAAGGAAGGAGTTTGGCACTCTGCTTCACCGAAGGACGGAAGGAACAGTAAAGCCCTTCTGCAGCGGGATCGGACGTGCTGCTAACACCCCTGTTCTGAGTGAAGGACGTCCTTGGCATGCACTTACCATTACCCATTTTGTAGACAGTTAGAGCTCACATGGTATTCCTGCGCTAACCACGCTAATATGGATGCGCTGTTTAGCACAGGAATGCTCACCCTCTGCCCCCTCCAAAATAAGAATATTTTTTTAGCATGCACCTCATGGTATACCATTTTAAGCTGTGTTAGGTAGCATTAGTGCCTAACCCAGCTTAATTAAGAGCTACTTAGTCCTTTAACTGCTTGGTTGTGTATGACAGTGTTTTCCAACCCTGTTTTGGGGCACACCTAACCAGTTGGGTTTTCGGGATCTCCATGATGAATATACATGAGACACATATATTAAAATGTAAAAAAAGAAATAAAAATTAGCGTATCTGGGTTTAAAAAAGGTTTGGACACATTCCTGGAGGAAAAGTCCATAGTCTGCTATTGAGACAGACATAGGAAGCAACTGCTTGCCCTGGGATTTGTAGTATGGAGTGTTGCCACAATTTGGGTTTCTGCCAGGTATTTGTGACCTGGCTTGGACACTGTTTGGGAAAAAGGATACTGGGCTAGATGGACCATTGGTCTGACCCAGTATGGCTTCTCTTATGTTCTTTTGTACATTGTCGTGCAGGCAACTCTGTTTCATACATATTCATTATGGCAATCCTGAAAAATGAAATGAGCTAGGTGTACATCAGGACAGGGCCGGAAATGATTGTGGGGACTGCATTTCTATAACAATCCCCAGTCTCTCTCCTCATAACCAAGCAGCTTGTTTAACAGAAAGGTGTCTTCTCAAAGAGATCTTTCATCTGTTCCACATCCTAATTATATATGCAACAAGCCCATCATTCCCCAATTACTGCATAACAAAGAAAGGATGCAGAATGGTCCTTGTTTCTATATCCTGCTGTATGTATTGTATAATTGCAAAGCACTGCTTTACTGCTCTCTCCTGTGCAGTGAGGAAATATTTGTGTTTGTGACAAACTGATCTATAGAGACACTTGTACAAACCTATACCATACCGCAACATCTCAAGAGCAGATATGAAGGATATATATTTAGGAATATGAGACTTAGCATTGATCCTTTCTCCACAGAATGAGGAAGCACAGCATCTTCATTAAAGTTCTTGGAGGGATGGGCTTTCTGCAGACCCTTCCAAACCCAGGTACATTAATAACTTCACTAGCACCTGAAAATGCCAGAGATCACCATCAAACAACAGGAAGTGGACACAAAAAACCCCCCAGAGAATACCGTGGCAAAGCATGGAGACAAAACACTAGCAAAATGGACCTTGGTCTCTTGGTTTAGTTTCCTGAGTGGCACAAGCTAGTTTTGACTAGCTTAAAATGCAGATCTGCCAAATTCTCACAGACAAACAAGGAACAGCTGCACATACAGGGAAGACACAACAAGGCACAGTTGCAGATACAGGGCAAGTCCTATCCAGGGCCGTGCCTAGGGTCTCCGGCGCCCCCCCGCAGTTGGCCCCGCGCCCGCCCGCCCCCCCCCCCCCCCGAAAACGATCGCTACACTACCCGCCCTCTTCTCCCCAGATCCTTTTCTTTTTGTTTAAATTTACCTCTGACCGGCGGCAGCGTAGCGTTAGTGAAAAGGAGGCGGCGCTCCCCTGCCCCGACGTGTCAGTCTTCCCTTTGCTCAGTTCCCGCCTTCTTCTGACATCATTTCTGATGTCAGAAGAAGGCGGAACTGAGCGAAGGGAAGACTGACACGTCGGGGCGGTGGAGCGCCGCCTCCTTCTCACTACGCTACGTTGCCGCCGGACAGAGGTAAATTTAAACAAAAAAAAAAAGGATCTGGGGAGAAGAGGGCAAGGTAAGCATGGTGCGGCGGGGCGCCCCCCAGAGAATGGCGCCCTCCTGCCATGCTTACCTCGCTTACTGTGTTGGCACGGCCCTGTCCTTATCCTTATATCAGTGGCCTACACTTAGATCTCATGTAGTGGTTGCCCAGAAAAGCATAATAGAAGGAAGAGGGATCAGAAGTGGCCTTGGGTAATAAGGCATAAAGTTGCCAACTTGCTCCAGAGGTGGCCAATAGGATTGATCCAGTTATGGGTTTACCCCATTGCACGCAAGGACTTGTAATCTTGCTGTTTTTAGGGAATGCACCTGGGAAGTCAGGCCTAAAAGTCCCTATATGCAATGGCATAAACCCAGGACTGGATCACATATGCAAAGAAAATCTGGAGCCAGCTGGCAACCTTAACATGAGCCTTGATGCAAGGTTTAAATCTCAACACCCAGCAGTCCAACACAAAAGGAGTATCCAATCCTCATGATATTAATCATACAACAGTTCAATATTATTTTATTTTCCCACAGGAGCACCATATGTGGTAAAAGGTCCCCCATTCTTGGCACCTCCAAAACATATTGGAGATGCTAAGGGAAACATAGCTTTTAATTTCTCTGGAGTATAATACCACCGATTGACTATCTTGCACATATTTTCTTTAATCAAACACAAACAGAGCTTTTTTTTTCACCTCACAAAACACATTTTTCCCACTCTGTGTTAAAGGTGTTCACTATACAAATTGGGGGGGGGGGGGGGGGGGGGGGGGGGGGGAGAATGTTGGAAAGAATGTATGCAGTGTTTGGGAGGGGAGGTTGTTGTTATATTATAAAATCTGACGACGATATGTAATGTTCTGTAATGTTATGATTGTTGCTGGTTACCTGATATGAAGGTGCTGTGTACACTGATTAGTCATCAATAAAAAGTTGAAACATAAAAAAAAAATTTGATAGTTCATTCATTTATCAGGCTAATAAAATTTGGAACTCAATGCCAGATCAAATATGAACCATCTCAGATTATCTATAGTTTTATAAAGCATTAAAAACCTTTCTTTTGAAAGATATTTGAGTGATTAAGTAGCAGAACAATCATTCTAGTCTTGATTTGTTTTGTAATCTTATTGTAACTCGTTTAGATTCTTCACTGATGGAATAGAATAGAATAGCAGTCCTCCCAGCCCAGGGGCGTAGCTACGGGTGGGCCTGGGTGGGCCCAGGCCCACCCAATCTCAGCTCAGGCCCACTCAGTGTTTAAGCACCAAAAAGTGTCAGCCACAACCTTTCTATCCTCGCGACTCAGCCACCTCCAGTCCCACCTGCTTTTTGCCAGTCGAACGCAGCTCTTCTGACTTGAATCTGGTCCTCGGTAGGCCAGAATGAGCACTGCATTGCCGCACCCCGCTGCTCTCGCATCTCGCGGTCTCCACTGTCTGACCTGAACTACCTACCTTCTTGGCCGCTGCGCCGCGCTGTTCTCACATCTCGCGGTCTCCACTGTCTGACCTAAACTACCTACCTTCTCGGCCGCTGCGCCTGCGCCGCTCTCTGGTTTCGTTTCTTTATTTTTTGGTACATAAAAGCTCCCGCTCCTCAACTGCACACTTACTGCCTTGCTCCCCGCAGTGTGAATGGCATGTTACCACTGGTGCCGCACGCAGTGCCACATGGGAAAGGCTGTCGGCTGTGTCATGGGTGCAGCTCCTCCATCCCACACTGTGCCTGCCCTGCCTACTTAGATGATTTAGTCTATTCCAATAATCGATCACACAATCATCACAGAAGCTGAGCACTCCCCCGTAGCCCCCCACAAAAGGTACAGGAGCCAGTGCACACTGCAGCACGTGCAACTGCAAGCAGCAGGTAATTCATACATTTTTTAATTTTAACCATGTCATGTAATTGTAATCAAAATGCTGGCTGCTGGTGGTGGGCTTCTGGGTGGGGTAAACACTTCACTGCCTACAGGGCAAAAAAGGTATATTTAATGATTAAATATACCCTTTTTTTGCCTTAGGCAGTGAAGAGCTGACCCCACCCAGAAGCCCATCACCAGCCAGCATTTTGATTACTCTTGTAATCAAATGATGGCTCTGGTGGTAGGCTTCTGGGTGGGGGGTGGACTTCACTGCCTAGGGCAAAAAAAGGTATATTTAATCATTAAATATATCTCTTTTGTCCTAGGCAACGAAGAGCCCATCCCCACCCCGAATTCACCAATAAATTTTAATAGTGCCCATGTTAATTTTAAAAGATTGTCTATTTCTCATGTTGGTGGGTTTTTGGGTGGGGATGGTCTCTGCAGTGCCTAGGTTAAAATTAAAATACAAAGTGTAGGCAGTTTTCCTCTGGGTGCCAAAGGAAGGGGAAAGGACTTCAAAGGTATTTTACCTATTTTCCTTAATCAGACATTTACATTTCTTATAAAGCAAATTATATGCCATTCTTGTAATTATAGTGCAGGATCCTGTTATGTGTGTTGACATATTTGTCATTATTATAGACTTATATTTGGTCAAGCTTGATATGGCATAATGTAACCATATTTAAAAATATAGGTATTTTATTTTATTTTCTCCATTAAGTATGTATGTGGTTTATGTTGATGCAGTGCAGCTGTTGGGCACACTACATAGAAATCGATCATCAAGTGCACTCTAAGGCATTATTTTATAGTATCCCAAGAAACACTACTCATACATAGTGCCCACGCACATTAGCTCTGGGCCCAACCAAAATGTCAGGTCTGGCTACGCCACTGTCCCCAGCCTCTTTATGTGGCTTTATCAGTGCACACTTTGTCGAGATTCAATAAAAACTACTGGCAACGCAACTTTGTGCCATGCAGGCAAAATGTTACAGATGCACTGACACTGTTCTATATATTGCTATCAGCTCCTCTTATTGTCACATGCTACAAGTGGCACTTTATTTATTTATATAACACCCTAAATCAGGGCACTATATAACAAATTGCATACAGGTACAAGTAATTCCTGTCCCTGAGTTTACAAGCTAAGTGGTTACCTGAGTCATGAAGAAACAAAGGGACTTGCCAAAGATCAGAAGGTGTGCAGGTGAGAGATGCTGGATTTGAATGGTAATGGCCTGGTTCCCAAACCCATTGTTCTCAACACAAGGCCACACCTTGTTCCACTGAATCTTCAGGCCTCTCAGACTCTCCTGCCTTTTTTATGATCAAGTCATAGAGAATTTCTGGTGACCTTACTAAAAAAGAGGTTCAAAGAAAGTTTTACCACTTATATAGTTAGTAGAGAAGCATGAACTGATTACTTTGCTGCCTGGATGTCTCACCGCCACCTAAAGCTCAGTATGTCCAAAACTGAGCTCCTTATCTTCCACCTAAACCAACCTCTCCCCTTCCCCCACTCTCTATTTCTGTGGACAACACGCTCATTCTTTCTGTCTCATCTGCTCATAACCTTGGGGTCATCTTCGACTCCTCCCTCTCCTTCTCTGCACATATTCAACAGATTGCTAAAACCTGTCGTTTCTTCCTCTATAATATTGCCAAAATTCGACCTCTCCTTTCTGAGCACGCTACCAGAACCCTCATCCACACTCATCACCTCTGGACTACTGCAACTTGCTTCTCACAGGTCTTCCACTCAGCCATCTCTCTCTCTCTTCAATCTGTTCAAAATTCTGCTGCACGATTAATATTTCACCAAAGTCACTATGCCCACATCAGCCCTCTTCTAAAGTCACTTCACTGGCTCCCTATCTGTTTCCATATACAATTCAAGCTCCTCTTATTAACCTATAAGTGCATTCACTCTGCTGCCCCTCACTACCTCTTTACCCTCATCTCTCCCTACACTCCTTCCCAGGAACTCCGTTCACTAGGCAAATCTCTCCTAATTGCACCCTTCTCCTCAATCGCTAACTCCAGACTCAGTTCCTTTTATCTTGCCGCACCTTAAGCCTGGAATAGACTTCCTGAGCCATTACGTCAAGCTCCATCCCTGGCCGCCTTCAAATCCGGACTAAAGGCCTACCTGTTTGATGCTGCTTTTAATTCCTAACTTGTCACCTGCTCGTAGCCTTTATCTTGTCTTCCTCTCTTCAATAGTCCCTTTTCCCTATGTGTCCTATTTGTCTATCCTTCCTACCCTTATCCCTTATTTGTCCTGTCTGTCTGTCCTGATTTAGATTGTAAGCTCTTTTGAGCAGGGACTGTTTTTTCTTCATGTTCAATTGTGAAGCGCTGTGTACGACTGGTAGCGCTATAGAAATGATTTGTACTAGTAGTAGTACTTATAGTTACTAGTACCATTTTCCACATAAACACGTAAGAGACAATCTCTGCTCAACAGAGTTTAAAACAAGGGCTTATGGAGTTTCATTTGTTATGATAAAGAATAAAACAACAATGGTATGAAACATGGAACAGGATGTGCCAGCCCAGGAAGTCCTGATGTACTATCAAAAATAGTTATCAGGTAATTGTTTGTCCTCTGAACCGAGTGGGCCTGCCCTTGTTTCATACTCTGACTTTTCGATTCTAGATGTGCCTTGCGGTACTAGTAATCCCTGCTGATTTCAATTGGAAGAAGCACAAAGAAATTTAAACGGGAGTCCTTTAGCGTTCTTTGCCTGACGTCAAGATATTATTTTTTTCTGGTACACTGTCACTTTAAATGGTTGTGACTTGCGCAGTAGCTCTGTTCTGCAGTATGTGCATGGAGCAGCCAGTACTGTGAGGGGGAGGGGTGAAGACAGGGTACACTCCAGAGGCACCCTGGGGAATAAGAAGTGCAAAGCAAGGTGGGGTGTGTGCAATGCATCTCAGCTGGATTGTATTGCATTTTCCATCACAAAGGTCTGTATCCTTTTGGGGTTTTCACAAACCGAGCTCTGCCCTAGCAGATTAAACCCCTCTATGGGCTTCCTTTCCTTTGCTCAAATGACAAGACTTTGGCTTTCATGCTTCGAACACATCATGTGAGAAGAAAGATAACATGCTTGGCAAAGTTGAAGATGTACGCAAAAAAAAAAAAAAAAGGAACACCAGATATGGATCGATAACAATAATAACAGCAGCTATGGATGCCACTATATCAACAATTAGCCGCCTGACCGAAGACCGATCACAGTTCACGGCAACTATCCAGAGGGTCATCATGAGTCGACACTGATTCGAGGGTACTTAAATGGTCCTGAGAGCACATTGTATGTCTCTGCTTCCCTGTACATTGTGAAATGGCTCACTGTGTTCAGCATCTAGGCTCTGTTCCAATGACTGAGTGAAAGAGAGAGAGGGGGTGGGGAAGAGCGTGCCTTGAAACTCCACCAATGAGGTAAATTAAGATGTTCATTTCACAGACTTTTAAGGCAACAGGAAAGTGAAATGGAGACAGGGACATGGGGAGAGATCTCTCTAGGTCTAGGCTAACTGGTACTGTATACAAAAATTGAAATTTACATTAGCTCCTCCTTTGTTGGTGGTCATGGAGTACAACATCTCTCTTTCCTTCCGAGCTGCACATCCCTCCTTTTCTCTTTCCTTCCACCCAGCATTTCTTCTGTTTCCCTTCACCTTTCAAAACTGCAGCATCATTATTCCCCTACCTCTTCTCTCTTTTTGCCTATGCCAACAGGTTGTGGAACGAAAAGGTGGGGGTTGCACTATGGCAGAGTCCCTGATGCTTAATGCCCTGAGTCACCACTCTCAGAGCTGGCCCTGGGGGTTAGAACTATGTGAAAATAAGGATGGATGTCTCACTTCCCCCACCAGCATTCCTCCTGACTTGTATCTTCTGTTGCCTCAGGTACCTAGTTAGACAGTAAGCTCTTTGGTGGTGGTGGAGGGGGGGGGGGGGGAGTCTTATTGCAACTGAGTACTAATAACATGGTTAGCTGTAAAGGTGGACTAAAGTTCAAAAATGATAAGCAGTTCCAGGATGTCATGAACAACCTCTCCCACAAAGATATCACTATATTCAGAGCCTGTAGAGACTCTGAAGTCTCTACTTTCAAGGGTGAATTTGTTGACTCCTTTATCTTTATATCAAAGGAAGTATTTTTTTTATTAATACATTTTAAAAAGCAATCAGGTTCAGATAATTATTGGCATGTCAAAGTGATACATTTAGCACTAAAGAGAAAAAAAGATAATTTACAGAACAGTAGCAAAAACAGTAACAAATTACAGTAACATTGAACACCAGGCTCTGCTGCTGCTCCAGCTTAAATTTCTCACCTGGTGGCAGGATACAATGTAGTATTAGGAATCCAGTTCCTACAACATTCAGTTCAGTTGCAATGCATGTTACACAAAGGTACATTTTGGAGTCCTTTTACGAAAGCTTGGTATGTTTATGCACTTACCACACCTTAACCACAAAAGTAAAGGTGCAGTATATAAGCCTGTGTAGTAAATGCAGGACACATGCACAGCATCTGCCCTGCATTTACCTCATGGGCAACTGCGGTACATAAACCCACTTGAGTGCATCCATGCTGCTTACTTGGTACATGTAAAGTGGTTGCCCCAGCACTGCCCCTACTGTTAAAAAAAAAAAAAAAAAAAGATTAAGCTGCCAAGGTTGTTGTGGTGGTTCCCCTCCTTCTGATCTCCACTGACCCCTCCCTCATAGGACTTACCAGAGGCTTCCCTCTGCTCCCATCCTGTCTGGCTGCGGGTGTCAAAATGGTTCCAATGACCCCTCCCAGTGATCTTGTGGTAGTACCATGAGGAGTTATCCATCCATATAAGGGCAATCACACTGCTTCTGGGAGTCATCAATACCATTTTGACACCCACAGTCAGAGGAGCAAGAGTGGAAGGGGTCTACTTCTATCCCATCCCACTAGTCTACCAGGGAACCCCACAGGAGCTGCAGGTGGGGGGAGGGTTGGGATGTTTTCTAGGCAGGATAGGAAATGTTGAGAGGGAATAGAGGGGGAAGTTGTGATTTGGAGGGGACTTGTTCTCAACTCAAGTAAGACTACCTCTTACTGGATCATTGGTATATACCGGTCTCCCTCTATTCCACTTCGGTTTTTCAGCACTAATTCTTGTTGGATTATTTGTAGTAAATAATTAGCAGATTTTAGTACACACAGCTTCAGCTTTAGAAATGTTAATTTCTTTCTTCATCTCTCTCTCATTCACCCCTGAATAATTCACTGCTGAGTCACTTTAAAGTTGAAGTAACAAAACATCTGTTTACTCACAGTTTGCAGTTAGATTATAATCAGACAGGCTTATATATACATATTACTATACATTTGTATTATCAGCTCCTTCCATGTGCTTAGATGGTAATGGATGCTCACACCACCATAGATCCTCTCAGGTTAGGAGAGATCATGAGCTCCATGTGCTCCATGTGCTGCATCTGCTGCATCTAATGTGTCTAACCCCCACAGGAAGTTGCATAGCAGTGTGACCTCTCTAAGTAATTCACATCAGAGGTCACAGAGTAATCACAGAGAAATAATAGGTGACAGGCAATGCATGTAAAATACAATTACATTCCAACAAACCCCTTCTCATGCATAACTGTCATGCAATTATTTATTCATACAAAGTCCAAGCTTTATACGCAGATTCACAAAATGTTCTCTGTGTAACGGTTTGGTCATGATGTCAGCTGTCATCTCACTGGTGTGACAATAGTGTAGACTGATGACCCCTTCTTTCACCAACTCTCGCACGTTGTGGTATTTCGTTGCGATGTGCTTGGTGCGTGACTGAACCTTGTCGTTCTGTGACAGTCGGATGCAGCTCTGATTATCTTCCATTATCTGGATTGGTCTCTTTTCAGCTATACCAAAATCCAGCATAAGTTTTTCAATCCACATCAGTTCTCTGCACGCTTCCGATACAGCCACATATTCAGCTTCTGTAGAAGACAAACTCACAATACTTTGTTTATGACTGGCCCATGAAATGTGTACATTTCCATACATAAACACATATCCACTTGTGGATTTATAATCAGAATGATCCCCTGCCCAATCTGAATCACAGTAACATATTAGTTTTGGATTACTATTGGCTGAAATCTTTAATTTACAATCAATGGTACCCTTTAAATACCTTACCATCCTTTTAACTGCAGTCCAATCTGATTTGGTAGGTGAGCTGACCCTTCTGCTCAAAATTCCTACTGCATTTGCTATATCAGCCCTGTATGTGGTAGCTAGATATAAAAGCTTACCTATGGCTGATCTATATTGGATGTTATCTGGTAAAGGTTCTCTTACTGTTTCATCCTTCAGAAAATCAGTGATCATGGGAGTGCTTACAACTTGGGCATCTTGCATACCTAAACTTTCAATAAGCTCATTTATTTTCTGCTTCTGGCTTAGAAGATAAGAACCATCATTTTGTTTCTCAATTTCTATACCAAGATAGTATGACACATTTCCAAGTTCTTTTATCTCAACATTCAGGTTTAAATATTTTACAATGTCCTTGTACTCTTGCTCACTTTTGCTTGCAATGAGCAGATCATCAACAAAAGCTAAAATGTATGCATATTGTCCATTTGTGCACCTAGTGTACAAGCATTTATCTGCTTCACCTTGCTTAAATCCTAAATTTGTCAATATTTCATGCAATTTGTCATTCCAACATTTTCACTTTGCTTTATCCATAAAGACCTTTGTTTAATTTACACACTAGCTGTCTTTGTTTTGTATTTATGAAACCTGTTGGCTGTTCCATGTACAAGTCTTCAGTTATATCTCCGTGAAGAAACGCTGTTTTCACATCAATGTGGTTGACTTGCATGCCTTTTGAGACTGCAATGCTCAGAAGTGTTCTGATTGTCGTGTGTTTCACTACAGGTGCAAACACTTCATCAAAATCTTCTCCATATTTTTGAAGATATCCCTTTGCCACTAATCTGGCTTTATACCTTTCCACTTTTCCTTGTGCATTCCTTTTTAACTTGAATACCCATTTGCATCCTATAGCTTTCTTGCCAGGAGGTAATTTTGTAAGAATCCAAGTATTATTTTTATCCAATGCATCAATTTCTTCTTGTGCAGCTTTATGCCATTCAGCAGCTTCTTCTGCTGGCATTTTCTCAATCTCATCCCATGTTAAGGGCTCTTGAGCTTCTGCTGACTTTGTTAGGTAAGACAGTCTTGGGGGTGGAACACCTTTGTTTTCCCTGGATGAGCGTCTGACAACAGGTTGGTCTGACCTTTCCGCATCCTCAAAATCTGAGAGTTCTTCTCCAATTGATTCCCCTTCTCCAACTGTACTGTCTTCTGCAATGATCCTTTCTGTGTCTGCTTCCTCTGCCTGTTCCTCGTTAGATACAGATGAGTTGCTTTCAGACATCTGCCTTGGTATGGCATTTATATACACTGGCATGTCTATTATGGTTCTAGTTTCATATTCTGGATGATAAGGCTCATCTGGGATAATCCAGCCTTTATCAACCCTTTTGTTTTCATCAAAATATGTAACATGTCTTATGCCAACAATGCCAGTTTTCAGATTCAAAATTCTATATCCTTTGTGTCCTGGAGCATAGCCAACTAAAATGCCCCTTTCTGTTGTGGAATCCAGCTTATGCCTTCTTTGCTTTGGTACATGAGCATATGCTGTACTTCCAAATGTTCTTATGTGTGACAGGTTTGGCTTCCTACCATGCCATGTCTCATGTGGTGTGCGCTCAGCGCCTTTAGTTGGCATTCTGTTTTGTAGGTACACTGCTGTGAGAATGGCTTCCCCCCATAGTCTTTTAGGGAGATTGCTATCTGACAGCATACATCTGGTCATTTCCACAAGTGACCTAAATTTTCTCTCTGCAACAGAATTTTGTTCTGGTGTATAAGCTACTGTTGTGATATGTTGAATGCCTTCTTGTTCTAGAAATGTGCGCATGCTTTGTGAAGTGAACTCACCACCATTGTCGGTCTGAAGAACCTTTGGTTTTCTTTCAAATTTATTGCTCACCATGGCTACGTATTTCTTCAGCATGTCTGTGACTTGACTTTTTTCTTTCAGCAAATAGGCCACACAGTATCTAGAGAAATCATCCAAGAATATTAGCACAAATCTGTTATTTCCCAATGATGGGATATTAAACGGTCCACATAAGTCACTGTGTATTAAGTCCAGCACTTTATTACTCCTATTTCCTGTGTATGCAGGAAATGAGGGTCTCACACCTTTTTGAGTAACACAGTCTATGCATTTCTCCATATTACCAGCATCTGCACTTATCTGAATGCCTGTGGCTAGTTGCCCACTGTGAAGATCCTGGATCACCTTAAAATCACGATGTCCCAGGCGGCGATGCCAGATTTCCAGACTACATTTACCATCATTCTTCCTTACTTGCGCCATATGTGAGGCTTCACCTGAAATGCTCAGTTTATAAACATCATTATGCATAAAAGCTTCAGCATACACTTCATCATTTTTAGAGATTGTGCACTTACTGTTTTCAAAATGAATCACACATCCCTTCTTATCTAATGTAGATACACTAAGCATATTACAAACTGCTTGGGGAATATACAAGACATCACTTACAGGAATTTCTTTAACTTCATTAGACACTTTGCATTTTAAGAATCCAATACCTTTTGCTTGGATCTTAGCAGTCCCTGCGTTTGCAGTTTTAAGAATACCTTCTTCTGGACACATTTCCTGAAAGAAATCTTTACAATTGGTTTAAATGGCATGTGCTCCCCGAATCCAAAATCCAAGTACTTTCATTTGAATTATTATTTACCATAGTCAAAGATTTTTCTGCCATTAGAAAGCCCTTGTGTTTATCTTTGTCCTTCATACATTTCCTGGTTTGAAAATTCTTTAGTTCCATTGGCTTAGGTGAGCTAGAGGGAGTGTTTTGTGTTTCCTTACACCATTTAGATACATGTCCCTCCTTTCCACATGAGTAGCAAATCAGCTTGCCCTTGGGTGGAGTTTTCCCATAGCTCCGCCTTCCTCTGTTCTTTGCCAAGAAATTTGTTTCATTTCTCTCTGACTTGCTTTGAGAACACATCTCCTCAGAATCATTTATTATGCATTCCTGCCTTAGTTTTGATGTTGCCTGTTCAAAGATTGCCCTTCAATGGCCTCATTTACAGACCTAAAAACATCAAACTTCTTTGATAGTGAGGTAAAAAGAAATGCTCTTTTCAATGCATCACACATGGGAATTCCAGAAAGTTCTAGCTTTTGAAATGAAGACATAAGATGCATAATGTGATCATTACATTTACTTTTATCCCTTAATTTGGTTTCATTCAACTCTGCCAACCAAATTGGTTGCTGCTTTGCATATGTAGTTGCATACATAGTTCTCAGTTTATATAAAATGTCCTTTGGTGTATCTTTTCCCTCCACTAATATGGCTTGTTTCTCTGAGAGAGCTTCCAAAAGCATGCACTTCACATAATAGTTTGCATTGTCCCATTCAGCCATATTTTCAGCTGTTCTGTCTTGGTCTAAGCATATATCTAATCTTTTTGCTCGAAGGAGACATATGAATCTTAGTTCCCACTGCTGATAATTAAACTCAGTTAATTTAGGCACCTTGAGAGAATAGAACAATGGTGAATTTCTTCCCTCAGCCATTTTCTTAGCCTTCTGTCTGCTGTGTGGGGGGAGAGAGAGACAGACTGAATCTTTCCTTTAAAACTTAAGAGAAAAATGTGGCCTTTTTTTTTTTTTCTGCCTGGTAATATTTCTCTTCTTTTTCAATTCCTGGCCCTGGGCCCATAACCCTTTTGTTGGATTATTTGTAGTAAATAATTAGCAGATTTTAGTACACACAGCTTCAGCTTTAGAAATGTTAATTTCTTTCTTCATCTCTCTCTCATTCACCCCTGAATAATTCACTGCTGAGTCACTTTAAAGTTGAAGTAACAAAACATCTGTTTACTCACAGTTTGCAGTTAGATTATAATCAGACAGGCTTATATATACATATTACTATACATTTGTATTATCAGCTCCTTCCATGTGCTTAGATGGTAATGGATGCTCACACCACCATAGATCCTCTCAGGTTAGGAGAGATCATGAGCTCCATGTGCTCCATGTGCTGCATCTGCTGCATCTAATGTGTCTAACCCCCACAGGAAGTTGCATAGCAGTGTGACCTCTCTAAGTAATTCACATCAGAGGTCACAGAGTAATCACAGAGAAATAATAGGTGACAGGCAATGCATGTAAAATACAATTACATTCCAACAATTCTGTGTATGCTGGTATCACTCAAACTCAACAATACCGTCTTCAAACTCTTCAGAATTCTGCTGCCCGTTTGCTTCGACATGCCAAGAAATATCATCATGTAACACCAGTTTTTCATCAGCTGCATTGGCTTCCAATTTCCTTCCAATCATGGTTTAAGATTCTTGTTGTTGCACATACAGTTCTGCATTTTGGTAGTCCTTCATATCTCTCCTTTGTCATTTATTCCATGCATGCTAGCTTGTACCCTCCATTCTTTAGATGGTCACCGTCTTGTCCTTCCCTCTCCTGTGAATCTACCAGGTCTGCTGCTTTCTTTTTTTTTTGCCTCAAAACTCTGGAATGACCTGTAACCCTCAATTCATTCTGAGCTTTCTTTTCCTAAATTTAATCATCCCTTAAAGCCTATTTGTTTCAGTTTAGCATTTGGAACCACTTTGGACCAAGTAGACTAGCTACAGTTGTGTAAATAGAAGCAGAAGTATTTGTTAGGTTCTAGGTTTTAATTGTATTTTTCCTAATAATCATAATTTAGCTAGTTTCCATAGAATGAAAACTAGGATTGCCAACTGGCTTCAGGGTAATTTTATACAATATGCCTATATGAAAAGTGCAAATGACACCAAACTAGGTTTGATTCCCACTGCACCTCCTTGTGATTCTGGGTAAGACACTTAAACCTCCATTGCAGTATCTGACATGCCAGCTCACATGCATTTGGCATGTAACACACGCATTTGTGCCCCTTCTCACGCCCACACACACAAGTATGCTATTCACACACATTCTGGCTCCCAGCTCGGGATGTGTCTCATCTTTCCTTCCCCACCTTCCCTGACTTCTCGCTCCCTCCCAGTCCATCTGCATCTGTCTCTCTCCTCTCTCTCCCTGAGCTGCTGACTCTAGTGTTTTTCCCTCATCTCCACCACCCCCTCTTCAGTCCTTCAAACTTGTGTGCATCAGTGGCAGGATTATGACATTCTGCCTTGAGCCTGTTCCTCTATGATATCCCGCCTCCTCTGATGGAATTTCCTATTTCCATGAGGCAGGGGCGTAGCCAGACAGCAGATTTTGGGTGGGCCTAGGCAAGAAGTGGGTGGGCACCAAATGTTCTCTCCCCCACCCCGCACCAAAAACATATCTCAGCTGGTGGAAAAATGCTTCTCTCCAGTCTCCACCTTGGTAGTCTGCAGCAGGCATACGCTGAAAACTGAGCATGCGAAGGTACTAATATTGTGGACAGCAGCATTTTCATTACCATGTGCTGCTGTTGGATGGGCCTGAGCCCTAAGTGGGTGGGCCCCGGCCCACCCAGGCCCACCTGTGGCTACGCCACTGCCATGAGGGTGAGACATCATAGAGGAATGGGCCTGAGGCAGAGTGCCATAATCCTGCCACTGATGCATGCAAATTTGAAGGACTGGGGGGGGGGGGGGGAGTGAAGATAAGGGAGAAACATTGGAGTCAGGAGCTTAGGGGTAGAGAGTAGACAGATAGACACTGGCTTAGGAAACTGGAAGAATGGGCATCCAAATGGCAAATGAAATTTAATGTGGACAAATACAAGGTGATGCACATTGGAAAGAATAATGCAAGTCATAGTTACCTGATGCTAGGGTCCACCTTGGGGGTGAGCAACCAAGAAAAAGATCTATTTGTAGATAATACACTGAAATCTTCTGCTCAATGTGCAGTGGTGGCCAAAAAAGCAAACAGGATGCTAGGAATTATTAGGAAAGGGATGGTGAATAAATGACCTAGAGATGGGAGTAACTAGTGAGGTAATTAAATTTGCTGATGACACAAAGTTATTCAAAGTCGTTAAATCGTGGGAGGATTGTGAAAATTACAAGAGGACCTTACGAGACTGAGTGTCTCAATGGCAGATGACGTTTAATGTGAGCAAGTGCAAAGTGATGCATGTGGGAAAGAGGAACCCAAATTATAGCTACGTCATGCAAGGTTCCACGTTAGGAGTCACGGACCAAGAAAGGGATCTAGGTGTCGTCGTTGATGATACGTTGAAACCGTCTGCTCAGTGTGTTGCTGCAGCTAAAAAGCAAATAGAATGTTAGGTATTATTAGGAAACGAATGGAAAACAAAAATGAGGCTGTTATAATGCCTTTGTATCGCTTCATGGTGCGACCGCACCTCAAATATTGTGTTCAATTCTGGTCGCCGCATCTCAAAAAAGATATAGTGGAATTAGAAAAGGTGCAGAGAAGGGCGACGAAAATGATAAAGGGGATGGGACGACTTCCCTATGAGGAAAGGCTAAAGCGGCTAGGGCTCTTCAGCTTGGAGAAAAGGCGGCTGAGGGGAGATATGATAGAGGTCTATAAAATAATTAGTGGAGTTGAACGGGTAGATGTGAAGCGTCTGTTCACGCTTTCCAAAAATACTAGGATTAGGGGGCATGCGATGAAGCTACAATGTAGTAAATTTAAAACGAATCGGAGAAAAAAATTTTCTTCACTCAACGTGTAATTAAACTTTGGAATTCATTGCCAGAGAATGTGGTAAAGGCGGTTAGCGGAGTTTTAAAAAAGCTTGGACGGCTTCCTAAAGGAAAAGTCCATAGACCATTATTAAATGGACTTGGGGAAAATCCACTATTTCTGGAATAAGCAGTATAAAATGTTTTGTACATTTTTGGGATCTTGCCGGGTATTTGTGACCTGGATTGGTCACTGTTGGAAATAGGATGCTGGG
Organism: Microcaecilia unicolor; assembly: GCF_901765095.1. Taxonomy (NCBI): domain Eukaryota; kingdom Metazoa; phylum Chordata; class Amphibia; order Gymnophiona; family Siphonopidae; genus Microcaecilia; species Microcaecilia unicolor. The sequence continues at coordinate 295,126,093 of NC_044034.1, read as the reverse complement.
CTCGATGGACCTTTGGTCTTTCCCAGTATGGCAATACTTATGTACTTATAAGACCAAAAATACTATAATGCCTCTGTATCACTCCATGGTGTGACCTTGAGTATTGTGTTCAGTTCTGGTCGCCGTATTTCAAAAAAGATATAGCGGAATTAAAAAAGGTTCAAAGAAGAGCGACCAAAATTATAAAGGGGATGGAACTCCTCTCATATGAGAAAAGGCTAAAGAAGTTAGGGCTCTTCAGCTTTGAAAAGAATGAGAGGAGATATGATTGAGATCTACAAATTCCTGAGTGGTGTAGAATGAGTAGAAGTGAATCTTTTTTATATATATATACTCATTACAAAAGTACAAAGACTAGGGGACACTCAAGGAAGTTACATTAAAATACTTCTAAAACAAATAGGAGAAAATATTTTCCACTTAATGAATAGCTAAGCTCTGGAACTCTTTGCCAGAGGATGTAGTAACAGCAGTTAGCATATCTGGGTTTAAAAAAGGTTTGGGCAAGTTTCTGGAGGAAAATTCCATAGTCTGCTATTGAGACAGACATGGGGAAGCAGCTACTTGCTCTGGGATTGGTAACACGGAATGTTGCCACGATTTGGGTTTCTGCCAGGTACTTGTGACCTGGCTTTGCCACTGTTGGAAACAGGATACTAGGCTAGATGGACTATTGGTCTGACCTAGTATGGCTATTGTGATGTTCTGATGTTAGACCTGCCTGGGACCTTTGAGAAAAACCTCACTCATTGGCCTTCAATCTCCAGTATACCGGTGGTAAGTCTCCAGCTTTGGGATGGGCCACCCTTGGCATCTCTGCAGTATATCAAATCCCATCCCATCCCCTTTCCTTTCCTTCCTTTTCCTAATATAAAAGCAACACAGGCACCTATGTGCCTTTTTAAAATAAGCTTGCATTGTCATGGGGGTGGGGGGCTTCCCACTTTAGGTTCATGCCACTCCAAATTTGCATCACCATCTGGCGCTTTGACTGGTGGGGGTCCCCAAACCCAAGTGCTCATCCACCTGTGATCTGCACTTTCCCTGGGCAGCTGCCATCATGCTGGACCTCTCCACCCTCCCCATGCATACTCGGGTTTTGTAAAATTGAGCATGAGGGGGTGGGCCTCTCCCACACATGCTGAGTTTCAGAAAAAACAAGTATGTGCTGGGGGGAAGTTCAGCGCCATGGCAGTGGCAGCCCAGGGAAAGTACAGGCTGTGGGTGGAGGAGCACTTCCACTGGTGGGGCTTGTGGGGGTTACAGGGGAACAAAAAATGGTGGGGGAGGGGATGAAGAGTGGCAGCAGGACAAAATTTTGTCTCCCCCCACCTCATCCCTTTGTGCTCAGGTCCTCCCAAAATCCAAGGTCTAGTTATGTGGCTGTTGCAGATCTGTCTTCATAGTGCACAAATGCAGAAATTTACACCTTCAAAGGTATAAATTTGTGCATGCATCCAAACTATGCCCCTATTTTTATATTGTGAACTACACAGGTGGTCATTCCAATGGCACAATCTATCAAGAAAGATAACCCTGAAACTTCAGACCACCATGGGGCGCACACATATCATTGTGGGACCCCAAGATGTTCATCAGGTACGGCGCACCTTAGTAAAAGGACCCCTATGTAATGCATACATCTTGGGATCACACCCAACTTGGGTGACCCTTATAGAATCGGGGGGATATCAAACAAATGGTAGGTAGTAGGGTTGAATTAACACAGGTGTGAAACTTTGGAGCAGTAAGTGCCGGTTGTAAAGGCTTCAACCCTACCTACTGTCCATTCGGACTTGATTGTAAATTTTAAGGGGCTTCAACGTTAGCTTCAGAACTTTTAGTACAGGAACACTACTGGGCAGACTTATACGGTCTGTGCCCTGAGAAAGGCAGGGACAAATCAAACTCTGGTATAAAGTATCATATACCATGTAAAAAGAGTTTATCTTGTTGGGCAGACTGGATGGACCGAACTGGTCTTTATCTGCTGTCCTTTACTATGTTACTCTTTGGGTTTCTACATGGAATGTTGCTACTAATTGGGATTCCAGAATCTTGTAACTCTTTAGGATTCTAGAATCGTCAGAAATTTTAGTACAAGAAGAGTGCTGGGCAGACTTCTACGGTCTACGCCCTGATCGTAGATAGATAGGGATGGGCTGGAGTGTAAATTTTAAGGGGCTTTGATGTTAGCTTTAGAACTTAGTACAAGAACAGTACTGGGCAGACTTCTACAATCTGTGTCCTGGGAAAGGCAAGGACAAATTAAACTCGGGTATACATATAAAGTATCATATACCATGTAAAAAGAGTTTATCTTGTTGGGCAGACTGGATGGACCGAACTGGTCTTTATCTGCTGTCCTTTACTATGTTACTCTTTGAGTTTCTACATGGAATGTTTCTACTGATTCTCTTTAGGATTCCAGAATCTTCAGAAATTTTAGTACAAGAAGAGTGCTGGGCAGACTTCTACAGTCTACGCCCTGATCGTAGATAGATAGGGATGGGCTGGAGGGTAAATTTTAAGGGGCTTCAACGTTAGTTTCAGAACCTTTAGTACAAGAACAGTACTAGGCAGACTTAGGTATACATATAAAGTATCACATACCATGTAAAATTAGTTTATCTTGTTGGGCAGACTGGATGGACCGAACAGGTCTTTATCTGCCATCATTTACTATGTATGTTACTTCCACAGAGCAATGCAGACCATGTGACATCGGCCAGTGAAACCTAAGCCTACACTATCACAGAACTGGTCAGTCAGACATTAATTGATCTCAATTAATCTTCGGTAGGGTTTGCACACTTGACTGGGGAGCATCATTTCAGAGAGAAACACACTGACAATGCAAGGTTCCACATTAGGAATCACCGACCAGGAAAGGGATCTAGGTGTCCTTGTTGATGATACGTTGAAACCCTCTGCTCAGTGTATGGTGGCAGCTAAGAAAGCAAATAGATTATTAGGTATTATTAGGAAAGGAATGGAAAACAAAAATGAGGATGTTATAATGCCTTTGTATTGCTCCATGGTGCAACCACACGTTGAATATTGTGTGCAGGTCTGGTCACCGTATCTAAAAAAAGATATGGTGGAATTGGAAATCGTAAAGAGGGCGATGAAAATGATCAAGAGGATAGGACAACTTCCCTGTGAGGAAAGGCCAAAGTGACTAGGGCTCTTTAGCTTGAAGAAGAGACTGGTGAGGGGAGATATGTTTAGATAAAAAAATGAGTGGAGTGGAACGGGTAGACGTGAATTGATTTTTTTACTCTTTCCAAAAATACTAGGATTAGGGGGCATGTAATGAAGTTAAAAGTAGTAAATTTAAAACAAATTGGAGAAAATATTTCTTCACTCAATGTGTAATTAAACTCCGGAATATAGTAAAAGCAGTTAGCTTAGTAGGGTTTAAAAAAAGGTTTAGATAGCTTCCTAAAAGAAAAGTCCATAAGCCACTATTAAAATGGACTTGGGGAAAATCCACTGCTTATTTCTAGGATAAGTAGGATAAGATATATTGTACTGTTTTGGGATTTTGCCAGGTACTTGTGACCTGGATTGGCCACTGTTGGAAACAGGATGCTGGGCTTGATGGACCTTCGGTCTGTCCCAGTATGGCAATACTTATATACTTATGACAAGAGAAAAAGATCTACAAGGGCCACTGAAATAAGGAATTTGAACACTGAGTTTGAGAGACTGATACCCAGAGCCTCTTTTACCAAACTGTGTTAGTGATCCCCGTGCAGCAATGTGGACGAAACCCATTCAAAGAGAATGGGCTTTGTCGGCATTGCCACACTCGTTAGCGCAGTTCAGTAAAAGGGACCCAGAGTAATTTTGAGAATTAATTGTCTTTTTTTTGCCTTTGCTTATTGTGTTATACATGTTTTTGTTTTTAACTTGGTTCTCTTGCTCTTATTCTTTTTACCTACCTAGCCAAAGAGAATAAATAAAACTTGTTCAAAATTACCTTATCCCTGCCTGGTCTCCCATTACAATATTTTCTTCTGTACAATAATATTAACCATTTTTTCTAGATCCACTCCCTTTGCCCCTACCTCTAGGGAAACCTTATGTGAGTGTAAATTGTGACCTCAAGGAGCAGTGAGGGTCTCTTCTTGATCTTGCTCTATAGGAGAGGTTGTGTGATCCCAAAGAGAAGCTGCCGATGAGACTGAAGAAGACTAATGGGAAACTGGGCTGCCTGCCCTGCCCTGCCTGGCACAAGGGCCACATTAACCTTTGTAAAGTGGACTAACATGGTTTCCACACTATTTTAAATTTCGAAGTCTCCATCCTACCCTAGATCTTCTCCTGTTCCTCACCATGGACCTCTCACTTGTACTAGCTGCGTTTTGGTCATGCTATTCTTACGAAAAAGAACTCAGGCTAAGTTAGAAAACCAAAAGGAATCTTTATTTCTCACTGCAACAGCACAAGAAATATTATTGGCTCTTGGCATTAGTAGTTTTACAGAAAAAAATCTAACAATAGGAAGGAATACAAAGGTCACAGAACAGAGAGAAAGAAAGAAAGAAAGATTCTTAGCTATAGAGAATTAGTTTGTACGAGGGGAGGGAGAGAGAGTACCCCCCACCCCTGGAAATAGGCTGTGGCAAGGATATGAAACTCTCCTGCCATCCGGACTATTTCAGAGTCTCTTTAGATGAGCAGTTACTTATATACCCTTCCCATCACAAAGGACCACCTCATATATCACCCAATCAGCAATCCTGCAAGTACATAGGAGTCCTGTGATAAAACCTTAGTGTCCTTGCCACACCTCTGCTCAGTAACAAACAGTTGGGATGTCATGACAACGGGGGTCTTGTCAGTTTCTTTGTAACAAGACAGTTGGTTGGGATGTCATGGCAATGGTCTTCTCAGTTTGTGGTCAGCCAGAAATTCCTGTCTTGCCACTATCAGTGGAAACTCACAGAAACACACAGAAATAAGCAGACCCCAAAGAAAAGGCCAGAAAATTCCAGAACACACTCTCCCTAAATCATATGCCATTACCCAATCTGTGGTGTTGAAAAGGGGAAGGAGAGCTCCCCTATTGTTCTCGTTCTTCTGGTGCCATCTTGGAAAATGGTACTAGCTGACTGGAGATTAGCCTAATTTTGGATAATCAACTGTGGCTGTTTGTAGATGGTACAAATATTTGCGCTAATTCTATAACAGCAGCAGGGGAGTCCTGATTCTGTTACAGAGTACTAGCGCAAATCCTGTGCTGGTGCACCAAAAAAGAGAGCACACCCGCTTATGCCAGGTCAATGGCAGGGGTAAGTGGGCATGCTTAAATATGCAACTCAACATACATATCATACAGTATTCTATAAGATGCGCATGTTAATGCTTGACACACCTACATCCCAACCATGCTTCACCCTGTGTATTCCCTCTTGCCAATTGTGCGCTATGCCATTTATGTATGAGCTTTAAATGTAGCACTACAAATGCGCACATAAGTTCCACATTCTTCTGCTTTTACTTGCAAAAAATGTGTGCAAATGCAGATGCGCCTTTTACAGAACTGTCAATATATATTTATATACTGTATTTAGCTGTATTATCCTTTTTGTGTTATCTTTTAAACCTATTATCTATTACATAAGCCGCATTGAGCCTGCTAATAAGCGGGAAAGCGCGGGGTATAAGTGTTACAATACAATATATATGGAGCCTAACTCATCACATTTTGATCCCATAGATGAAACCTTGGTTATCTGCTATAATCGGTCACATTTATTGAATCATAACTAGAGAGTTACTGGGCTCTCACATTACAACTTACTTAAAGTACAGGTTATTTTTTTTATTTTAGTTACAGTTGTACCCCGCGCTTTCCCACTCATGGCAGGCTCAATGCGGCTTACATGGGGCAATGGAGGGTTAAGTGACTTGCCCAGAGTCACAAGGAGCTGTGCCTGATCATCATCATCGACACCATTTTTGGGGTTTGTATCACTTTTTATGGAAGTCCATTCACACCATAAACAGAGAAACAATGTATCAGAGAACATAAGAAGATACCAGCCAGAAACTTTCAATCCCCATCCAACTTGTCAATTAAACTATTATAATAGGTTAAAGGGTATCATGTATTAAAACACTTCCTAACATGATGTGGGCTAATTTCAAAAGATGATTATGTTCAGGAAATGTTTTATTTTTCTTGGTTATTGTATTACTAGTAAAAAAGGCCCGTTTCTGTTTGAAATGAAACGGGCGCTAGCAAGGTTTTCCTCGGAGTGTATGTTTCAGAAAGAGTGTGTGTGAGAGATGGAGCATGTCTGTCAGAGAGAGAATGTGAGAGAGCGAGTGTGTGTGTTTGTGTGTGAGAGAGAGTGTGTGAGAAACAGAGTGTCTGTGTGTGTGAGACTGTGAGAGAGAGGGACAAAGAGATAGAGACTGTGTGTGTGTGACAGAGAGAGTGTGATAGACAGTGAGTGTGTCAGAGAGAGTGAGTGAGTGTGTGGTGGTGAACTGAGAGAGTGTGGCAGGGGGGGGGAGGTTGGCTGTGTTGTTGCTGTCTGGTATTAGTGTGGTGCTTTCTTGTGTGTGTGTGTTTTTTTTTGAAGGTTCAAGGGGGGGGGGGTTGGGGGTGTGCAGCCGCTCCTCCTCTCCCCTCTGATGTCACTGCGCTCCTCCCCAGGGGCAGTGACGTAGAGGGGAGAGGAGGAGCAGCTGCAGAGACGTCAGCCAATGTGAAATGGCTGTCTACGGAGGTGCGTTTTAGTTGTAAGATTTTTTTTTCTTTTTTCGTTATGTACGGGCTGCTGCTGCTCAACAGGAGCAGCAGCAGCGGGCGGACAGAGTTAGTATTTGCGGCTAAGGGAGCTGAGGGGGTTGATGTGGGTGGGGGAGGGGCTTGGTGATGTGCCGGGGAGGGTGATACGCCAAGGGGGGGGGGGGGGGGGCTTGGTGCTCCGTCGTTACAGAGGGCCTTGGGTGATGCGCAAGGGGGGGCGGGAGGGGAGTGTCGCTGGACATGGGTGGCTGGAAGGGGGCAGGGGAGGGTCGCAGCGCGGGTGGTTGGAAGGCAGTGTCGAGCGATTCTTAGGCAGGGGGAGGAGTAGGGAAACACTCCTCCCCCTGCCTGAGTCGTTGTTTGCTGCTGGCTGGGTCCCCCTGCCATTGTACACTCGCTGCAGCCGATTCGCTGCTCCCTGCTTCACGGCTCCTCCCCTCTCCCTGACGTCACTTATCTACTCCATCTAACTCTGGCCGGAAACCACGGTTCCAGGCAGCCTCAGAACGTTGGAGGTGAGAATTATTATATAGGATGATGATATAGATATTTATTTCCTAGTTGTTTCTTGTGGTAATTTTATTTATTTATTGCATTTGTATCCCACATTTTCCCACTGTATGGCAGGTTCAGTGTGGCTTACATAATGCTAAAAAGGCGGTTACAAAATTTAGATTTGTAAAAGTCTAGTACATAATAAACGCTTAGGTTGATATAATAATAATTGTTATTATAATTATTAGGAAATGTAAAATTAAAAAAAACTTCCTAAAAGAAGTTAATGTTGTTATTTCCCATAATTCTATAGACAATTTGTTCCAATGACTTTTACTAAGCTGCGCTAAAAAGTGGTCTGAGCACAACCTTATGCAGCTCTTCCCATGTGCTAAGGCCATCTGTAATAGAGCTGGGAAATGGCTGATTTTCCAAATTAATGGCCGTGCACTAATGCTGGCATTAGCACCCGACCATTAATAAAGATGAGCCCATGAGCACTTACCGACACCTATTGTGTAGGCGGTAAGGGCATATGCACTAATCCTGTGCTAATTAGCACATGGTAATGCAGAAATGCTAATTGATTGGCACAGAAATGCCACTCTCTACCCCCAGACAAGACCCTCTGCAAAAAATGAAATGTATTTTTTAGCATGTGGTTTGCACGCACGCTTTGCAAAATTACTAAGGAATGCCTCAGCGCATCCTATGGCATGCCCTTTTAAGTTGCATTAAGCACGCACTATTGCTTACCACAAAAGGGCACGCTGAGGCATTCCACGGTAGTCCCCTGTGCTAGAAAATACAAACGTATTTTCTAGCACCGTAATCAGTTGTGGCCTTACCATTAGGCCACCTGAGGCGGGGGCCTCAGGCAGCACTCTTGTGAGGCAGCATTGCTCCTGCCCTTCCCTCCCCAACCCCCTTCCCCCAAATTAACTTTTTTCTTTTCTTGTTTTTCAAAAGAGGGCAACAGCAACTCCCATAGGCTACCCTGCCGCCAGTCCTGGCCCCTTCTCTCTACTGCGGGCAGCCCACCTCCAAGGAAACAGGAAGTTATGTCAGAGAGTTGGACCACCCACGTAGAGAGGAGCTGAGACCAGTGGCAGGGCAGCCTATGGGAGTCACTGGTGCCGCCTTCTTTTGAAAAACAAGAATAGAAAAGGTAATTTCAGGGAAGGGGGTTGGGGAGGGAAGGGTGGGGAGCAGCAGCAGAGGAGCCGGAGCGGCAGCTCATTTTCTTGCCTCAGGTGGCAGAGTGTCTTGGGCTGCCCCTGAGCATAATCACTGCACACCAGAAGCTGGAACTACCGCCGGGTTCCCGAGTGAGTCCGGTGGTAGGGCCGATTTGGCACATGGTGACACAGTGGTAGGTAAAGGGGCCCCTAGGGTTGGAATTTCTAGTAATTTCTGAGACAAAGTGTACTGGTGAACCACTCTTAAGTAAGTGGGAGTTTGATAATACAGTAGGGTCTGAATATTAAAACCATCCCTTTAAACAGACCATATTCCCTGGCTGGTAAACAATGGAGTTCTCTAGAAACAGGACCAGCACTTTCCTCCTCTACTTTCTCTCATAAGCAATCTTGCTGCTGCATTCTGAATTGTCTGCAGTTGTTAATAACAGCGTTTCTCAAGCTGGTCCCAACCAGTTTGGTTTTCAGGATATCCACAAGAAATATGTGTGAGAGATTTGCATGCATTTCCTCAATTGCACGAAACAAGCTTACATACACTGGAAAGGAAACCCACTGTTTGTTAATCTTTCTGGTGCATATTCATTGTGGTAATCCTGAAAACCTGACTGGTGAGGTGTGCCTTGAGGAGTAGGTTGAGAAACAGTGCCCTGTTGCGTCAAACCTAGTCGAGATCCATAGAGATCCCTTAAGCTATTTGCATGTTTATTTTATTTGTTTTTAATTCCCATGCCTGAGAGTTCTGGGAGTTCTCCTCTGTACAATCCCCCAGAATGCTTAGTGTCAAGACCAGAACTGGCTCAGACATCACCTGACCAGAGTTAGTTAAGAGGGTTGAGAGTGAGTGGCCACACACTACTTTAGGAGACATAGATAGAGGAAGCTTGCTGAGTCACAAATGAGTGGGGATCTTGTGTTTGATCCCATATGACATATCAAACTCAGAACAGAAATAATGTGGGTGATGACTGACGTGAGCAGATACTATAAATATCGGTGATTAATCATTAATAGGGGTGGAAGCAGCTTCTATCAATGAGTGTTTCACAGTGTAAGTCCCTCTGCATGCTATATGAGAACCGGTGTCATTCTTTTCTGCTTTTGTGGTTTATGAAACATAACAGATTGGTAGTACTAGCAACTGAAGTGTTCATTTCTCCATAGAACAGATACAGCACAGACGGCAGCAGTGGACATTCTTTCCTTCCCCACTACAGAACAGACCATAGTAACAGTGCAGCCTTCCCTCACACTGCACTCGTGGGAGAATTCTGCACAATCAATAAATAACACTGAATTTTCACAATTTGTGCACAGAATTCTCCCATCATAAGGCCAGGCACCTCTGCCTTCTCATCCCCACCCCCCCCCCAAGGTTTCTTTCTCCTCAGACTAGACCCTCCCCAGCATTATAACTCTCCTAAGTTCACCATGTCCGGCTAACTTCCCCCATACCCTAATTGTAGCTTGAACTCCTGTGCAGACTTGACCTCCCCTACCCCACAAAGGAGGTTAACTCCCTAGTTTCTTTGCCTCTTTTCAAGAGTAGACACCTCACAGCTTTCTCTCTCTGCCTCCTACTTCTTTCTCCCCTACCTTCTAGCTTTTGCTTGTGTCCCTTAGTTCTTTCTCTCCCCTCCTCTACCCTATCACTCTCTGGTCCCCTGTTCTCCCTCTCCCTAGCCCTGGGCTCTTTCTTCAACTCCTAGCTTATTCTCTCTTCCTACCTGTCCAGCAGTGGCGAAGCTATGGTGGACTGGGACAGGGACACCGAGAGGGGGGGCAGGGGGGACAAAATTCCCCGGGCCTCCAAGGGGGGTCCGGAGCTGGGGTCAGGCCGCCAGTGCTGGAGTCCCCGGTCTCACCTGCCTGCCCTCAGCTCTATCCACCACCAGGCCCCCTGCATTAAGATTGGCAGTGCCTCAGCTCCGTTTGGAAAGGCAGATCGCCTCCTTTTGGGCCCTCCCTGTGTCCCACCCTCGCAGAAACCGGAAGTTACATCAGACGAGGGTGGGACACAGTGAGGGAAGGCCCGAAGGGAGGCAATCTGCCTTTCCAAACAGAGCTGAGGCACTACTGATCTTAATGCAGGGGGCGCGGTGGCAGGCAGGTGAGACCAGGACTACAGAAGAGGTGGGGGCGGCGAGGGCGTTGGCAGGGGGGGCAGCCTTGCCCCAGGCCCGGCTTAGTCTCTCAGCTGCCCTGGGCTGGAGCTTACCCAAAATTGTGGCACTCTTGGTGTGGCTGGCGGGGATCCCTACATCTTACCAGCTGAAGCCTGCCTCCTCCTCAGGCAGCAAGCACTCTTTCAAACAGCAGCTGGTAGCCCTTCCCGCGAGTGGATGCCGACACTGGCCTACTACTACTACTACTACTACTTATCATTTCTGCAGCGCTGTACACTTAAACATGAAGAGACAGCCCCTACTCAACAGAGCTTACAATCTAATTAGGACAGACAAACAGGACAAATAAGAGATAAGGGAATTACTGAGGAGGGAATTATAAAATATGGGTACTGAACAAGTGAGTGAGGGTTAGGAGTTAAAAGCAGCATCGAAAAGGTCGGCTTTTAGCCTAGATTTGAAGATGGCCAAAGATGGAGCTTGACATACCAACTCAGGAAGTCTATTCCAGGCATATGGTGGCAGCAAAATAAAAGGAACGGAGTCTGGAGTTAGCGGTGGAGGAGAAGAGGGCAGATAAGAGAGATTTACCCAGTGAACGGAGTTCCTGAGGAAGAGTGAAAAGGTACTGAGGAGATGCAGAGTGAATGCACTTGTAAGTTAATAAGAGGAGTTTGAACTGTATGCCGAAACGGATAGGGAGCCAGTGAAGTGACTAGAGGAGAGGGCTAGTATGAGTATAGCGACACTGGCTGAATATAAGTCGTGCAGCAGAATTTTGAACAGATTGAAAAAGAGAGAGATGGCTAAGTGGGAGACCTGTGAGAAGCAAGTTGAAATAGTCTAAGCGAGAGATGATAAGAGTGTGGATAAGGATTCTGGTAGTATGCTCAGAAAGGAAAGGGCAAATTTTGTTGATATTATAGAGAAAGAAACAACAGGTTTTAGCAGTCTGCTGAATATGTGCAGAGAAGGAGAGAGAGGAGTCGAAGATGACCTCAAGGTTACGAGCTGATGAGACAGGGAGGATGAGAGTGTTATCCACAGAAATAGAGAATGGGGGAAGAGGAGAGATTGGTTTAGGGGGAAAGATAAGAAGCTCAGTCTTGGTCATGTTTAATTTCAGATGGCGGTGAGACATCCATGCAGCAATGTCAGACAGCCAGGCTGATACTTTGGCCTGAATTCCTGCTGAAATTTCTGGTGTGGAGAGGATAGATTTGGGAGTCATGAGCATAAAGGTGATACTGAAAACTATGGGATGAGATCAGAGTGCCAAGGGAAGAGATATAGATGGAGAAAAGAAGAGGACTCAGGACATATCCCTGAGGTACACCAACTGACAGTGGGATAGAAGTGGAGGAGGATCCACCAGAAAGGCAAGTGCTTCCAGCTGCTTTTTGGAAGAGCACTGGCTAATTGAGGAGGAGGAAGTCTTTAGCTGGCAGGGTTTAGGGATCTTCACCAGCTCATGTATTTAATATTTTGGGTTTGGGGGGGGGGACAAATTTCATGCCCATCTACCTTGGGCTCAGGACCACCCAAAATTGGCCAACTGGCTACACCTCTGCACCCCAGCCCTCTTCCCCCTCCCTTCGTTTTCTCTAACTTTCAGCAAGACACCTAGGGGTCAATGTGTAAAGCCAGAAGGTGGAGTTGCTTGATGATAGCTAAGCGCACAGCTTCTACTGTAGATGTTGCGGGAAATATTCCGCAGTGATGCATAAGCTAATCAGATGTAAATTCAAAGCATACAAAACTTGCACACTAATTAGGAAAAAGCCTGCCAAAAACATGCATACAAAGGTTCTGCAATAAAGACAGCTTCATTTTGTGCATTTCCGAAAAGAACAAAAGTGCCAGCACACATCTGAGGCGGAATGTTGTTCTGCGCACAATTATTAGCCTCACAAAAATTTCTTGCACATAAAATTTTAGTGAGACTGGTATCGGTGCAGAGATATGTGCCGATGCTTTTGTTTTCTTTGGACACACACACACAGTGAAGTTGCTGTTATCCCCATGCACAGCTGTTACTTCCGTTTTTGTCTTTTACAGTTGCAGGTACTTCCTATGGTCACAGGAAAAAAAAAAAAAAGAATTCTCTCTACTAACCCCTTCTATGCTGCCACAGACCTGGTGGTGAATTTCTTCCATTGTGCACATTGCAAAGGAATACCTAATGGCCTCATTAAGATTCATTTTAACATGTTGTGTGCCCATGTGTACTGTACAAGTTAACTGTCATGGTGAATCCCTTTTCTGCATTGTGCAGCCAGCCAGTAACATTAGCGCACACCTCATACTTTTGCTCATGGTGGCTTTCTGCATAGGCCCCTAAGTCTCTCTCTGTCCTCAAACTCTCTGTCCCTTCCTCTGCTACCCCTCAATTCTGCATTTCCCTCCCCAGGCACCCACCCCCATCTTTGTTGCCCATCTCTCAAGGCACACATCACCAGCTTATGCTCTCATCTTCTTCCTTGTCCCTCCCCCACCCACCAATCAGGCAGAAAGAATGAGAAGGACTGCGCATTAGGTTGCTTCTTCCTTTTCTTCTGCCTGGAGTTCAACTGTTTAATGAACTTGATATACCACACAATCCACACCAGGTCAAGGCTTATTATATAATAAAACTAAACATAATTAAAGGAAAACCATAATCAGACAGAAAAGCACATTCAAAACATATAAGAACCAAGACCAAATTAGTTTTACGGTAACCCCGAAGAATTCAAGCACAATTCTCCAGAGCACCAAATGACATATGAAAGAAATGGGTTTTCAAAAGCATCTTAAACCACCTAAAAAACAACTTCCCATAATGGTAGAGGCAATTTATTCCAAAGTTGAGGCCTCAAGCAAAAAAACAATCTAGTAAGTAGATACTAGTTGGACCTTCGAGGGAAAGAGGAGAGATACCAGTGCATTAAATGTTGATGAGTCAGAGACACTGAAACAAATCTCTGTGTCTCTGATGTAATAGGGCAATTTCACAAACTGAAAAGAAGTAAATCACCTGGACCGGATGGTGTACATCCTAGAGTACTGATATAATTGAAAAATGAACTTGCAGAGCTATTGTTAGTAATATGTAATTTATCTTTAAAATCTAGCATGGTACCAGAAGATTGGAGGGTGGCCAATATAATGCCAATTTTTAAAAAGGGTTCCAGAGGTGATCCAGGAAATTATAGACTGGGCAAAATGGTAGAGACTATTATAAAGAACAAAATTACAGAGCATATACATAAGAATGGATTAATGAGACAAAGCCAACATGGATTTAGTCAAAGGAAATCTTACCTCACCAATCTACTACACTTCTTTGAAGAGGTGAATAAATATGTGGATAAAGGTGAGCCAGTCAATATGTATATGGATTTTGAAAACTCAGTTGACAAAAGTATCTCATGAAAGACTCCTGCGGAAATTAGAAAGCCATGGGATATGAGGACATGTCCTATTGTGGATTAAAAACTGGTTAAAAGATAGAAAACAGAGAGTAGAGTTATATGGTTAGTATTCTCAATGGAGAAGAGTAGATAGTGAGGTTCCCAAGGGATCTGTGCTGGGACTGCTGCTTTTTTAACATATTTATAAATGATTTAGAGATGGGAATAACTAGTGAAGTAATTAAATTTTCTGACAACACAAAGTTATTCAAAGTTGTTAAATCACAAGAGGATTGTGAAAAATTGCAAGAGGAGCTTATGAGACTGGGAGACTGGCATCCAAATGGCAGATGACGTTTAATGTGAGCAAATGCAAAGTGATGCATGTGGGAAAGAGGAACCCAAACTATAGCTGTGTGATGCAAGGTTCACATTAGGAATCACCGCCCAGGAAAAGGATCTATGTGCCAGCATTGATGATACATTGAAACCCTCTGCTCAATGTGCAGTGGCAGCTAAGAAAGCAAATAGAATGTTAGGAATTATTAGGAAAGGAATGGAAAACAAAAATGAGAATGTCACAATGCTTTGTATCGCTCCATGGTGCGACCAAATACTGTGTGCAATTCTAGTAGTCGCTGTGTCTCAAAAAAACATATAATGAAATTAGAAAAGGTACAGAGAAGGGCAATGAAAATGATAAAGGGAATGGAATTAATTCCCTCTGAGGAAAAGTTAAAGCAGCTAGGGCTCTTCAGCTTGGAGAAGAGATGGCTAAGGGGAGATATGATAGAGGTCTATACAATAATGAGTGGAGTGGAATGGGTAGATATGAATTGCTTGTTTTCTCGTTCCAAAAATACTAGGAGGTATATAATGAAACTACTAAGCAATAAATTTAAACTGAAGAAAATGTTTCTTCACTAAACATGTAATTAAACTCTGGAATTCTTTGCCAGAGAACGTTGTAAAAGCAGTTAGTTTAGAGTCTGGATAATTTCCTTAAAGTCCATAAACCATTATTAAGATAGACTTGGGAAACGCCATTGCTTATTTCTAGGATAAGCAGCATAAAATCTTTTTTTTTTCTGTTCTGGGATCTTGCAGGTACTTGTGGCCTGGATTGGCCACTGTTGGAAACAGGATACTGGGCTTGATCAACCTTTGGTCTCTCCCAGTATGGCAACGCTTATGTTCTTATGTATCAAAAGAGGACAGAGATATAAAATAAGGTGGGCTGCCATCATGAAATCCTTAAAATCCACACAGAATTGTGCTGGTAACCAATGCTAAAGCACTAGTAAAAGTATGGCGCTGTCAAATCTTTGGGCTCTGCTTAGCAGCCTAATGGCTGTATTTTGTAAAGTCTGTAACTGCCTAAAATTAGACCGGACAGTACCTGCATATATCTCATTGCAGTAATCCAATCTTGAGGTGAATACTGCTATAAGCAATGATTTCTCAAGAAGATAATCCCTGATACCACAACATTGGTGGTGGTTACAAAACTTATAGGGCTGTTGATTTGAGCCACATGGTTGTATGGTGTCCTACATGGTTCAAAACTGCAGTTAGGCTTTGGGTAGCAGAGCAATAAGATGCTGTCTGATGAACAGCCATTATCCTCCTCCATCTTGCTGTGATCAGCTTGGGGTGGTGGGTCTAAGTAAGCTACTACAGCTGCTTCTGCTTCTTCAGAATTCTGCTAGGGTGGGCCCAGGTTCACCCAGTAGCAGCACACCTATGATGTGACTGGCAGGGATCCCCAAGCTCCACCAGCCGAAAACTCCAAACAACTGTCCCTCCTGCATACCTTGTAAATAGCAGATCTTCACCTGTAGCGACTGATACATATTGTTCACACCAGCCCCCACAGCCTTCCCTCTGATGTATTCTTTCCTATGCTGAAATAGGAAGTTGCATCAGAGGGAAGGCTGTGAGGCCAACATGAGCAGTGTGTATTAGTTGCTGCTCCCTGCTGGTGAATATGTGCTATTTAAAAGGTATGTGGGGCAGGGGAGATGTTTGAGAGACCATATGGCATGCAGGCAAGAAAGGGAGAGACCAAATCAATTGTGGGACAGGGCGGAGTTCTTCTGCCCACCCAAAATTAGGTATCTGGCTACACTCCTGCTGGGCGGACATGGCATTCTCTGCTGAGACTGCCTGTGGTGGTGTTGAACTGCAGTGGTGGGTTTACTTATGTAGGCTATAATCACCAATTAATTTCACACAGGCCACCTTTAAGTTTCTACTGACCTGAGCTAGATTTGAAGCAGGAGCAGAGAGCTGAAGGCCCTGTAGACCTGTACCAGTCCCTCATGCACCATCACTAGGATCAGAAACTACAAATATCACAACTGCATTAGAGGTGTAAATTGAAAACCAGGACTGTGGTCTGAAATGTCCCTACTTGCATGGCTAAGCAGTGTGGTATTTGTAGACCCTGGAACTGGGTAATCATTATCTTAACAGAAAGCATTAGGATAAGGAGAAATATGAGATCCAGTATGCAATGGGAAAGGAACAAAGCCCACATTAGATCATCTTTCCTGAAAAATGGAGCCAGCTGATAACCCTATTTCCTATTTAAAAAAAAAAAAAAGTGTTGTTTAATTGCTCTGTTAGACAGGGAGCTAATGCCATAAGTACATAAGTACATAAGTAGTGCCATACTGGGAAAGACCAAAGGTCCATCTAGCCCAGCATCCTGTCACCGACAGTGGCCAATCCAGGTCAAGGGCACCTGGCACGCTCCCCAAACGTAAAAACATTCCAGACAAGTTATACCTAAAAATGAGGAATTTTTCCAGTCCATTTAATAGCGGTCTATGGACTTGTCCTTTAGGAATCTATCTAACCCCTTTTTAAACTCCGTCAAGCTAACCGCCCGTACCACGTTCTCCGGCAATGAATTCCAGAGTCTAATTACACGTTGGGTGAAGAAAAATTTTCTCCGATTCGTTTTAAATTTACCACACTGTAGCTTCAACTCATGCCCTCTAGTCCTAGTATTTTTGGATAGCGTGAACAGTCGCTTCACATCCACCCGATCCATTCCACTCATTATTTTATACACTTCTATCATATCTCCCCTCAGCCGTCTCTTCTCCAAGCTGAAAAGCCCTAGCCTTCTCAGCCTCTCTTCATAGGAAAGTCGTCCCATCCCCACTATCATTTTCGTCGCCCTTCGCTGTACCTTTTCCAATTCTACTAAATCTTTTTTGAGATACTTCTCTCTCTAACTATTTCCATCTTTTTTTATTTTACTTTCTCTTTTTCTTCTATTTCACTTTCCCTACCAACACTCCTTGTCACTTTGGGCGTGTCATTTTGTCTCTCACTGCACCAGAGACTCACTTTAGACTGTAAACTTTTTAGAGCAGGAAATTATTGCACGCACCTGGATTTTAAAATGGCTGTAAGAAGCCATGAATATTATTTGAAAAGGCAGGCTGAACATCCAAGTTACAATTCTAATTAATCTATCTACCCTTCCAGAAGGAGAGCACAGCTTAGCTAGACCAGGGCGGGCTCCAATTCAATGAGATCTGAAGAGTATAAAGATAAGGCCTTGTTAGAGTTCGAGGAAAGCGCTGTGAGAAGCGACTAGTGAATGACTCAGCAGGGGGCGCTCTTCTCTCTGCATAACCAACCAGTGCCTAGCAATGCTGCTGGGAGTGCCACTGTTTGTAACGACGTCTTATCTTCATGCTGGATATTAAAAATCTCAGGGTATATTTTGCAACCATATTCCCAATGCCATTGCTAATTAGAGAACATCTGGTACAGTCTGGTTTAGAAAAAATACAAAATGAAATCTAGGTTAGACTCGAAAAAACCTCTATGCCTTCTGAACGTGTATAATATCTAATTTGGATTTGGAGGTTAGAGCCAGAGTCCTGCCTGCCCCGTGGTGTAAGTACTAGCTCACATCGCCTCCCTCCTCCTCCTTTTGCATAAAATAAACCGGTCCGTTGTGCTTTCTTCTGCAGCATCTGACGTACTTTGAGGGCTCAGGTTACTATGCTGGCTCCTTTCCATGTCAAGCAATCGCCGCCCGCCCCATGGCAAGCGAGGTAGCATCGGAGAGTTTTCACAGAGCTGCTGATAACCCAGGCATCAGGGGAAGAGCATTCTTAATGGTGACGAAGTGAAAGAGAAACAGAGGAACGGGTTCCAGCGACTAGATCTCAGCTTCTTGTATGGGATCGGTTATTGGGGAGACAGTAGCACTCCAGCAAGGGGCACTAGTGATTAGTGGTGGCAAATTATTTTCAGATTGCATTGATAAATTATGCAGTGTTATTCCAGATATCAGAGGTCAATGCAGGGCAACCGTGAATGGTAACCACAGTCCACCTAGCCTAGGTGCAATAAAAGGTACATGATGCTCCCAGAGTGAAGGTGCAGGAATAATAGTAGGTCATAGGGATGGGCTGGAGTGTAAATTTTAACGGGCTTCAGAACTTAGTACAAGAAGAGTACTGGGCAGACTTTTACAGTCTGTGCCCTGAGAAAGGCAAGGACAAATCAAACTCGGGTATACATATAAAGTATCACATACCATGTAAAATGAGTTTATCTTGTTGGGCAGGCTGGATGGACCATACAGGTCTTTATCTGCTGTCATTTACTATGTTACTATGTCATGGAGCAGGGTTCTAGAAGTGGTGGAGTGATTGGTGTCCTGCTTTTCTGTAGAACAGGGCCTTGGAGTGGCACACTGAAAACAGGTGAAGGCCAGGTTGTGGGGAATGGTAAGAGAAGAGGCTTGGTGATGAGGGGTGAGCTGAGGGGTAGAAGGGACATGTGCTGGATGCCTGAAAAGGTGGATAAGGGTTGACATGCAGAGGAGTGCAGCATTTTGAAAAAGAAAAGGAAACACTTGAGTTCCCTCTCCCAGAATTGTCCACACTTAAATTGCAGAAGCATAGAAATGTATTTATTTTTAGTTCAAATCTTTTTATTCAATGAATTTTCCAAAATGAAAACATATTGTACAATAGATGAAAGAACAAGAAGTTCCACAGATATTAAAATACCTCCATATAATGTGTGTTTGTTCTCAGCCTGGAACTTGATGGATAAGTGTTATAAATGGCTACATTAAATTAAATTAACAATAGCTAAGAGAGCGGAAAATCAAATCAATTATATTTTCATAGATATAAGACAGGGGCATAGCCAGACTTCGGTGGGAGGGGGGTTCAGAGCCTGGGGTGAGGGGGCACATTTTAGTTCCCCCGGCCCCACTGCCCCCGCCGCCACCAACAACTTTGACCCCCCTGCCAACGACCCTGTTGACCCCCTCCTCTCGCCACCAACCCTCCCCCACCACCGCCTACCTTTGCTGGCGGGGGACCCCAACCCCCACCAGCCGAGGTCCTCTTCTTCCAGCACAAGGCTTCGTTCTGTCTGTGAGTTTGACGTCTTGCACGTTCTACGTGCAGGACATCAAACTCACAGAAACAGAACGAAGCCTTGCGCCGGAAGATGAGGACCTTGGCTGGCGAGGGTTGGGGTCCCCCACCAGCAAAGGTAGCCAGTGGTGATGAGGGAGGGTTGGCGGCGGGAGGGAGGTCGAGAGGGTCATCGGCAGGGGGGTCCAGGGCCAAATCTATGGGGGTCCAAGCCCCCGTGGCCCCACATAGCTACGCCACTGATATAAGATAAGCAAAAATACTTTGGGCCCCTTTTACAAAGGCGAGCTAAAAATAAGCGTGCTCTAAAGGTTAGAGATGCCCATATATTCCTATGGGTGTCTGTAGCATTTAGCACTCGCTAATCATTAGCGTGCACTAAAATGATGGTTCTTAAGACAGTACTGTGAAGTAAGAAAATCCTGAAAGTTAACGTGAGCATTTGAGATGAATGTATTTATTTAAATGTATTTGCTCCTGGGGTTCCCAAACTAAGGGCATCTTTTACTAAACTGTGCTAGTGATTCCCATGTGGCAAATGCGATGCAGTCCAATTTGCCACACTGGGAATTGCTAACACAGTTTAGTAAAAGAGGCCTTAAAGGGCTCTTTTACTAAAACTTAGGGCAAGCTTAGTGTGCGCTAACAGACATTAACATTTGCTAAGTGCTAAGAAGCCCATTATGTATCTGTGGGCTTCTTAGCATTTAGCGTGTGCTAATTCTGTTAGTACGCACTAAACTTTAGTAAAAGGGTCCTATGAGGGGGTATATAGAACACTGCCCCCACCTTTAAGAAGGATCCCTCAGATTGCCTGAGTCACCTTAAGGACGCTAGTCCCGCCCTGGGAAGAAGTGAGCTGGGAGGGGTGGAGTCAGAACCAGGAAGTATAAAAGGCAGGGCCAGACTGAGGTTAAGGAGGCCCAGGGAAGGAAGAACGGGAGCCCCAGCATATGCCGCTACAGCTTATGTCTAATGATCATGACCTGGCTGAAGTAAGCCACTTCTGTTTTTTGACTTGAGAATAGCAAGCCTTGCTCTGAGGTCTAGCTGGAGCCAGACCTGGAACTCAGAGAATAACTGAGAAGAATTTATTTGCTGTGTTTGGGGAGTGGCAGTCCCACATGTCACAGACCTGGTTGAGACTGTATTTACTGAACTACAGAGGCATTTCACCTTATGTTCTTGGCCCTGTGTCATAACAGGCCTCAGGATTCAGTAAAATAAACAACTTATTTTCATTATATACCTTTGTCTGGCTGTGTTATTTCAGATGTCTATCCTCAAACCTCCCACTTGGGGTATCGCATGTGGTGTTAGGAGTGGGTTCTTTGGAGTTTATCCAGCCCGTGACCTCTGGGACTCCAATAAATGATACCACACACCGGGACATTGGGCAAAAGGGGTTAGCCCTGCCCTGGTTAAGGAGGGGTGTATACTTAGTGCCAGTCAGGCAGGTTTTATTTTTGTTTTTTTCAAGCAGTGTGAGTTCCTGAGCAAGGCAGCTATAGCAAGACATGGAGATGCTACTCCAGGCCCTAGTGAAGGGGACCAGCAACAGTAGGAACACCAGCAAGCCTCCATCTCTGGAAACCCAGCAGAGTTCCCTGACCCAGGTGGCACAAGCCTTGCAGTCTCCCAGGTTGAACCCTCCGGTTCCGGTGTTACCAAAAATGGTACCTGAGGATGACCGGACTATTTCCTGACCAATTTTGAAAGAACCACCTGCCTTGCTGGTTGGCCAGAAATGTCATGGACAGCTTTTCTGGAGAATTTACTGACTGATAGCAGCCAGACGGCATTCCAAGATGTTAATTCCACTGGGATGGCCACCTATCAGTAGCGGTTCCAGAAGAGGTCTCTCCAAGTTTAAAAAAAGCCTCAGAATTTCTTCTACCGACTCAAGGAAGTAGCCTGGAGATGGCTCCAACTGGAGGGCAAGACAGGCCTAGATATGGCAAGAGTGATTCTCCTAGAACAATATATTGAAGGGCTACCTTTAGCGGTGAAACAATGGGTGAGGTAGCACCCTAAATAGACTTCAGAGAGTGCTTTGGAAGTAGCAGAAGCTTTTTATCAAGCGCAGTTAGAACCAGAACCCTACAAGGAGGAGAAGAAAGCTAGAAATCCTGGGAGGATATGAGAGAAAATAGTATCAGCGAACCCAAAACCACCTTCTGGCTCAGCGTCCCCAAGAAGGGGGAGAGAGCGATGGAGGCCCTTGTCTTCACAGAGGCCACGCCCTTTGCTGACCTAGCCATAGGAACCACACTTCCTTACCTGCTTCAGATGTGGGGAAAGAGGTCACATAGCCTGAGACTGCTTAGAGTTAGAGGCCATGTATGTGAATATGGTCACTTCACATGCTTGCAACTTTGTGAAGGCCTCTCAACCCGAGAAAAAAAATTGTGTACTGCAAGCTGAAGTGAACAGGAAGCCCTATTAAGCGCTGGTTGTGTGAAGACCCTTGTGCGGAGGAGAGTGGTTACCAAACAGCAAATAAACTGTGAACGAACTGTGGCATTATCTTGTGTGCATGGGGACCAGAGACAGTATACCACAGCTCAAACCTCCCTCCAAACGTCGACTGCCTCCCTTACCCAGTTGTTTTGGGCCGAGATTTACCAACCTTTGAAGTCATCTGGGCCCAGCAAAGAGGTGGCCTAAGGAAGGAGCTGGATTGGCATGACCCAAGCTTGAAGGAGCATTGTCCTTTGCATCCAAAGGCAGCAGTAGACCTGACTCCAGTGGTCTGTCAGAACCCAGATGAGTTATCAGCAATGGTATATCACACATGGGAGAAAAAGGATCCCTTGCTGGGCCCTCCAATAAGGGTTCCAAGTTGGCCCTCAACTTTGTACAGTGACTTGGAGAAAGCCCACTGCTATATTGTCGTGTTGGAAGATGGTTCCAAGCAGGCAGCTAAGTATACCCAAAGGTTACAGGAGGATAAGGAGTCCTTCCAAACCCAACTGGCCGAAGCTCTGAAGGAGATTAGAAGGCAAGCTGAGAAATATGTGGAGGAACTCCAAGCTGTCCGCATTGTGGTGGAAATGAAGAACAGGGAGCTACATGAAACCATCGAGCAGCAGGAGGAGGAAATCAAGCAGTTGGGGCCCAAACCCTGGAAGGAGAGTCCTGGGAGAACCATAGTACAACGGAAAGAGGACATCTGGTCACCGGACCAGATTGATGAGCTGCTCTGGGAATTGCAGGAAGCAAAGGAGAATGATTGGTAGATTGAGGAACAACATGAAAAGTCCAGGGGTGAGGTCAAATGGCTGCAACAGGAGCTGGCAGGCACCCTACCTTTGTGGCAGTACTCCCAAGCTGCAAGAACAACTAAGAGAAACCTGGTGGAGCTATAATACGGTGCTAGAACGACTTCAAATGCTTGCTGTATTAAAACTTCAAGTACAAGAACACCAGGGGGAAGTAGAAGCCCTAGATCATACCACCTAAGTTCTGCAAAACCAGCTGGATAAGGTTCAAACTCAGCTGTCCCAGACAGAAGCGTCCCAACAAGAGATGTACCAGAACTGGAGGGCTTAGCTGCCCAGCTCAGGGAGGCTTTCTGTGCGGAGTCACAGCAAGGAAATACAAACCTCAGAGAGTGAACAGAAAACACTCAATGCCCACTTCTTGAGAGTGGAAATTTTGCCTATTGTTAACAGGTCATCCAATTCCAAGTGTCCGAGGAAACTTTCCGGACAACTTCCTTATGCGGAAGTACGCCTAAAAGAGCGGCATAGAGGAGTAGATATCTCCAGGAACCCATCAACAGGTGCAGCCGAGGCCAGTACAATCACTGCCAGAAAGACTTGCCAAACTGTCAGTGGCCAGAGTGCACCCAGAAGTACCTACAACGGACCTGCCAAAAAGCTTAACCAACCAGGCGATGGCTCACTTAGACTTGCAAGCGATTATGAGGGACCCTCCCAGGTGTACGAGGCCAGGTAAGGGTGCTGCCACTATCCCAAGAGGGTGGCCATAGTTCACACCACAGTCAGAACCTGTCTCTGCTGGGTTACACTCTCAGATTGATTTGTGGGGAGTCTCCTGGAGGTTCCAGAGGAGTGAACCAACTGTGGACCAGAATACCTCACAGGTGACGTGGCAAGTCTGTAGAACTGAGTCTACAATACCCATGGACCTTCATGGGTTGCCAGGTTTAGCCCTAGGATAAGGGACTGTCCTGGAAGAAGAGAAGAATGAGGGGTCCAGAATGATGGATTTCCGTGCGGACGATCAGAAGCCCTGGACTCAGATCCAGGAACTGATTGACTGATGGATATGATGCAATGGAGGAAGAGGGTGGAACTGGTGAAGGGGAGAAACCTGTGCCCTGCCACCTACCACTGCTGCTGGTGTAACATGCCCAAAATCCAGCTAGGTATTTGTCTCAGCCAGTGGACCCTGATATGGCAGGAGCTCAACTGGGTAGGGTTTAGCTGAGGGGGTGGGTATATGAAGGAGTATATAGAACACTGCCCCTCACCCTTAAGAAGTATCCCTCAGTTAGCCTGAGCCACTTTAATGATGCTAGTCCCGCCCAGGAAGAAGTGAGCCAGGAGGGGTGGAGTCAGAACCAGGAAGTATAAAAGACAGAGCCAGACTGAGGTTAAAGAGGCCCAAGGAAGGAAGAACAGGAGTCCCATCATATACTGCTACAGCTTATATCTAATGATCATGACCTGGCTGAGGTAAGCCAATTTTGTTTCTTGACTTAAATTGAGAATAGCAAGCCTTGCTCTGAGGTCTAGCTGGAGCCAGACCTGGAGCTCGGAGAAGAACTGAGAAGAATTTATATGCTGTGTTTGGGGTGTGGAAGCCCCACCAGCCACAGACTGTGTTTTAGGCCCAGCCAGAGGCCTGCTTGAGACTATATTTACTGAACTACAGAGGCGTTTCACCTTGTGTTCCTGGCCCTGTGACGAAACAGGCCTCAGGATTCTGTTAATAAACTATTTATTTTCGTTTATATACCTTTGTCCAGCTGTGTGTGTGTATGTATGTGTAACTTGGGGTGGAGGTGAGAAAGGAGAGAGGACAAGATGATGGAATGAAAGGGGAGGGATGTAGAAGATGAAAAAGAGGGTGAGAGAAGGGGAAAAAGGAGGGAAAGTGATTTGGGGAGGGCTGAGTGGAATAGAGTGCGCCACACTCAAATCTCACTCCACCCCGCCCCACCTCACCCTCCACCTACTCTCCCAGGGGACAGCTAACGGGGAAAGAGGTGGAAGCATAGGGTAGAATTATCTGCCTCATCCCTGGGACTGTCCCCTCCTGCCTGCCTTCTCTAGCATTTTAAATCACTTCAAGGGCAATATTTGGTACCCTGTCCAGTGTCCACTCAGCAAATTCTTCTCTGAAGGGGACCTCGCCCCCATCCAGCCTTCTCAGTGGTTTGAAATGTCTGGGGTGGAACCCCTGAACTAAACCTGTACAATTGTGGAGAAGTACAGACAAGGTCTCATATTGTTGACCCCTGTCCGCTGACCCGGCTGGACAGTGGTTTGGCAGCATTTCACTGTGCCGATGATAATAATAATACAAACCCACCCCAACGTACTCATTCCTGCCAGGTAACAGCAGAAACATCTATTGAATATGCTCTAACTCCCAATGCCTGTCTCTTCCAGTAATTGTAGGACACAGAAATCTAAAAGAAAGCAAATGGGCAGGGAAGGATGTAGCTGCCCTTGGCTTGCATCACCTGTCTGTCCCTCAGACAGAACTTGTTGCTTCTAACCCATCATCCCTCACCCACTCAGCTAATGGATATTCTGTCTACTAAGGACATGTTTGACATCTCTAAAATGTGAGAGAGGAGTATCGCATGACAATTAGGGAGAAACTAGTAGGATAAAACACTGGCACTGTTTTATAATTAGTCTGAAACTTACATTTTATTTATTTATTTATTAGGGTTTATTTACTGCTTTTTTGAAGGAATTCACTCAAGGCGGTGTACAGTAAGAATAGATCAAACATGATCAATAGGCAATTACAACAGTAAAAATATCAAATAACAATAAAAAGTATGGCATGGTATGCTACTTACAATGTCAACACAATACGTAGTAGAATATTTTAATTGTTAGTGAAGGGTAAAGCAAAGATGTAGCATATAGATAGGTAAGACAGTAAGAAGAGTTAGAAAATAAGGTGACTGATTTAAAGAAAGTTGCACACAGGTCAGAGAGATGGTTAAATATTATCTCAGCTAGGGTAGGAGTGGATAAACATGTCCTGCTGCAGTAGTGCAGCGAGTCACTCCTTGTGTAAGTGAGTGAGACTAATATGTTAGTTACTTCTTCCATTAAAGGCCTGGTTGAAGAGACAAGCTTTCACCTGCTTCCTGAAGTAGAGATAGTCTTGTGTTAAGCATTGCCTTTCAGACAGTGCATTCCAGAGTGTGGGGGCTACTCTGAAGAAGGCTCGCTTGCGGATATCACATCCTGTAATCTCTTTTGGAGAGGGTGTGGTTAGTGATAGTCCTTGGCATTAAGCTTTCTTGGTAATCATCCCAGTTCCAGGTGATGGGACAGGGTCTGTCAGATTTGTAAATATTAATAAAGTATGTTGAGGGGAATTTTGCAGCCTCATCAGGTCATCCAATGTCAGTATCAGACCGTATCTGCTATAGAAATGTAAGGCACGGCTACCCCATATCCTCATG
Source organism: Microcaecilia unicolor (assembly GCF_901765095.1). Taxonomy (NCBI): domain Eukaryota; kingdom Metazoa; phylum Chordata; class Amphibia; order Gymnophiona; family Siphonopidae; genus Microcaecilia; species Microcaecilia unicolor. The sequence continues at coordinate 295,100,007 of NC_044034.1, read as the reverse complement.
TTTGATACAAAAGCATATAATGAACCAGGACAGCTTCTCAGTGAAGAACTAGGTAAGAAGGAAGAAGGGATAGTTATTTTCCATTTCATTCAGATGAACAAGTGTCCCTGTTCACTTGTTTGTGTGAGGAAGAGGCCATTGGAATATGCAATAAAGATGACATGACATATGCCTCTATTTGAGACAATGGAAAGGGGGTAGAAATTAGGTTTCTGACACCTGTATTTTATTTTAGATACATACATATGTGCAGATTGTGGATGCATGTGTGTACCAGAAGATAGAATCCATTCATTATGGCTAGAGCTTCTTGTTGATAGTATTACATGATCTCACCACAGTTTTTCCAGCACTGGTCAGAGTGCCTTCACTCAGTCTTGTGAAGCTAGTTTGGGGTAAAATCTGTAGAATATTTACAACCCACCTCCAGAACTCAGGCCCTGATGGAGTTTTCCTCAGCAGCTACGTCCCAAATATCTCCTGACTTTAACAATGCTACCCTTAACAATTTGCATAATCTGTTTTTCTCATCATTCTTGTAACTAAACTATCTGTACAATTTATAAATGGTGCTTTTCACCACACTACTACTTGGATAAATTTCTTATTCTCAATTTGTTGGTTTCCAGTTTCTTAATTCTTTTCTTATTGGAGAGCCTTTGACGTAGAGACTGGGAGAGTTGTCAACCCCTATCTATCCTTATAAAGTTTCATGTTGAGAACAATTTGCTGAGCAAACATCTGCTTAAGGTTAGTAATTGCTGAATTTGCTCACATACCAAATGTTTTATTCAGAGGTGTAGCTAGGTGGGGTGCAAGGGGAGTGGCTGAGGAGAAAAGCAGCCTACAGGGGAAGGCAATGCGGCAGACTGTGAAGAAAAGCAGCCTGCTGTGTCTGTTCCTCCAGGTCCTCCCCAGCCTCCAAGGGGGACCTGGCGCTAGAGTTTTCTCTCTCCTGCTCCTGTCGGGACACAATCACCCAGGTCCCGTCAGGAGCAGGAGAGAGAGAGACCCCGGTGCCAAGCCCCCCTTGGAGGCCCGGGCCCAGGGAAATTTGCCCTCACTGCCCCCCTCTTGGCGGCCTTGGTCAGGCCTGGGACTACACCTCCTATACTCTTTGAGGCTGATATTCAGACCATGGCTAATGCCCATGGTTGGCGGTGAGAACGGATAATCAATGCCGAGCCGTTTCCAGTGACCAGTACTGAATATCCGGTTTAATTTTGGCCAAGCCCATATTCAGTGCTGGCCAGTTATGTTTAAAACCTGCCAAAGATAGGCCTGCTATTTTGGTGGCCCGATTTGGCTGTAAAACTTAGCTGGCAATGCGCTAAATATTCACGGATAGACAGTTAAACGCTATTGAACTGGCCAGGAGTCGTTCCCGCCTGGTTAAATAGTATCAGGATGTTTGTCCTTATAAGCAACCCTGCTTTTTAAGGGGGGGGGGGGTTATCTAACCAACCAACATTAGAAAATTGATTTATTTGTCATTAATGGCCCGTTTTACTAAGCTGCAAAAAAAAAATCTAGGCTTAGCGTATCCTAACAGAGGACTTTCTTTTGCGCTAAGCCCATTTTTACTGAAATGGTAAAATAGAGATTTTTCTGTTTTTTAATTTACATGTCATGTGCTAATGTTATTAGCTCATGCAACTGCAAATAATTTACATGGGAGCACTCACTATCTCCTATATAGGCACTTTCTGCCCATGACACATCCCCTCAAAAATTGTTTTAAAATAGTTTACACATGATTACGGCATGCAAGCAGGGAAATTACGGCAAGACACTTTAGCAGGTAAACCTTTTTCAGCCCACTAAGCCCATCTTAGGACTTGCACCACTTTGTAAAAGGCCCCTAAATATTTTTTTAATTGAATGCAAAAGCAGATGGGAAACCCATGGAGGGATGTAAGGAGATCCCCAAGGGTAAAAGACCATAGCAGTGATAACTGAGTGGAGTCTGGAAGGGATAAAAAAAAAAAAATAGGGAGAAATGCCAAAGTGTTATGAAAAAAGGTTCATGGTACTGTAGCCCAGTACAGTCTGGCTCTAACTGAGCTGGAAGCCCAAAAAAAGCAGAAGAAAACTGGACAGCAAACTAAACAAAGAAGTGTAGCACAGCTAGAACCTCTTCAAAATGGATTTGTTTACAGAGAATGTTTGTTATACAATGGAAACTTCCCAGTGTTTCCATTCAGAGGCTATCCATGAAGGAAAAAATCCTCATTTTGGTAAGCATCACTTCCTCCCCTAGTGCAGCCATGGGGTTTGATTGACAAAAGAGATCAGTCTTTACGCATTACAGACATGAAACAGATGCAGGGAACAGTATGGGGATAAACTTGACCATCTTCACAGGAGGGCACAGTCATGGTCCACCTTGGTTTCTGAAATGAGGGAAGGGGAAACCTTAAAACATCCGATCCCGTTATCTTGACCTCCCTGTGGAGCCCATGAACTGAATGTTTTCTGTCTGGGGTTCCCAAACCTGATCCTGTAGGTACCCCAGCCAGTCAGGTTTTTGGGATATCCACAATGAATATTCATGACAGATATTTGCATGCACTGCCTCCACTGCATGCAAATCTCTCTCATGAATATTCATTATGGATATCCCGAAAACCTGACTGGCTGGGGTGCCTCCAGGATCAGGTTTAGGAACCACTGGACTAGGAGAACGGCAGAACTGGGTTAGCCCATATTTATACAGTCCCCTGATTCTATAAATGGGTCCAAATTTAGGCGCACAATGGGACCACATTATAGAGGAGGGCCAGTTACACATGTAACATGATTGGCACTGAATTGGTAATAAATACCAATAATTGGTGCAAGCAGTAATTGGTACCAGGGGCGTAGCCAGACCTCGGCGAGAGGTGGTCCAGAGCCCGAGGTGGGGGCACAGTTTAGGCCGCCTTCCCCAGCCATCGACCCCCCCCCCCCCACCCCCGGCCCCTCCCTCGCCGCTGGCAGGGGTCCCCAACCCCCGCCAGCCGATGTCTTCTTCAGTGCTGGTCGACTCCGGCGCCTTCGCTGATGATCTGTTCTGACTCCTGACATGCTGCATGCAGGTCCTATATGTAGCCCCATGCAGGACATTCATGCAGGGCGTCAGGAGTCAGAAACAGATCATCAGCGAGGGCGCCGGAGTCAACCGGTGCTGAAGAAGACGTCGGCTGCCAGGGGTTGGGGACCCCCACCAGGAAAGGTACCTGGTGGAGGTGGGGGAGGGGCGGTGGCAGTGGAAGGGGGATCGAAGGTGGCGGGGGAGGGGCGGCGGTGGCGGGAGGGGGGATCGAACGTGGTGGGGGAGGGTCAGCGGCAGGGGGGGGGTCAAAAGTAGAGGGGGCCAGGGCTTAATCTGTGGGGCCCATGCCCCCGTGGCCCCACCTAGCTAAGCCCCTGATTGGTACTTATCTGACATTGTGTGTGTGTAACAGACTTATGCCCCTCTTCTACAAACAATGCATATAACTTCTCATGTGTGCAAATGCAAAGAGGGCATTAAAGTGGGAGAGGCATGGCTGTGTCAGGGTGTTCCGACTCTTCTTGTGCGTGCTTTATAGAATAGTTGCATTTAAGCACCCAACTGCTGCATTTAAGGTGCCTCCATTTACGCCAGCCGTAGATATGACATAAGTGGTCGCGCTTAAGGTTTGACTTGTAACTGCAGATTTACGCTAATATTCTATAACAGATTTGGTGCATAATTCTACCATTATAGAATACTAGCTTAGTGCCCAGGTTTTTGGCACCTAACATGTGGAGGGGCATTTTTGATATGACATCTAAGTTGGAATTGGGACATTTAGTGCTAAACATCCCAAATCCAAAAAGAAAATATGGCCATTTTTGAAACAGCAAATCTATCTTTTTTTTTTTTTTTAATGGCCACATGCAAGATGTTTTCGTGTTCTGTGCATTTATCTTTTTGGGCCATTAAAAAAAAAATCCAAGTGGAAAACGTATAAAATCAAGCCATTGGGATATAGGAGGAGCCAGCATTCTTAGTACACTGGCCACACAGACATCCCAGGAGAGCAGTTGGGCACCCTAGGGGGCACTGCAGTGGACTTCATATAAAAGCTCTCAGGTACACATCTCACCATTATCCCCTTATACTGTATTCGGAGCCCTCCAAAACCCACCAAAAATCTACTGTACCCAACTGTACACCACTACAATAGCCCTTATGGGTGAAGGGGCAACCTATATATGGGTACAGTAAGTTTTGAGGGAATGTGGGAGGGTTCATACTTTCCACCACAAGTGTAACAGAAAGAGTGGGATATGGGCCTGGGTCCTCCTCTCTATAGTGCACTTCACTGACCACTACACTACTCCAGAGACCTGCTTGCTGCTCTGATAGACCTGGCTATAACATCTGAAGCTGTCATGGAGGATGGTAAGTAATATTTTTAATCACATCTTTGGGGGGTAGGAAGGGGTCAGTGATCACTGGGGAAGTAAGGGGGGGTGATCCCTGATTCCCTCCAGTGCTTATTTAGGGCACCTTTTTGTGCCTTATTCGTTCTACAAACAGGTCTAGACCAAAACGTTGAAGTTTCAGCCCTAGATGTTTTCATTTTGTTCCATTGTGGCTGTAACAGGTCCAAGTGTTAGGTACGCCCTATGCCCACCCCCAAAATGCCCCAACATGCCCCCCTTGTGATTTGGATGTACTGCAGGTGAATTGCATAGATAAACATTTGCAAAATAGGTTTTGAAAATACGAATTTGGATGTTTTGACAAGAAATTCATTCAAATGCTGCATTATGACACATTTTGGACGTTTTTCTCTTTCAAAAATGAACCCCTTAGTAACATAATTTGAATTTTCACCAAGCTAGCTCCTGATCCTCAGGGGAATCCAGTCCAAACCTGGTTTTGTGTACCTTAATGAATATCCTCCTGCTTTAGTACACCAGACTGTATCCTAGGCAAGGGTCCAAAATTTGTTCGGACTCTTCTAACTCGTGAAACGAAGTTTTTACATTCATTCATCTTAGAGAGCCTGGACTATTGTAATTCACTTGTCTCTGGTCTCCGACTAAGGGACATTAAACATTTACAACTTATCCAAAACAATGCCATTAAACTGCTCCTGGGCAATACTCACCACTATCATGCTACTCTCCTATTAAGATAGGAACATTGGCTGCCAATATTGGCAAGGATTCCTTTTAAAATACTTACACTTGTCCATAGAATCCACTTTTCAGAAACACTTCTGTTTCTTTATTAATCTCTTGTGCTCTACATTCCATCACAACCCCTTTGGTCTTCCCAACAAACTCTGCTGGTAGTCCCATCATTTCGGCAAATTAACTTTGAGAACATACATTCTTCCACTTTTCGTTTGTAGCTCCATCCCTGTGGAATAATCTTCCACTAGGCCTTCGTAAAACTGACCTGAAAACCCATTTCTTTATGAAATGTTATCCTGATTGATCCTCTGCTAATTCAGCACTAAGTGTTCTTTTCTGCTTTTTAATTATTTTATTGTAAATCACTTAGATAACAGGGACAATGCACTCAAGTATATTGACTGGCAACTTCTAAGAGTGAGGAAAGGGCAGGAATAATCGTCTTGCTCTTCCCCAAACATAGGGAGATCATGCAGCAGAGTAGTGTATTAGAGCCAAGATTACGCTGAACAAGCTCCAGTCATAATTTTCACAACAGCATTATAAATATTCATTAGATATAGATGTATATATCTCAGTCATAAAGAGCCCAATTAATTTGCATATGTAATTATGCTGAAAACCAGACCCATCGTTGGTTCTCAAGTACCATAGTTTCCCATCCCAACATGTGCCACATCCACTTTCTTGTAGGTTTCATCCTCTGACTTAATATGAAACTGAACTACAAATCCCAGTATGCCCTAATGTAAAGAAATACACCCATCAACTCAATGACAGCAGTAGAGAACTCTGCCATCCTTCCTTCCATCTCCCCAGGGTGAAATCACATTTAAAAAGTTCAAACAGCCTGATAAAGACTGAAAGAGAGGTAGAATGAAGGGAGGGAGGGAAGGAAGGAAGGAAGGAAGGGGCCTGGAGTTCTGGAAAAGCAGAAGGGGATGTACAGCAGAGATTCAGGCAGCATAGCCATGGGGTCAGTGTGCTGGTGCCAGGGGCTGGGCCCTGCCAATGAACAAAGACAGGAAGGTGGGCTGTGGGTGGGGGAGCCAGCATTTAACAGATCAAACAGCTTTAATATCATGTTCCTTGAGTCTCTGAGTTATTGCAAGAGTTAAATGGATAGCCACTATTGAAACACACACACAAATACACTTACAAACTCTAATACAGACATGAATACACACACAGAGACTCTCATAATACAAACTCATACATATGCAACACAGACCTTTGTATATACGCTTAGGCATTCATGCACACAAACAAAGTGTGAGAGCTATATAGGTCAATATCCAAAGATTTATGTGACGAAATTGTGGCTTTTAACATCATAAATCTAACTGGTTAAAATGTTCCCCCTCCCATCCCTAGTCCAGCCTAAATCTCTCTGCAGAAAATGCACACAAATTTAGTCATATGTAAAAGGGGCCAGGTGGGGGTATGCCTTTGGCGAGGTTTTCAAATTTACTAAAACACAGAGGGGTCCTTTTACCGAGCTGCAGTAAAAAAGGGCCCTGAGGTAGTGGTGGGGGCCGTTTTTTGCCACATGCCAGGGCCCTTTTTACCGCAGCAGGTAAAAAGCCCCTAAAAAAAGACATGGCTATATGTGGGGAGCACTTACCACCACCTACTGAGGTGGCGGTAAGGGCTCCCTTGCTGCCAGGTTAGCACCACAATAGAAATTACGGAATTATTTTCCAGAGTGCCAGAAATGGTGCGCACCCGAGATGGAACTACCACCAGAGGCCGCATTGTGCCGGCAGTAGTTCCGGGTTGCCATGTGCAACGGGCTTACCACATGGCAACCCTTTAGTAAAAGGACCCCATTATACATTTTGGGTATCCACAGCCTCCATTAATCTCTTTAGGGCCTATTTCCTGCAGCAGTGTGTAGTTTAACACATATAAACCCTTTGGCTACTTAGTGCAATATTCACTGCTAACTGGTTACACTTGTCCACCACCTAAGTGCAGTTATGCAAACAGTCCACATTTTGTGCAGCTAAGTTTTTAACCAGATGTTCAGCTGGAACTTCAGTTTGTGAACTGTGACTAAGTATCCAGATAAAGTTAACCACTCAGCAGTTCTTGGAAAAATCTACCCTATAGTGACAATGAGTCAGAGAGAGAATGAATAATCAAACAGAAAGCGAAGGAGTCAGGATGAGAGAGAGAAAGAGAAGGTTTAGGTATAGTGCAGGCTTTAGTCACTGAAATCAGCAAAGTAAAAGTTTTTTTTTTCACTCACCCACAGACCTTGGGGATGTGACTTTGATTCCAGCATACAGAAAAAACATGTAATCAATGCAAAGCCGTTAAATGAACTTCTCAGTTAATGTTCTTTTCTTTCTTTCTTTGGATTTATTTAACCACCTTCATGAAGAGATTCACCTGAGGCAGTGTATTTAAGAATGCACTCTGTTTAGAATCTAGATCAGGGATGCTGGAGTTCAGGCCTTGAGTGTCCCAAGCAGTCAGGTTTTCAGGAAAGCTGTTATCAATATGCATGAGATAAATTTGCATACAGTGGAGGTAGTATCCATGCAGAGTAAGCTTCAGAGCACAGCCTGTTTTAATTGCATAAATCTTAAATATTTAGCTCTCACATTTTGTGTGTATATTATGAGAATGTATGGTGTCTGGTGTGTGTGTGTGTGTGTATAATTATATACTATCATTCATTAGTCATAACCCTTTTGGATTATTGTAACTCACTTATGCACGGTATTCCTCAGTATCAGTTAAGAAACTTCAGTTAATGCAGAATACAGCAATTAAATTAATTCACGGAGCAAAAACATTGATAGTGTCATCCTTCTTTTAATTCCAGAACACTGGCTTCCCATAACCATTTTTGACTAATTTTCAAAACTGTTACATTAGTGCATCAAGCAATTCATCATGGACAACTCCTATTCCTCTACAGATGTCTTATTCCATATTCACCTTCACAAACTCCGATCATCACAACAAAACCTTACAATAATTCCAAGTCACCTTACAATTTGCTCCCACTGAACCCAGTACATCTGGCTCTGGGTCAGAAGGTGTAGCTTCTAGGTGCACAGGCAGTGTTTTCATCAATCCTTCCTGTTGAAGACAGGCAAAAATACCTGGAAGAGCTAAGAGAAGCTAGAAAAGCTGGCAGGAAAGTGAAGAGGCAACAGTGCGTAGCCAGAAGGGCAATTGTTGGGTGGGCCACAGGTTGGATGGATGGGCACTAGAGAAACACCTGCCACCTGATATGCCCTGCCCAGACCCCACTCCTCAATAACTTCAATGGGAGTAGCAGTGCTGGCCTCAGTGGCTGCAGGCCACATGAGAGCTAGGGAAATATAAGAGCGTGCACTCTTCATCCTCCACTGAGCTGCGGTCCTCCAACACACATATGCTTTCCCCAAATATGCCCTAAATTATTAACGTGGGGCCTAAAATATCAATACGTCTATCACGAAAGAACTGACCAAGCCAAAGTACTATAGAATCTACATAGGAAAAACTTGATGCCTAACAGAATACTTGAGTCACACACACAGAACACAAATGCCAAATACGAATAACAGGCTTATTTTGAAAGAGAAGGACGCCCATCATCTTTCGACACAATCAGAAGATGGGCGTCCTTCTCCCAGGGTTGCCCCAAATCGGCATAATCGAAAGCTGATTTGGGCATCCCCAACTGCTTTCCGTCGTGGGGACAACCAAAGTTCACGGGGGCATGTCGGAGGCATAGTGAAGGTGGGACTGGGGCGTGCCTAACACATGGGCATCCTTGACCAATAATCAAAAAAAGAAGGCGTCCCTGACGAGCACTTGGACGACTTTACTTGGTCCTTTTTTTGTTACGACCAAGCCACGGAAAAGGTGCCCGAACTGACCAGATGACCACCAGAGGGAATCGGGGATGACCTCCCCTTACTCCCCCAGTGGTCACTAACACCCTCCCACCCTCAAAAAAAATTTTTAAAAATATTTTTTGCCAGCCTCAAATGTCATACTTTTGGTCCATCGCAGCAGTATGCAGGTCCCTGGAGCAGTTGTAGTGGGTGCAGTGCACTTCAGTCAGGCGTACCCAAGGCCCACCCCCCCTACCTGTTACACTTGTGGTGGTAAATGTGAGCCCTCCAAAACCCACCAGAAACCCACTGTACCCACATCTAGGTGCCCCCTTCACCCATAAGGGCTATGGTAGTGGTGTACAGTTGTGGGTAGTGGGTTTTGGGGGGGGGGGTTGGGGGCTCAGCACACACGGTAAGGGAGCTATGCACCTGGGAGCAATTCCGAAGTCCACTGCAGTGCCCCCTAGGGTGCCCGGTTGGTGTCCTGGCATGTCAGGGGGACCAGTGCACTATGAATGCTGGCTCCTCCCATGACCAAAGGGCTTGGATTGGTCGTTTCTGAGATGTGCGTCCTCAGTTTCCATTGTCGCCGAAATCAGAAACGACCAAGTCTAACGACGACCATCTCTAAGGTGACCTAAATTTTCCAGATTTGGGCGTCCCCGACCATATTATCAAAACAAAAGGTGGACATCCATCTTGTTTCAATAATACGGGTTTTCCCCGCCCTTTCATGGAGACGTCTGCGAGGACGTCCTCAGAAAAACTTGGGCATCCCTTTCGATTATGCCCCTCTAAGTAACCACAAACCATAAACAAATAAATCAAATCCCAAGAGGCCAGACCTTGTATTTAGCACAGCACAGAGAAATACAAAGAGATGTATTTTCTCCTATACTGTGCAAATATGATAGTACATGCAAGAGACAGTGTTATGGGGAGGTACAACTAGGGCAACTGTGTTTGGCCCCCCTAGAGCTGAAGAAGGTGCAGCCTGTTAGTAAGCGTTTGTGTCCCCTCCCAAATTTCTGCCTTGGGCCCCAGCCATATCTAGCAGTCAGGATGTACATTTCAATTCTGACATATTCTAGTCACAAAATAGAAAAATAAAATTATTTTTTCTACCTTTTGTTGTCTGCTCATTTTATTTTTCAAGTCATGTTGGTCCCAGGCTCTGGTTTCTACATCCTTCTGTCTTCTCTTAACTCACTCACCAGGTCTCATGTCCATTTGATATTCCTACTCTCTCTTCATGTCCACTATCCATCGTCTTCCATCTCTGTACCTCTATCTTTCTCCATGTTTAGTATCTCCTTTCTCTGTTCCCTATATTTCTCTGTCCAGCTTCTCCCCTCTCTTCGTCCCCAGTGCCAATATATCTCTACCCTCTCTGACCCTACCCCATCCAGCTTCTGTCTTTCCTCACTCCCTCCCCTTCCCAGCATCTGGTTTGGTTGCTTGATTCCCTGCCTGCCTGCCCGCCCACCACCCCACCCTCTCTCCCTCATGCTGTAGGTTTAATATATGTTCCCTTTTCCTTCATTTCCTTGGTCTTGTATCTCTGTTTCCCTTCCCTCCCTCCTTGTGCTGTACCAGCAGTTCTCTCCCTTCCCTCCAGTTCTCCTCCCCCTCCTCCTCCCACATCCAGCAGCTCTCTCCCTTCCATCCAGATCCCCTCCTCCTCTTCCTCCAGCAGCTGTCTCCTTCCATCCAGTCCCCTCCTCCTCTTCCTCCCATGTCCAGCAGCTCTCTCCTTCCCTCCAGTCCCTTCTTCACCTACCTCCAATTGTCCAGCAGCTCTCCAGCCCCTTCCTCCTCTCCTCCCATGTCCAATCACGCTCCTCCCTTCCATCCAGATCCCCTCCTCCTTTTCCTCCACCTCCAGCAACTCTCTCCCTTCCATTCAGATCCCCTCCTCCTCTTCCTTCCACATCCAGCTACTCTCTCCCTTCCCTCCAATCCCTTCCTCCCACAAGTCTGGCAGCACTATCCCTTCCCTCCAGCCCCCATCCTTCCCCCAAAAGTCCAGCACTTAGTTCTGCCTTCCTGATCCTACCCCAACCCAACATCCCTCGCTGTCGCTGCCTTTTTTTCTGCGGCTTCGGGTACGGCCGGTCCGGGAGAGTTCAGCATTGCCTGTGTGCCTGAAATTCTTCTCCTTTTCACCACTTTTCCATCCAGTCCTCTCCCCTTTCCCCTTCGATCCAGCATCTCCCCCTCTCCCCCTTTGCAACATCTCCCATCATCCCTCTTCATCCCCTTCCCTCTAGCATCTTCCCCTTCTATTGTGTTCCCTTTTCCTTCCAGTATCTCCCCTCCCCCTTCCATCCAGCATCTTGTCCTCTCTCCCTCTTTATGGCATCTCCCATCACTCTTGTTCATCCCCTTCCATCCAGTGTCCCCCCTTCCATCCAGCATCTTCCCCTCTATCTCCCTGCCATTGCCCCCCCTCTCTCTATCTTCTCCATTTAATGTCTCTCCTTCCCCATTCCCTCCAATGTCTCTCCCTTCCCATCTCGAATCTCCCTCTCACTCACTCACTTTCTCCACCCCCTCTCATGGGCAGGGGCAAGGTCATTGATGCCCTAACCATTAGCTTCTCTTCCTGGCCACTGCTGTGGCGGCCTTGAGGAATCACGAGGCTTCCATGCTCTGCCTCTGCCCTTCCCTGCCTCTCTTTTCCACCACCCCTGTGTCCCACACCAAAGCTGCAAAAAAAACAAAATGAAAATGTGTGTGGGGGCTGTAACCCTGCATGCTAACCTAGGTCCCTGCAGCATTCTTTTCTTCACCCATCGCCAGCAGCGCTGCCATTCATTCACACAGGCAGCTCTGCTCCCCTTTGCCACATCCATCCGGCCCTCTCTGTTGCACTTCCTTTTTACTTAGGGCCAGATTGACGCGGCAGAGGGGAGCGGAACTGCCTTGTGAAGTGCAGCGCTGTCAGCGACGGGCAAAGAAAAGAACTGCTGCAAGAACCGAGTGCAGCGCTGGTGGGGAGGACAAGAATTTCGGGGCAGGCAAAAGGCAGGGACAGGGGGGGGGGTTGTGGGGTGGGCGGGCCTGGAGGGAAAGTGGCTGGGCCTGGGTCCATCCAGGCCCGCCCGTGGCTACGCCCCTGGAGGCAAATGGAAGAAAAGATAGCTGATACTGGTAAAATTGGGGGGACAAGACATTTTTCAGATATGTAAGTGACAGAAGGACATGCCATAATAAAAATTGTAAGGCTCAAAGCTGAGGGAGAGGAATATTTAGAAGCCGATAAGGATAAAGCTGGAACTGCTTAACAATTATTTCTGTCTGTGTTCACAGACGAAAGGCCTGGGGTAGGACCTTAGAAAATATATGCTAAGGAGGATGGATGGATGGCAGACCAGGACCAATTCTCAGAAGACTGTGTTCAAGAGGAGCTACATCATAGAGCTAAGTCTGCCTTGAAGACTTGGGCGCGATTGGACTCCTTTAGTCAGACATCCCGTAGCACTACTTGACCTTATGCCTTCGGCCTATAGGTATTGTCATGGAACGCTCTCATATTTACGCTTAATTGCCATGGTGTGTTCATATTGTTTGTTTGATTTTGTGTTTCTTTTCTGTTGTATGTTTTGAAAAGCCTTCAAGAAAAGATGAAAAAAAAATAAAAGTTCACCGTGAACTATCATTTAAAAAATTTAAGGCCCTCTTGAAGCACAACTTTTTGTAAGGGCCTTTTTTGTACACAGTCCTAATTATCTTTTACCTCCAAAGCTCCTGCAACTCTCCTTTCAACAGCTAACACTCATCTTCATCTATCTCTTTCACTTCTTCCCTTTCATTTCTTATTTGTTAGATTTTAATTTTATTGCAACTTATATAACATAACATAAGATGGAAATTATGTATGTTGGGTGATCAATAGACCCTCTTTTACCCACAATATTAGAATATCAGGGAGTCAAACTTATTCTTAATCCTGTATCCGAAATCTTATGCCGGATGTAAATGTTACGATGCAAAAACAGGTATTTCAACAGCCTTCTTCTACTTCAGTTATTGAATAAGTTGAAGGGGATGGTGCCTGCATCAGAATTCCAGACGTCTGCACAGAGCCTGGTATTGATGAAAATTGATTACTGTAATTCGCTTATTTAGGTATGTCATCACCCAGATTCCAGGTTCTGGCAAGTTGTCCAGATTGCAGGCAGTACATTTGATTACAGCAGTATTGAGATCAGCACATACCACACCAGGGTTGAAAGAACTTCACAGTTTGCCAGTGATAGGTAGAGTAATCTTTAAGGTTTTGGTATTGATTCATCAATGTGTATATGCTAATGTGCCTATGTATTTTCTTAATACCTTGAAAATGCATTGTCCAAAATGATCTTTAAGATCACAACCTGTGAACAGTTATGTCTTCTATCAGCAACATCATATCACCATACTGAGACTTGTACATCTGCTTTTTCTGTTGCAGGACCTATAATGTGGGATAGGCTCCCAAGCCATTTAAGACTTTGTGCTAATATTCAGCAGTTTAAATGATTTTGAAGGCCCACTGTTTTGTGAAAGCTTTTCTGGAGGGATGAAGTTTATTGAAGTTTACTGACTGTATTCAGAAACAATAGAACTGATGTTTGTTTAATTTTATGTGATTTTAAATTGTGCATGTTTGATTGTGACCCACTTTGGTTAAAGCAGGATATAAATGTAAAAATAAATAAATAATCTTCTTCGTATATACCACAAATACCTGCAAAAGTGGTTCACTGTGCCTTATAAAACAAAATAAAAATTGTCACAATTACCATGAATAACAAATACTAAGAAATTACAAATTAAAATATACCTAAAATAACATTCATTTTCATTATTTGTACTCATCCGTTACCTAAAATATGCTTCTGATACAAAAAGTTTTCAAAGCTCTTCCAAATAGACAATAATTTGTAATAGAGTGAATGAATACAAGCTGGCAAGTTTTCCAATTCTTTGCTGCTTGATACGCAAAAGATGCACCAAAGTTTCCTTGATTTTATCCCTTTCGGATTTGGAAAGTAAAAGGTTGACACAACCACGTAATGAATAGTTTTTAAGCATTGGAGTGAATTCAACTAAAAGAGTACACATAATATGGAGCAAACCCTTGTTGAATTTAAAAAGGATACAATTAAAATAACTTAAACAAATCCTAGCCTCAACTGGCAAGCAGTGGAGGAGAATTAAGAAAGGAGTTATTCTCTACGTTGTAGGTAAAGAAATATCAGCTGTATTGCTGTATTCTATACAGTTTGTAACTTCTTTCATGAGAAGGTAGGATAATCCAAGAAGACGATGTTGCAATAATCAATCTGAGACAGGAGCAAAGCTTGTACTAATAATTGAAAATCTGCCTCCCTAAAAAAATGTTCAGATCTGTCTTAATTTTTTCACCAAAAGGTTCTGAAATAACTGAACATTGAGCTCCCACTAATAACAGTTTTGTTTTTTCTTTCATTTTAATTGATGTTGTAGCATCCAATTCTCAATAAGGTTGATACAGTTGGAAATATGAACCCTAGAAAGATCTAGAGAAAAAGGAATTGGAATCAAAACTGTTATGTCATCAGTGTAGATAAAATTATGAAAACCTGCTCTTTCCAAAGTAAACCCCAATGTGTGGATATACATGTTGAACAGTATTGGGAACAAGGAGGAATCCTGTGGTACCCCATACTGAGTGGTCCATCTACCTGAAAAGGTATCATTCATTTTAACCTTATAGGTTCTGTGGAGAAATCCCTTTTGTCCACCCTTCTACTCATCATAATTTTAATCAAAGATATACTGCCTATAAAATACATTAACTTGAAAAGTGAAATGTGAGGAGCCCTCATGAATGTAGTAATCATGCCAACACAGGTAGAATCACTAGTTCAGGTTCCTTTGTGCTACCAATGGCTGCATTCAGACTGTATGACACCACATCTGTAATTTTGAATGAGGAGGTAGCCTTCTTTAAAGAGCGTTTTCCCTTCAAGTAGGCAAATAAATAGATACAGCATTTAGATGTTAACCTGAGGGTGATTATAGATCAGTGTTCTTCTTTTGATTTCTCTAACTACTCAAGAGAACAAAATTGGAGCTAAACCAATTGTTAAAGCTTAGTGTCTCTTGGCTTGAAAGGAATGAAGGAGTGAAAATTATAATTTTACTGAGATGTGTGTATTTATTCACTATCTTACCAATAGAAGCCTCCAGTAAATTCTTTGAAAAGCTCCAGGAAAAATATTTGAATATATCTGAAAGAAGAAAGCCCCAGTAGTAGCACAGAGAGTTGTGTACAAACCTAAGAGGCGAGGAGCACTAGTAGTCCATAATTTTAAAATATATTATGAAGCAGCTCAATTTATGGCAACTTGTGTGTGGAAAGAGCTAGAGGAGAAACCATTGGTAACAACTGAATAAAAAGAATTAGGAGAAATCCCACAAGGCACAATCTGTGGTTGATAAGAGAGACATCTTGTGTAGGGTAAGATAATGAATATTTTCAATGAATATTTTCACTGCTCTTACCCTCAAAATCTTGGAAATGTGGAAGTCTGATCTCTTGGTTGGTATAAGACACTGCAAATACACCTTGCTAAAATATAATATAGACTTTCTTCAAATGCTATAGTCAAGGGTTTTCAACCCAGTCTTTGGGACACACCCAGCCAGTTGGGTTTTTAGGATATCCTCATTGAATTCAATCATGAAAACCCCGAATGGCTGGTGTGCCCCGAGGACTGGATTGAAAACCCTGACTTTGACTTAATGATGCAAATTAAGGAGCAAAATCTAGCTGATGTTAAAACTAGTAGAATCTCTTTTCCAACTGAGTTTCAGTAAGGGCAGAATTTCTAACGCTCTATGCATTGCTGAAGAATATTGATAGGAAAAAATCTAAGCATCTGTTAAAGTGTGAGGAAGATCTAGGAGCTCCTTTGAGTAACATTCAATAGGAAAGTTTCTTTGATAGGATCCAGAGGGATAGAATAGCCGGTGACTCACGTACATCTTAAGGACCACAGGGAAGGTTCCTCTATTCCTCCATGGGCTATAAAATAAGATTAATAACTTGCTGCACATAGCAATATGCACCAGCAACTTTGGAGGCTACTGATGACATCATCGCCTAGCAAGATTAAAAGCACACCGGTCTCTGAAGCATCATGCTGAAGGGGCATGCCAAAGAGGCATACCCTTGTGTGCCCCTATGTGAATGACTTCAGGCGCAGGTAGGGCAACAAATTTCTTATTTTATTTTCTGTTTTTTTACGTTTATAAAATGTTCATCAAGAATGAATAAATACAGAAAATGGTTGATGTATCATCTGCTGCTAACCTGGATTGTTAGTTATCAAATAGGTGCAAGTATACTTAGAAAGTTCCATAGGTTACTATCAGGCTCATTTTCGAAAGAGAAGGATGTCCATCTTTCGACATAATCGGAACATGGACGTCCATCTCCCAGAGATGTCCAAATCGCTATAATCGAAACCCAATTTTGGACGTCTCCAACTGAAGTCCGTCACAAGGACGTCCAAATTTCAAGGGGGCATGTCGGAGGCATAGTGAAGGCGGGACTTGGACGTCTTTGACCCATAATTGAAAAAAGCAAGGCTGTCCATTGACGAGCACTTGGACGTTTTCACCCAGACGTGTTTTTTTTTACGAATATGGCACAAAAGGTGCCCAAAATGACCAGATGACCACCAGAGAAAATTGGGGATGACCTCCCATTACTCCCCAGTGGTCACTAACCCCCTCCCACCCTAAAAACAATCTTTAAAAATAGTTTGTGCAGCCTCTGTGCAGCCTCAGATGTCATACTCAGGGTCCATGACAGCGCATGATTTGTGAGGAAACAGTGAGCTCTCCAAAACCCACCACAAACCCACTGTACCCACATATAGGTGCCCCCCTTCATCCGTAAGGGCTATGGTAGTGGTGTACAGTTGTGGGTAGTGGGTTTTGGGGGGGCCCAGCACACAAGGTAAGGGAGCTATGCTCCTGGGAGCATTTTATGAAGTCCACTGCAGTGCCCCCTAGGGTGCCCGGTTGGTGTCCTGGCATGTCAGGGGGACCAGTGCACTAGAAATGCTGGCTCCTCCCACATCCAAATGGCTTGCATTTGGACGTTTTTTGACTTGGATTTCTTGGTTTCAAAAATTGCCGAAAGTCAAAGACGTCCAAATCCAAGGACGTCCAGATCTAGGGACGTCCTTGGATTTGGACATCTTTGATGGTATTTTAGAAATGAAAGATGAACATCCATCTTTTTTTGAAAATACAGTTTTTCCCGCCCCTGGATTTGGACGTTTTACAAAGATGTCCAAATCGCAACTTGGACTTTTCTTTCGAAAATTCCCCTCTATGTAACTTTAAAAGTCTAAGTACTTTGAAAATATAGCTCCACTTGACTGATATAATATACTGGTGCTTATTTTCCCTAGAAATAGGTTGAAAGGGAATAGGCATGGACTGGAGCAGGGATATAATGGGTTTATAGGGAGTGATACAGATAACTTTAACTGTGATATGTTAGACCTAATAGAACCAGGATGGAATAACAAATTGAATAATAAAAAAGTGTATGGCTATAAGCACCAGTTAGTGACATCAATTATGATGAACAGTGCAAGGGTCATATGTACCTATTCCTATAGGTTATGTAAATGTAAGGTCAGTAGTTAATAAGCCATAATCAGTTAGGATTACTTTTTATTACTGAGACATGGTTATGCACTAAGGATGACCCGGCAATTAAGGAGTTTGGTCCACTGGGTTACAAAATTATACACTTAACCTGAAATAAAAAGAAGGGTAATAAGATTGCAGTCTTTATAAGTCGTTCTTAAGGTGGAACCAATTTCTGAATACTTCAGAATACTTATCCCCCACTCTTGAAATTCTGGCCTTGTAAGATTAGTGATGATACACTGCAAGGGCATTATGTACTATTTGTTTTATTGCCCTCCAGGGAATTGGAAAGAGGCACAGGTAGATTTTATGAATTTTATTTCAAATATTTGTACTGAGTTTTTAAATGTGGTTTTAGCCGGGGATGTAAATTTACATTAGGATGATGTAGCTGACACTAATACTCAAAGTTTATTGGATATTTTATCCATGTGGAATTTTACCAGACCATTGGCCATTTTTCCCCATGTTAAGAGACATTTGATAAATTTATTGGCTTACAGATTTATTAACTGGAATGAGTATGATGTTAAAAATACCATCTGGATGCAGCTGCCCTGAACCAATCATAGAAAGCTGATTTTTACCCTCAATTGATTGGAATGTGATAAAAGAAGGAAAAATCAGATTGGTTCATGGATTCTATAGGACAAGAGGCAGAACTGATGAAATACAGCTTTGGGATAACATATGTGATAGTCAAGTTCTGTCACACTCAGGATCTGTGGACTTCGTCTCTTGCTGGGATGAAACCAGTAAAACAATTTTAGATGAGCTGCTGCCAGAGAAATTAAAGTTGAAATCTAGGAAGAAAACTTCCCCATGGTTTAATCAGGAAATATTAGATGTTAAAAGGCTCTGCAGGAGGTTAGAGAAAGTGGAGTAGGATTAATTTGGAAGAAAACAAACAACAGTGGTGCAAGGCTCTGCAACAGTATATGAGTCTGATTAAAAAAGCCAAAATTAAATATTATGAATCATAGGTAGGATGAGCTAAATTGAATCCCAGGAGACTGGTTTGGTGAACAATTTGTTAGATACACAGGATTTGACTTCAGTAAATGAACAATCCATCTCAGCAATGGATTTAGCAGTCTTTTTTGAACAGAAGATTATTACCATTAGGAAAGGTTTACCAACTGCAATTGTAGATATTGAACAGTATATTGGTCCTTCAGGAGTTATAGCGGAGTCTGCGGTGGTCGATAGGTTATGGTCATCTTTTATTCCACCTACCAGAGATATAGTTAGATCTTTTGTATCTAAATATTCTTCATCTTATTGTATACTGGATAATTGTCCCAGCCGTCTATTGAGAATAGCCCCGGATATGTTTATAGAGAGTTTAAGAGAATACATTGCTATTATGCTACAATGAGGTCAATTTCCCAAGGAGAAGGGTAGTATTATTTTAACCCCTAAGAATAAGATGATTAGGAAGAACGATGTTACCAACTATAGACCAGTGGCTTCCATCCCCTGCTGGTTAAGGTGATGGAAGGCGTGGAGGGGCATAATCGAATGGGGACAATCATCTCTAAGGGCGCTCATCTCTAAGGACATCCTGGCGAAGGGGCGGGGAAACCCATATTATCAAAACAAGATGGCTGTCCATCTTTCGTTTCGATAATACGGTCGGGGATGCCCAAATCTCAACATTTAGGTCAACCTTAGAGATGGTCGACCTAAATGTTAAGATGATCGTCCCTGGTTCTCAGCCATAATGGAAACCGAGGACACCCATCTCAAAAATGACCAAATCCAAGGCATTTGGTCATGGGGGGAGACAGCATTCATAGTGCACTGGTCCCCCTCACATGCCAGGACACCAACTGGGCACCTTAGGGGGCACTGCAGTGGACTTCACAAATTGCTCCCAGGTACATAGCTCCCTTACTGTCGCTGCTGAGCCCCCCAAAACCCACTCCCCACAACTTACACCACTACCATAGCCCTAAAGGGTGAAGGGGGGCACCTACATGTGGGTACAGTGGGTTTCAGATGGGTTTTGAAGGGCTCACATTTACTAGCACAAGTGTAACAGATAGGGGGGCGATGGCCTGGGTCCGCCTGCCTGAAGTGCACTACACCCACTAAAACTGCTCCAGGGACCTGCATACTGCTGTGATGGAGCTGGGTATGACTGGCATAGAGGCTGGCAAAAAAAGTTTTTTTTAATTTTTTTTATGGTGGAAGGGGGTTGGCAACCACTGGGGGAGTAAGGGGAGGTCATCCCCGATTCCCTCCGGTGGTCATCTGGTCAGTTTGGGCACCTTTTTGAAGCTTGGTCGTGAAAAAAAATCGACCAAGTAAAATCGACCAAATGCTCGTCAGGGACGCCCTTCTTTTTTCCATTATTGGCTGAGGACACCCATCTCTTAATCACGCCCCTGTCCCGCCTTTGCTACGGTGCCGACACGCCCCAGTGAACTTTGGTCATCCCCACGATGGGAAGCAGTTGAGGACGCCCAATATTGGCTTTCGATTATGCCGATTTGGGTGACCCTGAGAGAAGGACGCCCATCTCCCGATTTGTGTCAGAAGATGGGCGCCCTTCTCTTTCGAAAATGCCCCTGATAGTAGCACAACAACTTATGGAACATGTATCTCATTACCATCTATTGCACAGTTCACAATCTGAGTTTAGGCTTAGCTATAGTACAGAAACAGTGCTGCCTACACTTGTTGCAGAGCTTAGGAGAGAAATCAGCATGGTTAGGAAGGCTGTCATATTTCAACATGTCTAGCACATTTGATGTCGTAGACCATTAAATACTACTGAGACTTTTAGATAATATAGGGATTTGTAAAGAGGCTTTGAGATGGTTTTGAAATTAAGATCTTATCAGTTAAAAATGTCAGGCTCCATTTCTCCTGAGTGGGCCTATGAATGTGGAGTGCCTCATGGCTCTCCCATTTCACCCATCTTTTTTAACATCTTAATGGCTCCACTCGGGAGAAAGTTGGAGATGTCTAAAACCAGTTCTGGCAGAAACACATTTCAAAATCTGACACATTCTAATCAATAAATAGAAATAAAATTCTTTCTTCTACCTTTGTTGTCTGGTCATTATTTTTTTTTAATGGTGTTGGTCCCAGTCTTTGGTTTCTGCTTTCCTCTGCCTTCTCTTAACTATCTTGCCAGAGTCTTCTTGTCCATTTGGCACTTCTTTTCTCTCCATGTCCACCATCTGTCTTCTCTGTGTGTCCCTATCTATCCTATCCAACATCATCTCTGTGTCTTTGCCCCATCTTCCTGCCATATTGAACATCTCCCATCTCTGTATCCCTATTCATGCCCCACCAACATAACTCTTCTATTCCCCTTTGCCCCCCACCATGAGCCGGCATCTCTCCCTCTCTCTTCCTTTCCTCTTGTTTTCCCCCTCCTAAACCAGAATCTCTCCTATTTCCTCCCTCTATCCTCCCCCAGGGGTCCAGCAAGTGCTCCTCTCTCTTTCCTTGCTCCTGTTATGTCTTCACTCTGCAGGTCCAGCAGCTTTCCTTCTTCCCTCTTTCCCTGCAGATCCTGGCATCTCTTCCTCTCTCTCCCCCACCACCTTGGCATCTCTTCTTCTCTCCACCCCCACCCCCATCATCTTGTCATCCTTTCCTTTCTTCTCCCCCAAATCTCTCTCTCTTTTCTTCCATACATGTGCAGCATTTCACCCTCTCTCTTCCCTCCTATCCAAGTGCAGTATTTTCCCCCTCCCTACCCTGGAATAGCACAAGCAGGAGAAAGTAGAGGCTGGACAAAAGATAATCCAACACAGGAAATGGTACTTAAATCCATTTCATTTGCAGTATGAGTAGACAGACCTGACACAATCCGTGTTTTGGTAGCACTATCCGCCTATCTCAGTGGTCACAATCAAACAATCAAACTCATTATCCCTGTGGTTCAGCCAAACTCAGCTCATGTCCCTCTCTCACACACATAGAATCTCCTTATCCCACCGCTGACCATGTCGGGTCCTTCTATTCATGCTGCAAATGCACATGAAATGCTACGCTTTCATCCATGTGTAGCATTTCCCCTCTCCCTTTCCTTCCATCCAAATGCAGCTTTCCCACCACTTCCATTCAAGTGCAACATTTCCTCCCCCCTCATTCCCATCCCTTCCATCCAAATGCTGCTTTCCCACTTCTTCCATTCAAGTGCAGCATTTCTACCCCTTCCTCCTGAGTGTCTGGCATCTTCCCTCTCTTGTTCCCTATGCCTGCCTGCCCCCCCACCACCACCACCACGCAGGCCCTACAAACTTGCAGGTTCACTGGCACTATATCAAGCTCTTTCCTGACACTCTGAGGCTTCTTTCCCTCTGCCACATCCTGCCTATGTGGCAACTGTCACGCTTCTTGTGGAACCTCGGGGTTAGTGAGCCTTTGGGCCACTGCCGAAGGGCGGCAGCGGCAGGAGGAATCACCCAAACACAGACAAGGCAGAACAGACGTACCAGCAACTTCAGGACAGGAACTACCAGGCGAGGACTGCAGCCGAGGCAACGCAAGCTGGAGCAAGCAGGAATTCAGCCCAAACTTTACCTGCACTTAACCGCTGTTCCTCAGGAGTTGAGCCCCTGGGTGCAGGTGGCTGGCAGGACTTACCGGAAGGGCAAGAAGGCAGAACTGCAGGAACAGCAGCCGGCTGGCGAACAGCAGGTACTTCCAGAAAACACACCGGGGTTCCAGGCAGGCAGCAAGCAGCAGATAAAACCAGAAACAAGCCAGGTCTGGGCGGGCAGCAGACAGAAGAATAAACCAGGAGACAAGCAGGGTCAAAGCCACAATCAGGAAATAGCACAGCAGCACTGCAACAAACTCTCACCAAAGGAAACTCCTCTGAGGACCTCTGTTGCAAGGCAAACTAGAGACCTTCCCAGGTGGTTAATAAAGACAGCATATAAGAGACTTCACCAGGTACGGGTACTGCTTAGGTCCAAAAAACTCCCAAAACAATCTGGAAGGCTGGAAGATCCGGACCGGACCAGCATATCTTCTGGAACATGGAAAATGGTAAGCCATCAGTTCAAAGCAGCCACCAGGTCTAACCACCGGGGGGAGAGGTGACTGAGAGCAAGGAACCTGGGCACCACGATGACAGCAACAGGAAGTTGTGACAGAGGGAAGGACCCCAGGGTCGGCAGAGAGGGCCTGATGTAACAGTGCCAGCAAACAGGCGAGTTTGTAGGGCCTGTGCGGCTGGATATGGGTGGGGGAGAGAGGAAAGGGAAAGGGAGATGCCAGACCTGCCAGAGGAAATGAGGGAGGGGAAAGAAAGGTGGGGCAATGCCAAACTCACATAGGAGACTACCGGGGAATGGGGAGGAAGTGTGTGAGCTGAAAAGGGGCCTGATTGCATGTGTCACATGCCAAATGCATGTGACCTGGCATATCTGAGGTCAAGGCAAAAATTTGGGAAGGAGCCCAGGGAAGAAATTTGGGAAGAGACCCCAAAACCCACTAGCAGACTATGCCTTCTTCAGCTTCAGGGAGACTTTGAGCCCTCTTTGGCCTGGAGACCCAGCGCTGTTCCTCTTGTTGTATCTCTTCTAATGGCAGCCCTAATATCTGCTGTCATCATATTTTCACAGTTTGTGGAAATGCATTTCTTTCTATTTCTCTGGTTTTGCACTGCATGCAGAGTGTGTAGTCTTGGTGTTCCAGTTTAATTTTGTCTACATATTTCTATTTTAATTTTGTGGTCAGTTATTCTGTTTTTGGTGAGAGTTAATTTGTGTTCTGAGTGTGTAACAAGGCCAGGTATTCTGTTAACATTAATTTTCTATATAGTAAGCTGCAGTAATCTGACCTGTTCAGTTTTTTTCAATAGGCTTATTAATGTTATAGGGTCCACTGCAATATTTATAATACTGTCTTTTCCTAGGTAAGGTCCTTGCGTGAGTTTTGGAAGTTAGTACTGGCATAGCAGATTTGGTCTTGGTCCTGAGTAGATTTTTTGTAGCGTTTTGTATTACTTCCCAATATGCCTGGTACTGAGAGCATTTATGTTGCTCTTATTGAAATGACACTAGAATCAGAATTGCTTTTTGTATTGTAAGTTTTATGGGGAAATATCCTAGCTATACTCTGCACAGATTTTGGGGGAGAAGCCAAAGGTTCTGTGGGGCATAGAATATGTTTGGAATTAATATCCTATCTGGAAGAATGTGTGTTGGAGGACTGAGGAGGAGACTGTGTCTCAATGGGAGCTAAATAGTGCAACCTGCAACCTTTTGTATTCTCCCTCATCCCTCTACACACGCAGACTCCAATGTTGCCTGCAGGTGCCGAAGCCTGCACTGCTGCCCCTACTGCAGTTATTTGTTAGGTGGTGGACTGGAGTGTGGGCAGCAGCAGGTGGTGGGTTTTTCTCTTTCGCAAACTTGGCAACCCAAACTATGTATCAACTGAAATTTAACCAGTTTAATTTTGTTGCCACTTAGATATTTGATACTAGTAAAAAAAGGCCCGTTTCTGACAGAAATGAAACGGGCGCTAGCAAGGTTTTCCTCGGAGTGTGTATGTTTGAGAGAGTGTGTGTGAGAGTGACTGTGTGTGAGAGAGTGAATCTGCGAGTGTGTGTGTGTGTGTGACAGAGAGAGTGAGACTGGGTGTGAGTGTGTCTGTGAGAGAGAGTGTGTGTGCCTGGGGTCCCTCCCTCCCACCCATTTCCAGTGTCCCCCCTTCCTCCGTGTTCCAGGGTCGTTCCCCCCATTTTCTTTTTTTTTTAGTTTTTGTACAGGTGGTGCATTACCCCCTCCTCCCCTCTCATCCCCTCCTCCAAGTTCCAGACCCCCTCCCTCTGAATTCCAGACCCCCCTCCGAGTTCCAGACCCCTCCCTCTCTCCGAGTTCCAGACCCCACCTCCTTGCCCCTCCCTCTGATTTGCAGACCCCCTTCCTCCGATTTTCCGACCCCCCTCGGAGTTCCTGACCCCTGGACCCCTCTGCCGCAACCCTCTCGAGCCCCCTTCCCGCCCATCTGTGAAGAAAGTTATGGACACAGGCAGGCAGACGCATAGAACGTTGGAGGTGAGAATTATTATATAGGATATACCAAATACCAAATATCTACATTTAATAAAAGATATTACCTTTGTAAAATAATAATATAATAGTATTTAATATTCTATTCTTCTATATTCTATTCTCCACCAATTAAATATAAGGTAATATGATAAGAATAAGAATATATAAGAAAAGGGGGAGTTAAATAATATATTTGTTGAATTACATTAACCTGCACTGTAAGGTTTAAGGACATGTGCTTAGAACATAAAGACCATATATTTAACTTTAAAATGTTTATTTACAATACAGGTAATGTAATAATGTTACAAGAGAGGCGGTTTTTAGGGATCTTTCACAAGGGAAATGTGCTTAAAAGTTTGAATTATAAATTAGGCTGGATTAATGGTAACTCACTTTGATGATGGAGGCTGCTGGTTGGAGTGATGAAGGAGATCCTTGCTGGAAAAGAAGTCTTTTTGTTGCAGGGTTGTTGCTGGAGCCTGGAGAAAGTCTTATCTGGAATGTGTGTGAAGTCTAGTAAGGTCCATGGAGGTGCAGATCAGGAATAGGACAAAGAGAGCAGGCCCAGAGCGCAAGAGCAAGAGAGCGAACTGAGCATGTTCCAGGCTTTTTATAATCTCTTGTTGGACCATAGGCTGAAGTCAGGTGGGATGTACTCGATCCAATGAAAACTCAGGGATAGCTGAAAACTGGTTTCATATAGTTTTGAGATGGAGCATGGTAACTGGTCACATGTTTTAATGACATCATAAGACTTTCTGTCTGGACATCTGCTGTGATATACATCCAGAAGGCATCTGACAGGATTAAAAGAGTATTTGTCTGAGAGTAAGTGGACTTCTTTTGTCAAATTAGATAGGTAGAAGTGTTGGGGGCAGCTTTACAGAGACTGGACATTCAGGGTTAGGCTTTAGCTATAAATGACACTCTATATTGCGTTTGCTTTTCAGTCTCTGAGTCATTTTTCTGAGAATAGGTGGAGTTTCACTGTCTTTGTTAACTCCAGTCTCTGTGATTGCTGTCCATCTTCAGATTTTTGTTCTTTGGAGATATGTTGATGGACTTAGGTATCCACCCAGCTAGTATTTGTTACATGGGAGGGTGATGGTCCCCCTTCTCCTCCTCTGCTAACTCCAGGCTTCGTTCCTTTTCTCTCGCGGCACCTTATGCCTGGAATAAACTTCCTGAGCCTTTACGTCTTGCTCCATCTCTACCTATTTTCAAATCTATGCTGAAAACCCACCTTTTCACTGCTGCTTTTGGCTCCTAGCCAGTGGCGTTCCCGGCCTGGATGGCATCCGGAGTGGATCGCCAATGCGCCCCCCCCCCCGCTACATGACACCTCCCCCCCTCCGGCAAAATGACACCCCCCGGGTGCACGCCGCTGGGGGGGTGCCGCGGCACATGCCTGCTCCGAGTTCGCTAACTTCGCTTGTTCGCTGCAGCTCCCTCTGCCCCAGAACTCGGAGCAAGTGCGCATGCACCCGGGGCAGACCGCCCCCCCTTGGTACGCCACTGCTCCTAGCCACTACTCATTTGCCCCCTAGTACTAGCCCTTATTGTCTTGTCTATCTGTATTACTTTAGATTGTAAGCTCTATTGAGAAGGGACTGTCTCTCTGTGTCAGGTGTTCAGCGCTGTGTGCGTCTGGTAGCGCTATACAAATGCTGATAATAATAATGGTCATAGCAATTTATCTGATACTGTTCCAATAAGTCTTTGCAATTTATTTGCTGCATTTGTATCCCGCATTTTCCCACCTCTTTGCAGGTTCAATGTGGCTTACATTATGCCGCATTGGCAATCACCATTATCAAAATGAGAAATACAGAATATTATTGTGTTTAAGGTACAGAAAATGTAGTAGACATTAGAAATGAGTAGATATACATTCATTTCAGATATTTGAGAACAAGGATAAAGTATAACATTCAGTAATATCAATGAGTCTGAAGTAAACAAATAAAAAGAGTTCAATATTAGTTTGCTCTGGTAAAGTTGTGATGATAGTTCATTGAGACGGGTTCAAATGATAAGTCTCTTAGAACAGGTTAGTCTTTAATAGTTTCTGGAAGGCTACCAAGTCTTGTGTTGCTTTTATGGATCTTGGTAATGCATTCCAAAGTTGTCTGTCTATCTATCTATCTATCTATCTATCTATATCTATATATATATATATATATACACACACACACACACATATACATTTGTATCCGATCCAGCAAAATCAATAACTCTGACAATTAAACATATCATGCTACATATTAATTTTCCATTAGGAGGGTTTAGGAGGGCAGGAGATGAGGTGGGTTGATTTTATTGTACGTTGCTCAGATAGTTTTAATTATCTCTTGAACAGTATATAAAAGATTTTTATAAATAATAAGAATAATAAAACTATTTTGTTGTCCTTGCTTTCTGCATGATGCCAGACAAATATGGGCTCAGGCTAAGAAACAAATCCCTATCATCCCAAGGATTTTAATTTATCATGCCCTACTCCCAGCCCTGCCCTAATTTAGCCTCTCCAAATAGCTGAGCCATGAACTGCCTATACTCGAGTGCATAGGTGCCTGGTATAAGAGGCTTATGGAGGCTAAGGTTCCCCAGCCACAACCATGTCTTTTTCCACCTTCCTCCCGCTGCCATCTCCACCACTGCTGCTTCTGCTTTTCAAAATCAGCAGCAGTAACAGCAGTAAAACAAAACAGGTCTGGGGCTGCAGCTTCTATACATGCAGCTGCTGGGTCTTCCGGTCCCCCCCACACACACCCACCCACCCACCCACCAACTTCCTGTGCCAGAGGGGGAGAGACCAGCAGGCAGTGTTGTTCAAAGGACTAGGTCAAAGTACTTAAGTAAAAATAAATGTATATTTTAATACTTAAGTAAAAGTACAATGAAAAACACATTAAAAATTTTACTTATGTGAAAGTAAAATGTTACTGCCTAATATAACACTTTCCGAGTAAAAAGTAACATTACCTTAACTACAGTGAATGCAACTATTGTTAACATTTTATCCCAACAATATTATTGCTCTACAATTCAATCTACTTTGCTTTTAGTAAAACTAAATTTTGAAAATAACTGTCACTTATGTCAGTGGCGTACCAAGGGGGGGGCAGTGGGGGCGGTCCGCCCAGGGTGCACGCCGCTGGGGGGGTGCTGCGTGTCTGTCGGCAACGCTCGTTCCCTGCTCCCTCTGCCCCGGAACGGGTTACTTCCTGTTCCGGGGCAGAGGGAGCAGGGAACGAGCGAAGTTGACAGACGCGCAGCACCCTCCCAGCAGGTAAAGATGCACCCGGGGGGGGGGGTGTCGTTTCGCCAGGGGGAGGTGTCCGTCGTTTCGCCGCTGAGGGGGTGCTGCACGTCTGTCGGCAACGCTCGTTCCCTGCTCCCTCTGCCCCGGAACAGGAAGTAACCCATTCCGGGGCAGAGGGAGCAGGGAACGAGCATTGCCGACAAACACGCGGCACCCCCCAGCAGGTAAAGATGCACCCGGGGAGGTGTCCGTCGTTTCGCCGGGGGGGGGGGGGGGTCGCACTGCACTCGAGGGGGCGCTGCACCCGGGGGGGTTGGGGGGCATCGGCGCTCCGCCTTGGGTGTCAGCCACCCTAGGAACGCCACTGACTTATGTGAGTGCGCTTCTGAGTCTTTAATCCATCACAGCTAAAAAATGTGTTCAACAACTGCACCATCAGGAAGTGGATTGTTCAGTCTGATTAAAAAAAGTTCCTTCAAATCAGGCCAGGCCACAATATTACTGATGCCTTTTAACTTGGTCTGCAGGTATTGATCAAAGGAATCTCTGTCTGAAACACTTGACTTCCTTATGGCAAAGAATGCTTTATCATCATTGTCTTTATCATCTGCATTAGTAGTAGTGCTAATTCATTATTTGCATCTTCATCTTTGTTGTCGCTGTCATGCTGTCCAACTACAGAGAAGGCTTTCACAAAGTTGAAATCATTGTCTGTTGTTGTCCTATTTATTATCTGATGGCAAACTCTGTTTGAATATCTTCGTGAACTAATGCAAGAATATCAAATGTATGGAAATGCTTAAGGCCAGACAAGCGGTCTATCAATTGAGTGGACTGTCATGCCAATGTAAAGTTTTCCCTGGGATGTCCAGCAGTCAGTTATGATAGAGGCATATGCCTGTTCACCAAGAACTGCAACCAGCTTCAGCTTCAGCTTCATCTCTGTTTCAAAGTGACTGAACTTATCACCCTTGTATTCCCTGAACATCAAAATTTAAGATGAGATGGTCCACTGTTTGTGTGATGCAGTGGCGTAGCTACGTGGGGCCAGGGGGGCCTTGGCCTCCTTAGATTTGGCCCTGGACCCCCTTGCCGATGACCCGCCCGACCCCCCCCTCCCGCTGCCAACCCGCCGTCGCCTGCCTTTGCTGGTGGGGGACCCCAACCCCTGCCAGCCGAGGTCCTCTTCTTCTCGCAAAAGGGTTCCTTCTGTTTCTGACGTCCCGCCAGCAAAGGTAGGCGACGGCGGGTTGGCGGCGGGAGGGGGGTCGAGAGGGTCGGCGGCGGGGGTAGGTGTCAGCAATGGCGGGGGGGGGATCGGCAATGGGGGGCGGCTAAAATGTGCCCCCTCACCTCGGACTCTGGACCCCCCTCCCCCCAAAGTCTGGCTACGCCCCTGGTGTGATGAGGTTTGAAATTGCAAAATCCTGTTCCAGGTTTTGCTGTTTCACTTGGTTTACTGAGGAATCATTATTTAGATCTCTCTGCCACTTTTACTTTTAATTGTAAGCATCAGAAGTAACTTGGTAAAAGTAGTAAAAATTGGTAAAATTGTTACTTCAGTAAAAGTAACAAATTTTTCCTGTACTTCTTTACAAGTAAAAGAAAGTACAGTAACTAGTTACATTTACTTAGTTACTATACAACACTGTCAGCAGAGTGGCAACCGAGCATTTGAAGAGAGAGGCTCTATGTTTTTTGTTTTGTAGTGGCAATACTGGTCCAGTCAGGATGCATGGGAGAGGGGAAGAGAAGAGACAGGAGAGAGAGAAATATGCTGGCTGAAAGGAGGGAAGAAAGATGGAGGAAATGTGGATGGAAAACGTGAAAAGAGGAAACATACTGGATGTAAATGCTGGCTGGAAGGGGGCAGAAACAGAGGGAAGCACTGGC
Organism: Microcaecilia unicolor; assembly: GCF_901765095.1. Taxonomy (NCBI): domain Eukaryota; kingdom Metazoa; phylum Chordata; class Amphibia; order Gymnophiona; family Siphonopidae; genus Microcaecilia; species Microcaecilia unicolor. The sequence goes on along the minus strand of NC_044034.1, from coordinate 295,070,116 downwards.
TGGAGAGGGGGAGATGATACAAGGAGAAAGGGGAGAAAGGATACATGTTGGCTGGAAGGGGGGAGACACTGGCTGGAAAGAGGAGAGAGGAGGGAAGACCCCGGATGGAAAGGGTGGAGACAGAGAAGAAGAGACACTGGATGGAAAGGGTGGAGAGCAAGAGGAGGGAACTACTAGATGGAGAGTAGGGAGGGGGAAATGCTGCATGAAAAGAGAGTGCAGAAGGCAGATGCTGGATAGAAGAGAGATGACAGGAGAAATGCTGGATGGAAGGGAAAGAAAGAGAAGGTAGATGTTGGATGGAAGAGGGGAAGATAGAGAGGCAATCTGAATTGGAAGAGAGAGGGAAGCAAGAGGGAAGAGAGAGAAAAAGTTCTGGATAAAAGAAGGCAGAGAGAGAGGGAGCAGATGCAGGATGGAAGGAGGACAGAAAATGCTGAGGATGGATGGAGAAGGAAGGAGAGGGATGGAGATCATTGGAGCCGACTCTGTGGGTGCTGTGGGTGCTTGAGCACCCCCCAATATTGAGAAAATTCCTTGTTTGTGTCCAGGGAGGGGTTATTTTCATTGGGCTTAGCACCCCCAATAATTTTGAAAAGTTGGCTCCTATGATGGAGATGATGGACGGAAGTGGGGTAGAGAAAAGAGGGGAGATGTGAATGGAAGGGGGAGAGGATAGTGAAAGACTGGGAGATAAGAGGAAGAGGAATGGGAGAGCCAGAGTGAGGAAAAGAGATAGAAACTGGAAATAGATTAATTAAAAAGAGGGAGATTGAAGATTGGATAGTAAGAATAAATAAAATCTGTATTGAAAGGCAGAAAAATAAATGGAAAAAAAGCTGAAACATAGATATCTTAGAAAAATGTAAGCAGATGAAGACCATATGGCCTATCCAGTCTGTCCATCCATGCCATCTACTTTCCCTATCACTCCTTTAGAGAGCCTAGGTACTTGTCCCAAGCTCTCTTGAATTCAGATACTGTTTTTGTCTCTACCACTTCTGCCCAGGGCCGCCGAGAGACTGGGACGGGCCCACCCCACCCCCTCAGGTTGCCGCTGCCACTCCCCCCTCCACCCCCCCCCCCCCCCCGAGGTCACCACCGCTCCCCCCCCCCCCCCCCGAGGTCGCTGCTGCCGCTTCCCCCCTCCGTCCGCCACCAAGCTGGGCCCTCTGCATTGAAATCGCAGTCTCACCTCCGTAAAAGCAGCGCTGCAGGCAGCAGAACGCCTCCCTTCAGCCCTCCTTCCCTCCTTGTATCCCACCCTCATCAGTTACATCAGACGAGGGCGGGACACAGGGAGGGAAGGAGGGCCAAAGGGAGGCGTTCTGCTGCCTGCAGCGCTGCTTTCACAGAGGTGAGACTGCAATTTCAATGCAGGGGGCAGACTGTTGACGACGGAGGGTGGGTGGGACTGCGGCGCTGCGTGCCCCTTGGAGGCCAGGTAAATTTTGTTCCCCCCCTGCCCCCCCTCTCGGCGGCTATGTTTCTGCCGGGAGGCCGTTCCACACATTCACCACCCTTTTCGTAAAGAAGTATTTCCTCAGGTTACTTCTGAGTAGGGTTACCATATGTCCGGATTTACCCGGACATGTCCTCTTTTTGAGGACATGTCCGGGCATCCGGACAGGTTTTGCCAGTCCGCCCATTTGTCCGGATTTCTGGACAAGCGGGCGGGCCTATCTTAGCCTCCCCTTCCCTTACTTACTATCTACTGCCCTGGTGGTCTAGTGACCTCTTCGAGGCAGGAAAGAGCCCCCTCTTTCCTGCCCAGAGCGCTGCCCTTGCCCTGCATGCTGTTGCTGTGACGGTCTCGGGATTCAAAATGGCCACCGAGAGTTTAACGCAGCCTCGTGAGACTTCAACTCTCTGTGGCCATTTTGAATCCCGAGACTGTCACAGCAACAGGATGCAGGGCAAGGACAGAGCTCCAAGCAGGAAAGAGGGGGCTCTTTCCTGCCCTGAAGAGGTCACTAGACCACCAGGGCAGTAAATAGTAAGTAAGGGGAGGGGAGGGGAGGTGACGGGGGGGCAGGGGAATATGTGACCCGGGGGAGGGGAATATGTGACAGGGGCGGGGCGAGGATGCAGAAGGGGCAGGGTGTGGGCGGGGCAGGGGCGGGGCATGTGTCCTCTTTTTGAGAGGACAAAATATGGTAACCCTACTTATGAGTCTACCTGTCACGTCTGTGGCCGTGACCACCCTCAGACTTACCCTGTTTCTGGGAGTCAGTGGCTGTGCTGGCTTCTGCTTGTCTCTGTGTCTGTCTCTGTCTTAGTTTCTCTCTGGCTCTGTGTGCTGATTGCCCTACTGAACCTCACCTGTGTGGGCTATGCCTTTTCCAAGATGGCTGCCACCGACTCCTCTATGCCAGTATCCAAGATGGCTCCCGCTGGGCTGACTTCTCTGTGTGTCAAGCCTCTGTTTGGATGCAAGGTGATTGCTGCAGCTGTGCCTCTGGTGTGGAAGGGCTTTATTAATCACTTAGAGACTACAGCCCTTGCCTTTGCATTTCGTCTAAGGGCCCTGGTGTGTAGAGTGCTCTGTACACTGTTTCAGTGTTTGCTCTGTGTGAGTTTCTATGTGTGACTAGATAGCTTGGGAACAGTTTGCTTGTTAGCCTGTGTATAGCTTCGCTAGTTCTCTGTGTATGTTCCTAGTGTAGGACTTGTTAGCTTGGGCACAGCTTTGCTTGTTAGCCTGTGTGTAGCTTTGCTAGTTCACTGTGTTTGTTTCCAGTGTATGACTTGTTAGCTTGGGAACAGCTTTGCTTGTTAGCCTGTGTGTAGCTTTGCTAGTTCCCTGTGTTTGTTTCCAGTGTATGACTTGTTAGCTTGGGCACAGCTTTGTTTGTTAGCTGGTGTATAGCTTTACTAAGTCTCCTGAGTTTGCTCCGTGTATGTTTCCAGTGTAGGACTTGTTAGCTTGGGCACAGCTTTGGTTGTTAGCTGGTGTATAGCTTTACTAGGTCTCCTGAGTTTGCTCCGTGTATGTTTCCAGTGTAGGACTTGTTAGCTTGGGCACAGCTTTGGTTGTTAGCTGGTGTATAGCTTTACTAGGTCTCCTGAGTTTGCTCCGTGTATGTTTCCAGTGTAGGACTTGTTAGCTTGGGCACAGCTTTGGTTGTTAGCTGGTGTATAGCTTTACTAGGTCTCCTGAGTTTGCTCCGTGTATGTTTCCAGTGTAGGACTTGTTAGCTTGGGCACAGCTTTGGTTGTTAGCTGGTGTATAGCTTTACTAGGTCTCCTGAGTTTGCTCCGTGTATGTTTCCAGTGTAGGACTGGTTTGCTTGGGCATAGCTTTCCTACTAGCTTATGTATAGTTGACTAGTCTTCTGGTGTTTGCCTGCTGGTGTTCCGTGTGTTTCTTTTGCTTCTGGAGCTTCAGCCCTAGTTCTATCTGTTGCCAGTACTCCTTGATACTGAGGCTCCAGACATAGTCTTGTTCCTTGACCTGACCATTGCTTTGAACCTGCCTGCTGCCGGAGCCCGGACATTCTCTGCCTGTCTGCCCTGCCTTCGCCTAGGTGCCTGGGGGCACTCCTGGATCCTCATTCCTGCTGTTCCTGCTTGCAAGTTCCGTTTTTTCCTGTAAGTCCTGCCGGCCGCCCGAACCTGAGGGCTCAACCCTCGGGGAAAGGTGGTTAAGCGTAGGTGACGCCTAGGTCCAGTGTGTTCCAGTCCAGCGGGTTCCGGTCCCGTGGGTTCCGCTCCAGTGTGTTCCAGTCCAGCGGGTTTCACTCTTGTATGTTCCAGTCCAGTGGGGCCACTCCAGTGTGTTCCAGTCCAGCGGGCTCCACTCCAGTGCGCACCCGTCCGGTGCGTTCCAGTTCCGTGTATTCCTGTGTAGAACTCCAGTCCGGGGTTCCGGTCCAGTCTCGTCTCATCTCTACCTTGAAGGTGATCTTGCCTGCCACTGCCGCTCCACGGTAGTGGCCCAAGGACTCACGAGCCCAGTGCTCCCGGGGAAGAAGCCTGACAGTATGCCAAGGTCCTCGAGCACGCGACACTCCCTCCTTTCAACATCATCCCATGCCCCCTCATTCCATAGCTTCCTTTCAATTGAAAAAGACTTGCCTCCTATGCATTTATGCTACAAAGGTATTTAAATCTCTCTATCATATCTCCTCTCTCCCGCATTTTTCCAAAGTATAAATATTTAGATCTTTAAGTCTGTATCTTAATGCTTTATGGCAAAGACCTCTGACCATTTTATTAGCCACCCTCTGGACCGACTCCATCCTATTTATATATTTTTTGAAGGTGCAGTCTCCAGAATTGTACATAATATTCTAAATGAGGTCTCACCAGTCTTATACAGGGGGCATCATCCTACTGGCCATTCCTCTCCCTATGCACCCAAGCATCCTTCTAGCTTTTGCTGTCGCCTTTTCTACCTATTTGCCCACCTTAAGATCATACCTACAATCACCCCCAATTCCCTCTTCTTTTGTGCACAAAAGTTCTTCACCCCTTAAACTGTACCATTCCCTTGGGTTTTTGCAGCCCAAATGCATGACCTGCATTTTTTTTAGCATTAAATCTTAGCTGCCAAATTCCAGACTATTCCACTAGCTTTGCTAAGTCCTTCCTCATCTTATCCACACCATTAGGGATGTCTACCCTATTGCAGATTTTGTTATCATCCACAAAGAGGCAAACGTTACCAGACAGCCCTTCAGCAATATCACTTACAAAAATGTTAAAAAGAACAGGTCCAAGAACCAAACCTTGTGACACACCACTGATATCGTCCTTTTCCTCAGAATGAGCGCCATTTACCGCTACCCTCTGTCTCCTTCCACTCAACCAGTTCCTAACCCAGTCCAATCACTTTAGGGTTCATATTGAGGGCACTCAGTTTATTTATTAGTCATCTATGCGTGTTAAAGGCTTTTCTAAAATCTAAATACACCACATCTAGCACTCTCTAGTCACCCGGTCAAAGAAATTAATCAGATTTGTCTGACAACACCTGCCTCTAGTGAAATCATGTTGCCTTGGGTCCTGTAATTCATTGGATTCCAAAAATGTTACTATTCTCTGTTTAAAAGCATTTCCGTTAATTTACTTACCACAGAAATCAGACTTCCCATCCTCTTCATTACTTTTGCTTTTGTGGAGAGGGACCACATCTGCTCTTCTCCAGTCCTCTGGGACCATTTCCGATTCTAGAGAAGCATTGAAAAGGTCAGCCAGCGGAGTCGCTAGAACTTCCCTAAGTTCCTTCAGTACCTTTGGATGTATGCAATCTGGCCCCATTGTTTTGTTCACCTTAGTTTAGCCAGCTACTCAGGAACACAGTCCTCTGAAAATCATTTAGGGACTACAACTCCTATTTGTGTTTGTTTCTGCAGTCCTGCTCCCAGCCCTTCAGCTGTGAACACAGAACAGAAATATTTCTTAAGCAAATCCGCTTTATCTTTATCAGCTTCTACATATTCCTGCCCTTCACCTTTGAGTCTCACAATGCCACTTTTGCAGTTCCTTCTATTACTAACATGTCTTAATGTCTCGTTCCCCCCATTTTACAATACTGGCTATTTTTTTTTTCTTCCACTTGCATCTTTGCTTTCCTACCAGCTTCTCTTAGCTTTTCCAGATATTGTTGCCTATCTTCCTCTTTCTGCAATCTTTTGTAGTTTATAAAGGCTAAACCCAATTTCCTTACCTTTTCAGCTACTACTTTTGAGAAACAAAGCGGACTCCTTTGTCTCTTACTTTTATTTATTTTTCTTACAAAAGCGTTTGTTGCCCTTACAATAGCTCCTTTTAATTTTGCCCACTGCTTTCCAGTTCTTCCAGATGTTCCCATCCAAACAACAATTCCTTGAGGTAAACCCCCATCTGAATAAAGTTAGTTTTGTTTAAGTCTAGAACCTTCACTCCCCACACCCATCTTAATATTAAGCCTTGTTGTGTGACTCTTCAAAGTTATTGCTATTATGATATGGTAGAGTTGCTCTATAGGTCCTGAGTGACATTTGTGGTGTTTGTATTATTTCACAATATGTCTGATAATGGATTTGGATTTAGATCACACCTTTCTGAGTAGTAGCTCAGGGTGAATTACATTCAGGTAATGTAGGTATTTTCCTGTCTCTGGAGGGCTTAGATTCTAAATTTGTACCTGGGGCAATGGAGAGTTAAATGACTTCTTGAAGATCTCAAGGAGCACTAGTGGGATTTGAATCCTGGCTTTCCTGGTTGTCATCCCACCGCTTTAGCCATTAGGTACAGCTAATACAGGTAATACCTATTGCGGACATGTTTGATAACAGTAAACTAAAGGCCAGCAGATCTGAAGCCAGGTGGTCATTTGGCAACCACCAAAAACACAGATAGGTGTATTACTCTATGGTTGCCAGCACTGTTCACATGGCCAGTAGAAATATGCTGGACTGGGTAGCTGAGGCTGACTGAAGCCAAGTGTTAAATTACCTACACATAATACTGAAAATTCTAATTTTACATAATATGTTGTATTATTTTGGTATGTATTTTTATTTTTTTGGTACATAATTTTCTGGAATGTATTCAGTGCATGATACTATCAGTAACAGAGGATTGGGTGTGGGGGGGGGGGGGGGGGGGGAGAGACAGCTGGTAGATGAAAGTGGGAAGCCCCTACTGTTCCTTTGCTGCTAACATAGGTGCTGCTCCACCCCAGCTTAGCCTCCCCAGACAGAGGAGTCACTTTCCGCCTATACACATGTGTCTCACTAACCAGTCTTTTCCAGGACTGTATCCCTCTGTCCTGGCTGCTTTACCTCTCTGGGCTGGGTATCTGTATTCTGCAGCATGTCTCATAGCACCAGTCTCAGGCTCTGGTTGCTCCCATGCTCTTTCTCTTTTCTTCTTCTTGGGTATTCTTAACTCCTGCTGCTTCTTGGTCTCTCTTGCTGCCTCCCAGCTTCCTTGCTGACAGCTCAGACTGATGCATCCTCTGCTTTCTCTCAGTCCCAAGTAATCTATGCAAAACCTGCTCCCTTCTTGCGGCAACTTCTTTTATCTCTTCTGCCCAGCTAAGCTCCTCCATGAGTTTTCTGTCCTCTGCAGGTGGACTCCACATGCTTCTTGATCTTCCTGCCAGGGCACTGGGTTCAGTGAGGCTTTTCCTTTTCTTCTTTAATGGAGGCATTGCACCAACTTAGACTGTGAGCCTACTAGAGACAGAGAAAGTACCTGTATATAATATGTAAACCGCTTTGGTGGTACTACAAAAAGGTTAAGAATCTAATAGACCAACAAACAAAAAGGGTCCTCTTCTTTGTCCAGGAATAGTACTAACCTTCCTCCTACTGGCTGTAAGGGCTTGGGGGTGGGTAGGGAGTGAAGCATCTTCTTTCCTGTACACTGTTCCCCTTCAGGGCTCTTCATGCAAGTTTCTTTTTCCTTCTGTCTCTGGTCTGCTTTGGTTCATCTCCTTCGGCCCCTCAATCAGTTCTTTCAAATGGCAGATGAAGTTCAACGTTGACAAGTGCAAAGTGATGCATGTGGGAAGGAGGAACCCGAATTACAGCTATGTTATGCAAGGTTCCGCGTTAGGGTTACGGACCGAGAAAGGGATCTGGGAGTCACCGTGGATAGGACGTTGAAATCTTCAGCTCAATGTGCTGCGGCGGCTAAGAAGGCAAACAGAATGTTGAGTATTATTAGAAAAGGGATGGAAATCAAGCATGAGGATGTTATAATGCCGTTATATCGCTCCATGGTGCGACCACACCTGGAGAATTGTGTTCAGTTCTGGTCGCCTCAACTCAAAAAAGATAAAAAAGGAATTGGAGAAGGTGCAGAGAAGGGCGACAAAAATGATAAAAGGGATGGGACGACTACCCTATGAGGTGAGGTTAAGACGCTAGGACTCTTTAGCCTGGAGAGAAGGCGGCTGAGAGGTGATAAGATAGAGGTTTACAAAATAATGAGTGGGATAGAGCTGACAGATGTGAAGCGTTCGTTTACGCTTTCTAACAATAATAGAACCAGGGGACACAAGATAAAATTAGAATGTGGTAGGTTTAAAACAAATCGGAGCCTACCCACCCTGCTAGACCATCTATGAGGGGCCTACCCACCCTGCTAGACAATCTATGAGGGACTGATATATATATACTGTCAGCTAACACATTTGCTTATTTCTGATCTGATAAAGAAGGGCAACCTTCGAAAGCTAATCAAGAAATGTATTAAGTTATGTCCAATAAAAAAAGGTATCATCTTATTTCTATTGATTACCTTTAAGAGTGGACTAACACAGCTAACACACCTCTTTACTTAAACAAATCGGAGAAAGTTTTTCTTTACTCAGCGCGTAGTTAGACTCTGGAACTCATTGCCGGAGAAGGTAGTGACGGCAGCTGGCCTTGCTGAGTTTAAAGGGGGTCTGGACAGATTTCTGAAGGAAAAGTCCATTGATCGTTATTAAATTTTGGGGGTTTTGCCAGGTTCTGGGGGCCTGGGTTGGCCGCTGTCGGAGACAGAGTGCTGGGCTTGATGGACCTTTGGTCTTTTCCCAGCGTGGCAATGCTTATGTGCTTATGTACAGCTGCATACTTTCTGCTCCTGCTGTTGTGGCCTGCTCTGCTCCATTCACTGTTCACAGCACTGCCACTTCCAGCTACCCCATGGCATTTGCTCCTGCTGTGGCTGCTGTCTTTCAGCCATCCTGCATCTTCTGCCTCTCATCCACAGAAATAGCCATGAGGCAGTGCTCTTGTAGTACTCATCAGCTTTCCCTCAGTTTTTCTCATGGCAGGACTCCTCCACTGCCACTTCCCTTTGTGCTGCAACTTGGTCCAATCTTTCCCTTACTTATTATCCACCCCCACACCCATGGAGCAAATACAAAATCGGGACTACTTTGAGGACTCATCAGGAAGCCCCTTTCTCAGATAAAAGAATCATTTTCAGTGTTTTGTCATCCATTGGTACAGTGGTTTACTTAGGATGTTACGTCAAATAGTACACTCTGTACTAGCATGCACCAAAAACCACCTAGCTCTGTGCCAAAGGTCTACACTCAAAACTTCAGAGACTACCTCCCAAAAACAATGCTTACTCATGATTCTTCATGTCTGAAACACACATGTGCAAAAATATATAGCTAAATAGTAAACAGCAGTGGTGCAGTTGCACCAGGGCTCCAAAAAGCATAGGGGTAACTGCATGGAGCAGCACAATTGTCTCAATAAAATATGGGGTAACCTGCATGGAGTGGCAGTTATAACCAGGGCTTTTTTTGAGGGGGTACTTGGGGGTACTGAGTACAGGCGCCTTTTCCATTGTCTGCTAAAATTGACCCATGGTCCCTAAGTTTTAATGAAAAAGCTCAGGCTCTACACACCAATTCTACCTTGTCATAGATTGTGACTGGTTGCAGAGGGCCTGGCTATTGTGGGGTGGGTTCCTCAGTGAACACCCCGCCCCTGAAGGGTGGCCAGGCATTTGAGTTCCGGCACCTTTTTTGCTAGAAAAACCGCACTGGTTATAACCCTAGATGATGGGCCTATGACTGTACAGGGCTTCAACAAAGCATGGGAGGGTACCACTGGGATGAATCCTGGCTATTTTGGGGACACAGACCAGAAAATGGTTGAGAGGTTCGGTGGAATCTATAGACAGGAGTTAGTATTCAGTTGCACTTGAAAATTTAATATGCACATCTCTACCAAGAGAATAAATCTTTATCTGTGTCATTTACTATGTTACTACAGTATGTACCCATAAGCCAAGTGGAGGAATTAGAAGCAGGGGCTCAAACTGTCAGAGTCATCCTATATAATAATTCTCACCTCCAACGTTCTGACTTGCTTGGGACCGTGGCTCATTCCGAGTTGGTCTGTTAGGCTCCGTAGATCAGCCTGACATCACCGTAGCCATTATGATGTCAAGTTCAGAACCCAGGGGAAAAGAAAACATGCCTCACAGCTGATCCATGTCTAGAGGAGGGTCGCTGGACATGGGTGGCTGCAGGGGGGGCAGGGGAGAGAGGAGGGTCGCTGGACATGGGTGGCTGCAGGGGGGGCAGGGGGTTGCTGGACATGGGTGGCTGGAGGGGGGCAGGGGAGAGAGGAGGGTTGCTGGACATGGGTGGCAGGAGGGGAGCAGGGGAGAGAGGAGGTTCGCTGGACATGGGTGACTGCAGTGGGTGCAGGGGGAGAGGAGGGTCACTGGACATGGGTGGCTGCAGGGGAGCCGAGGAAAACATTGCTAGTGCCCGTTTCATTTGTGTCAGAAACGGGCCTTTTTACTAGTTTGATTTATAAAGTTCGTTAGAATACAGTTTCATAGTGTCTCTCCTCACTGACTAGGACAGGCACTGTTTCATCAGTTGTCACAAGTCATGCCAGTGAAGTATTTTGAATTTAGGTCCAGCCCATACTTACAAAGGAAGGAGACCTGAAGAGGGAGGAGGATGGAATGGATAGGTGAGCTGAGAGAGAGGAGAAGCTGAATGCCTCTGGGGCTGGAGAAGAGAGGAAAGAGGAATCTGGATGGAGGAGGGGGGTGTGAAAAGGGGATGCTTTTACTGTGGGAGGGAAGGACAGGGAATCTAAGGGCAGGAAAATTATAAATGTATATGTTTTAACTGAGGGGAGGGGACACAAGGCTGAAGGATTGCCTAGAGTGCTTAATGTCCTTGCATTGTCCCTGACAACAGTGAGCTGAGAGACATCAGAGAGAGAGGGTTGTGCAGGTAACACAAAGACAGCTGCATTAAGCTCCACAGACTGGCACTGTTGTGAGGCCAGAAATATTAAGGTGTGATAGGACTATGTGACTAACATGGGCAGAATATGCTTTTATTAACCACCAGAAACCTAGGCTGGATGACATCAGGTAGGTGGATGGCACAGTTGGAAGGATGATCAGTGGAGGAGGTGATATGCCACATTTGACTTGTTGCATCAAAGGTTATGTGTGATGGACTGAAACTGAGCAGGGCAGCACTAAATTTATATACTAAAACTAAGAAAGTGCTCCCTCACCCCAACCAGTCCAGGCCTTGTCCTTTGGCAAGTTCAGCCTGAGCACCTTTGTGGAGCAGAGCAGTAGCCTCATGGTTAGTGCAGTTGTTTAAGAACCTGGGGAACCAGGTTTGATTCCCATTGCAGTTGCTTGTGATCCTGGGCAGGTAACAACCCTCCATTACCTCAGGTATAAAACTTAGATTGTAAGTCCACTAGGGACACAGAAAGTACCTGCATATAATAATAAATGTAAGCCACTTTGGATATACCACAGAAAGGCAGAATATCAAATCCATGACACTTTACCCTTTTTACTGTTAGCTTTCCACCAGGAGGGTGCATGAGGGTAGCCACCCTTCAAGATTTAAATCATTCACCTCCATACATATCAGGAGAAAGAAAATGACTGTGGGAGGAGGGGGAGTTTTCAGAGTCCGGATAAAACCTTAAACTGCTGTTCTTTTTTCTGCAGAAATCCTTCAAATGGGGGCACGGGAGAGGAGGGAGGAAGCATGGTCTTCATGCAGTTAAAATAACAGTACTCCTATATGTAATAAAGGACTATTTCCACAACGGTTCACATTTCATGCAAACTGTACTACTGAGATATATTGGTATGGACTGTAAGAAAAGCAGGATCATGCTGTGCTGTTTATCATGAGACAGCTGCGGTCTCCCCCCACTTTCTCCCATCTGGCACTTTCAAAGATAAAGAAATGATGTGTGACTTCATTAAAGAAGTATTTTAAAACTAGGGAGGGTGTTCATTACTATAAGCATAGGGAACAAGTGGCAAAATAACCAAACAGAAAGAATTATGTAAAACATAAGAATGAAACAGTTAAAAAATGATTCTTTAATAAACAATTAGTTAATCAATGTAAGAAAGAGAGGTGGGTTGCTACAAGCACAGGGGTCTTTTGCTAAGGCACGCTCATGTTTTTAGCGCACGTTAAAAATAGCCATGTGCTAAACGTTAGAGACACCCATAGGAATACATTGGCATCTCTAACATTTAGCGCGCACTAAAAACATAAGCGCGCCTTAGTAAAAGATCCCCTTACTTTGCCAGATCATATGACACATGCCCGTTAATAGTCCATGTACAGAATGACTGACATGTTTCGGCGAACCTGCCTGCTTCAGGGGCCATGACAATTGCCGATACAATGGAGGAGTGGCCTAGTGGTTAGAGCACCAGTCTTGAAATCCAGAGGTGGCCAGTTCAAATCCCACTGCCGCTTCTTGTGATTTTGGGCAAGTCACTTAACCCTCCATTGCTTCAGGTACAAACTTAGATTGTGAGCCCTCCTGGGACAGAGAAATAGCCAGTGTACCTGCATGTAACTCACCTTGAGCTACTCCTGAAAAAGGTGTGAGCAAAATCTAAAATAAATAAATGTAGCCATTTTACTGCCACACTACAAACAGCACTGGCCACTTTTGAGCAGTGACATAGCCAGACATGATATTTTGGGTAGGCCCAGAGCTCATATGGGTGGGCACTATGTATATAGGTGTGAGTAGCATTTTTTAGGATACTCCTAAATAATGCCTTAGAGGGCACTTTCTAATAAACAGTCTGCCCAACAGATGTCGTGCATTAACATAAACCACATATGTACTCTGAACTTAAGTTGCAAACCTTAACAAACCTATTGGTGAGGGATGGCCTTCAAAACCTTAACACCAATTCTGAACACACAAATACCAACAACAGTACCTTTAAAAAGGAAGCAGTTAATTTACACAACAGCAATATTTGTCTCATTGGAAAAAACAGACAAGTCAGACTAATATAAATCCCCACACAAACCACATGCCAGAAGAATTTCTCACCTTGGTCACATGCAGAACACAGATCAACCTTCATCAATTACAGAATAAAGGACCAAAACTTAAATTGTCCTGTAACCCAGCATCAGCCTTGCTCTTCCCTATCCTCCCATCCCTCCCTGTATCCCGACATCAGCCCTACCCTTCCCTTCCTACCCCCATTCATATCTGTAGCATGGCATCAGCCCTACCCTTTCCTACCCCCATCCATCCCTGTAGCCTGGCATCAGCTTTACCCTTCCCTTCCTACTCCCCCCCATCTATCCCTATAGCTCAGAATCAGCCCTACCCATCCCTTCCTACTTCCCATCCATCCCTGTAGCCCAGCATCAGTCCTTCCTTTCTCTACCTTACCCCTCCCATTCAACCCCGTAGGCCAACATCAGCCCTTCCCCCTTCTCTACCCTACTCCCCATCCATCCACATAGCCTGGTATCAGCCCTTCCTTTCTCTACCCTACCCCCCATCCCCATAGCCCGGCATCAGCCCTTCCCTTGTCTACCCCCCCTCCCCCATACATCTCCGTAGCCCAGCATCAGCCCTTTCCTTCTCTACTCTACCCTCCATCCCTCCCTGTAGCCTACCCCCCCCCCCTCATAGTCTGGCATCTCCCCCACCCTGAGGCACACCAGCATTAAATATAAAACCTTTTGTTTCTTTAATGTCCTGTGCACTGCAGAGCCCCCCCCCCCCCCCACACATTAAATATAAAGCTGCCTTTTTTAATAATTTTAACCTGGGCACTGCAGAGACCATCCCCACCCTAAAGTCCACCAACATAAAATCATATAAAAACTTTTTAAAATTTTAATCTGGGCATTGAGCCCACCCCCACCCAGAAACCCACCAACAGTAAAATTTATTGTTGGTGGGTTTCTGGGTAGGCGTGGGCTCTTCACTGCCTAGGGGGAAAAAGGTATACAGTGCATTCCGCTTAAGTGCAAGGGTCTGGGACCACAGAAATACATGCAGTTAACTGGAGCATGCACTTAACCGTTGTGACCCAAAAAAGAAGCTTGACATCTGATAAACATATGTACAGTACTGTTTATATACGTACAGTATACAGTCTCCGTTAACTGACGTTAGGCTTACTTGAAGTAATGTGTCATAGTCCTCTGTACACTACTACTACTACTACTACTATTTAGCATTTCTATAGCGCTACAAGGCATACGCAGCGCTGTACAAACATAGAAGAAAGACAGTCCCTGCTCAAAGAGCTTACAATCTAATAGACAAAAAATAAATAAAGTAAGCAAATCAAATCAATTAATGTGAACGGGAAGGAAGAGAGGAGGGTAGGTGGAGGCGAGTGGTTACAAGTGGTTACGAGTCAAAAGCAATGTTAAAGAGGTGGGTTTTCAGTCTAGATTTAAAGGTGGCCAAGGATGGGGCAAGACGTAGGGGCTCAGGAAGTTTATTCCAGGCGTAGGGTGCAGCGAGATAGAAGGCGCGAAGTCTGGAGTTGGCAGTAGTGGAGAAGGGAACAGATAAGAAGGATTTATCCATGGAGCGGAGTGCACGGGAAGGGGTGTAGGGAAGGACGAGTGTGGAGAGATACTGGGGAGCAGCATAGTGAATACATTTATAGGTTAGTAGAAGAAGTTTGAACAGGATGCGAAAACGGATAGGGAGCCAGTGAAGGGTCTTGAGGAGAGGGGTAGTATGAGTAAAGCGACCCTGGCGGAAGATGAGACGGGCAGCAGAGTTTTGAACCGACTGGAGAGGGGAGAGGTGACTAAGTGGGAGGCCAGCAAGAAGCAGATTGCAGTAGTCTAAACGAGAGGTGACAAGGGTGTGGATGAGGGTTTTGGTAGAGTGCTCGGAAAGAAAGGGGCGGATTTTACGGATGTTGTAAAGAAAGAAACGACAGGTCTTGGCGGTCTGCTGGATATGAGCAGAGAAGGAGAGAGAAGAGTCAAAGATGACCCCAAGGTTTCGAGCTGAGGAGACAGGGAGAATGAGAGAGCCATCAACAGAAATAGAAAACGGGGGGAGCGGGGAGGTGGGTTTGTGTCTGTGAGTTCCATAGACTACGTCTGCCAGATGGTAAAAACTGTCATAGCATTGACAGCCAGTGGCCTCCAGATAGGCCCGCACGGTGTTGAGACTCTCCAGCGCTCTTGCAAAAGTGGCAGGAGGTTGTTGAATTTCATCAGTATGTGCCTCGCTGCTCATTTCATCATTTGTTTCATCATCAGCCGTTGCCTGTGTGTAGGCGCATATCTGGACATCAGTGCTGTCGTCAGCTGTTTGTAGATCGTAATCAACAGCTACGTAGTGATGAAACTCCTCTTCAGTAACACCGGCTGGGATGTCAATAGCCTGTTCATCTGACATGTTTGCAACAGCTGCATCTGTTTCGTCCCTCTCCACATCCCTAACAAAGCTTGCCCGCTTGTAGCAGTTCACAATGGTTGCCTATGTAACATGATTCCAGGCTTCTTTCTGCATATGTAGGGATTCCAACAGTGATAGATTACGAGCCAGCTCAACAGCACGTTATCCTTGCCAGTCTGGTCATCCATAACACCCATCAGATGATGTAGCACAATTATCACAAAGCAACAAAATCTGACACTTTTGTGCCCACATTCTAGTGTCTAACTTCTTTAGCCACTGCTTCCAAATTTCCCCAGTCATCCATGAATTTGCGTTAGTGACAGCTGTATGCACTATGATTGACTGAGAGAGACCTGGAGGGGCATAATCGAAAGGGACGTCCAAATAGTTTTGATTTGGACGTCCATACACGTCCCGATCCCCGATTCCTGTTTTTTACCTATTCACTAGGGGATCGGGAAGGGAAGGGAAGGACTCTTTCCGTGGAGTTAGTGCATCTCGCTCAAGGTCACTAAACCCAGAAAAAAAAAGCTCTGCAGCATCTAAAGAATCCATAGCATTTCTGCTTTTAACATCAGGTTTTGCCCCCCCCCCCCCCCCCCCCTCATGGAGGTGACTGACTGCTGGTTGGGGTCAACTTCAGAAACTGATTTAAAAGAAAAAAGAACAACCACTTTTTAAAACCTTGTTTAAACATTCTGCTGTGAGAAGTGCTTAGGTTGGCTTTAGACTGGTTTTCTAATGGCATTTTAGACTTCTTATTTTTAGTTTGGGTGTTGTAGCCAGGTGTTTATTTATCTGGTGGTCCCATATCATGTCTCTAGGATTTGTTTATTTTTTTTTATATGCATCTATCTAGAGTGTTCTTAAAAGCAAGAGTAGCCCTTTGCCTGAATTATATATATATATAGTTTCCCAGTAATTATGTTTTACTTTTTCTACCTTCATTTTGGCATGATCTGTACTTCTAGACTTTTATTTTTTCTTTCACATTTTGATATGGACCAATATGTGTATGTCAATTTGATTGCATTTGGTGATTATGTATAAGTTTTATATTTTTCTTTTGGAGCATAGCAGTTTTTGTTTGTGTTGATTTTTGTATTTCTTTATTTTTTCTTTCTCTTCTTGAATGTTTTGTTTTCCCTTACCCCTAGTATTCTTTTCTAATTTATGCATTGCCCTTATGTTGTGCTACATCTGCAATCAGATGTTTTTGCTGAAGCATGTTGTGCACTCTCCCTACATGGATTATTAATCAGCGTATGTCATATGATTTGGCAATGCAACTGTACTTCTAGCAACCTGCCTTTCTATGTTATTTTGATTGTTGCTTATTAAACAATATTTTAACTATTTTAGTTTTATATCTTAAATAATTCTTCCATTTGATTATTTTCCCAATTGATCCCTTTTGCGCTATATATCTGCTGTTGGATTTTTGGGTGTACCCTTTGGTTTTATTTGGTATTACACTGTAAATACAAAAAAGGAAGAAAAAACACTCCACAAAATAATAACCAGAGAAAAAAAGGAATGACATCAAAATATAATAAATTTCACATATTTCTCAAAAATCAACATAAGGACAAGAGGGCACCAGGAATTCTCTTGTAGGAAGCTATTGGATCTCAAAGGGGGTCTTTTACTAAGCCATGGTAGTATTTTTAGCTTGTGGTAGAAATCAGCTGGCAGTAAACGCCGAGACTCCCATTATATTCCTATGGTCGTCTCAGCTTTTACCGCCAGCTGATTTCTACCACGAGCTATCAATAGAAATCAAACAAAATAAAACATGGAAAAGAAAATAAGATGATACTTTTTTTATTGGACATAACTTAATACATTTCTTGATTAGTTTTCGAAGGTTGCCCTTCTTCGTCAGATCGGAAATAAGCAAATGTGCTAGCTGACAGTGTATATAAGTGAAAACATTCAAGCATTACTATGACAGTCTGACAGGGTGGGAGGATGGGGGTGGGTAGGAGGTATGCATGGGGACATCAAAGTATATCATTGATGTTCTAACAGGATGGGTGTGGATAGGTGAGGGATGGGGTGATCAACAGAGACATACAGCTTTATGGTTTATAATGGGCTAGGAACCCCAGATCCTTGTTAAGTCCTTTCTGTTGGGTGTTAAAATATTCAATCATTCTGACTTCAAAGGTCTTACGTTCTTGTATGGTTTTAAAGTTAACCTTAAGAGTGGACTAACATGGCTACCACACTCCTCTACCACGAGCTAAAAACGCTAGCACAGCTTATACTCAGTCATTTTTCGCCATTGTCCTGAAAACCAAGCAAACCTCTCTGAGCCGTGTTAATCAGAGTTGGCGTTTGTCGCCAGTAAGTTCTAAGTTTAACAACATTTTGATGACCTCAAAAGCAGGTCATTTTTTTTTTGTTACATTTGAGCCCCGCACTTTCCCACTCATGGCAGGCAGTTTGATCGAAACGCCACAGTTTCAAGAGTGGGCGTCAAGTGTGAAGTTGCATCAGCGCTAATTCTGCAAAGGCAGATAAGTAGTCGCTTTTTTCTTGTATCACTGACTAGAAGTCTTAAATAAATATTTAAGGGTCTGTTTACTTAGCCGCACTAGTGACTTGCACACAGCATTGCCGACACAGCCCATTCAAAGTGAATGGGCTGTGTCGGCGCTAGCGCACAGCCAGTTGCACTAGCGGCTAAGTAAACCTCAGAGTTAGTATTTTAGAGATTGTAAATAAAGCCTCTGATAGAGAGCTTCCCTCGGTTTTCAGGAGAATGATTTATTATATTTTGTAGGCTGGAATTTGGAATAGCTATGCCCTATAGAGATCCAATAGCCTCCTACAAGAGAATTCCTGATGCCTTCTTGTCCTTATTTTGATTTTTGAGAAATATGTGAAATTTATTATATTTTGTATAGTTGTCACTTTGGTTGGTATTACACTGTAAGCACATGTTTTTGTTTTTTTTCCCCCTTCTTCCCTTCCTTACCTCACTACTCTGATCACACCCTACCACCCCACATGTGTCCTGCACTCTGCTTTTGACTCTGGCCTTGTTATTCCTCCAGTACATATGGCTAGCTAGAGTCCACTAATCACTGGGCTTTCTTTCACCTGGCACCCTCTTTGGAATTCTCTCCCTCCAGATTTGCAATCTGAACTTTCTTATCCTCATTTCCCCTGTCTTCTAAAGGCCCACTTGTTTTCCCTGGCATTTAATGACCCTCCTTAATTAGCTTTTCAACTGAGGGGTCCGCCCACTCTGCTGAGGTTCAGTTGATGGTCAGTATTTCCTCCCCTCTCCTCTTTCTCTCCTAGTCTCCTCCCTGTTCTTTTCAACTTTCCTATGTACAATTGGCGTTCTTTTAGTTGCCATATATTCTAGTATTCTACACCTTTTTGATGATCTCTGACTAAAAGGCAGTATATAGTAAGTAACTGAATAAACATAAACATACCTAACCTCTTCAAAAATATAAATTATAGGAGAAAGAGATCATTGGTATAAAAATTAATGAGTGGAGTGGACCGCGTAGACGTGAAGCATCTGTTTAATCTTTCCAGAAATATTAGTACTAGGGGGCATGCAATGAAGCTATAAAGTAGTAAATTTAAAACGAATTGGAGAAAATATTTCTTCACTCAATGTGTAATTAAAATCTGGAATTTGTTGCCAGAGAATGTAGTAAAGGCGGTTAGCTTAGCGGCGTTTAAAAAAGGTTTGGACGACTTCCTAAAGGAAAAGTCCATAGACCATTATTAAAATGGACTTGGGGGAAAATCCACAGCTTATTTCTAGGGTAAGCAGCATAAAATGGTTTGTACTTTTTTGGGATCTTGCCAGGTATTTATGACCTGGATTGGCCACTGTTGGAAACAGGATGCTGGGCTTGATGGACCTTTGGTCTGTCCCAGTATGGCAATATTTATGTACTTATATAAAAAAAAACCCACACAGAACGGATAAGACTAATAGAGAACATCTAGAGGTCAAAAGGGTATGAAGTGAAGACTATACTGTACATCACTGAAGGGGGAACTAAAATTGTGAGCTCTTTTCTTCTGGATGGGCAGCTGCAAAGAATATTAAAAAGGGCTGTGGTGCACCTCTTACTGAAAACAAGCACCCTTAATCAGGACAAGCTGCAAAACTACTGGCCAACATCTAACATCCCTTTTCTAGGTAAACTTATAGGACAGTTTTCATTAAACTCATTGATTGGTTAACAAAGAAACTAAGTAAATTATTATCAATCAGTCTTTAAACCTGGATGTGGAGCAGGTATTGGTGTTTGTATCTCTGCTAGACAACCTCCACAGAAACCATGTGATACTGGATCCACCACAATTCTAATGAAGCTGGATTTCTCAGCAGCTTTTGACACTGTAGACCACAATATCATGTTTGCATGGCCAGTAGGAACAGGTATTGGTGGCAGGGTATTTGTGTAGCTCAAAATACTGTCTCTCAGATAAACAGCAGTTAGTTCTGTTCAGTAACAGCACAACATCACATTGGACACTGATCTGCAGAGTACCACTGGGGTGCATACTGTCACCTATTTAATTTAACATCTGCCTCAAGACTCTAGCACAGCTGTTTCAGTTGACAGATACAAAAGTCAGTATCTGTGCCACTGATGTACAGCTACTCATACCTAGGGTTACCATATGGCTCCAGAAAAAGGAGATGGATTGAGCCAGCCGGGTTTTACTTCCATTGCTTTCAATGAAAGTAATTGAGCCAGCCAGGTTTTACTTCCATTGCTTTGCAATGGAAGTAAAACCCGGCTGGCTCAATCCGTTCTCCTTTTTCTGGAGCCATATGGTAACTCTACTCATATACCCATCAAACCTGATCTACCTACAGCTTTGAGTAAATTAATTTTCCTGCCTAACAGCAACTAATGAATAGGCACTCCCCCCCAAAACCAAACCTGTCTGTATCCAAGTAAAACATGGGTTCCTAACACAAGTAGACAGGTGACTATCATTAAGGCCCCTTTTGGGAAATATGACATCCACTCCCCTCACCTCACAGGTCAGGGATCTTGAGATACTGCTGGACTTCTTACTTTGATCCTGCAAATTCAGGTAACATTAGAAACGGCTTCTATCACCTGCAGCAACTAGAAAATTTATCTTCTTACAGTACATTGAGAAGGCAAGTCTGATCACTGTGATCCATGTAGTGATAATGTCATGGCTAGATTACCGTAATGCCCTGTACATCAGTCTGCTCACAAAGTGTTTAGCTCCAAGTTCAGAATGCTGCTGACTGAAAGCATGGCTACATTGCTCCTCTCCTGTAAAAACTATTATAGGCCAAATTTAAAACTCAATCTTGGATCTTCAAGGAGCTCAGATTTCCCAGAGTAAGTTAATCCTCTTCATACCTTTGAGACCTCTAAGATCCTCTCAAGGAGCTTCCTCTTACAAAAGGAAATCATGCAGTGTGACATCCACCAACAAGCCTCCTGAGGAATAGCTCCCACACTGTGGAACACATTCCCAGAAAATCTGCACCTAATTTCAGGCTTGTGAGAAGAGCCAGGTAGAAGACTACTTCTGCTTCAGGAAGCAGGTGAAAGCCCAGCTCTTCTCACAGGCCTTTAATACACTTCTATTTATCCCAATGTCTTTGTTTACCCATCTTACCTGTCTATATGTCCAAACTGCACATGTCCCCTTTGCTGCCTATTAAGATGTTTAATTGTGCTGACATTCTGGGTAGCATATCTATGATATACAAATGTTCTTCGGGGCTGCCTATTAAAGTGTTTCATTTGTATTGTGCTGACATTGTATCATATTTCTGTTACATGAATGTTCTACTTTCTTGTTTTAATTTGTATATTACTGGCACTGAATCAAATTATTCCTATTACCATGATTTAATTTCTCTACTTTCAAGTTTACTTACTGTTTGAGTTGTGCATTACACTGACATTTGGTCGCTTTACTAATGTTACTAAAATGCACCTAAATGTAACTCACCTTGAGCTAAAAGGTGTGAGCTAAATCTGAATTAATAAATAAATGTAAGATGTCTGTGTCAAGTTATATCTATTGAATACTGCCTTGAGTACATCTGCTTATAAATATGGTTAATAAATCTTATTAAAATCAACTACAAAAATTACAATGGATGTGGTAACAAAATATCCAAAAGCAACAAAAAATGTCCCACATACACAAGAAAAAAATATATCTTCGAGATAACAAAGGATAGCTGTTAATATAGAATAAATATTTGGAAGGAAAAGCCTCAAAGAGCTCCCAGTACATTCGACTTACAGAGATATAATGATCAAAACTAATCTGTTCATCATCATTGGAAAAAACCTTCCTTATAACAAAATAACCAAAACATCACCTCAAAAGTGTTCAACTTCACTGTAGTCAAAACTTTCACAGTATGTAATATAAATAATGCAGTACTAAATTAATGACAAATTTGTTTATCTTGAACAGACACACTTGAAATGCGTCTTTTCTGCCAACTTCTCAAATCCCCTAGGACCAATGATGGCCAGCATTTCACTTAATTGTGTTCCTCATTGCTGAATCAGGGTCCATAAAACTGAGGTTTCTTCATAGTGCTATAGTTTCTAGCTTTTAGTGCTGTATTAACAACTATCCATTGTTATCTTATATCTTAATAAATACATAAGGCTTCTCTGGGTGTTAGAGGTTTGGGTGGGAAGGAGGATGAACTTGGAAAATGGAGGAAAAATGTTTTTATTTCACATTGCCATGAAAAGCCACTTAGAGGGTCTATCCCCAGCACAGCTCAGGTCCACCTGCACCTGCCACTTGTGCTCTACACTAGCACCCTCTTCCCACCGACTGATTCACAACTGCCTTTGGGCGAGTCTCCCATGCTCAAATTATCCCCAGTGATTTCTAGGTTATTGGGGCCACACACCCAGTGGTCCCACAGTTCCTAGAAAGCATTCACAGACCCAACACATAAACCACCAGGATTCTTTATCAGTCCAGACAAGCAGAGCGAACAAACAATTGGTGTTTATTCTCAGAACTTGGAACAGTAGACAAAAATGTGCAATTGGCAAACAATAACAGGTAACTGAAATAAGGATCAATTATAACTCTAACTAAACATCTATGTACTGTCTAAACAGTACCTGGGAAGATCAGGACATATAATTGTTCACAGAGCCTTAGCAAAGAGATCTGTCTTCCTCTTCTTCCAGGCTAAGACTGAAGGCAAAATCAGTACACTGTAAAGGAAATGAGCTCCTAGGCCAATCGGAGCCTAGTCAACAAGATTTTAAAATATACTGCTGCTTGCTTCCTGCTTGTGTTAAAGAAAAGGACATTCCGTTCCCTATAACAGTTTAAGCATAAACATGCACCATCTGCTGGCCAAATAGGAGAAATACACTTCAGACATAATTAAACAGGGAATTATACCATACATTTTGCAGGCTTAAAACACGCTGCTTCTTCACACACATACATCCAGCCTCCAAATGTAAGTTCATTGATCCTAAATGATTTATTTGGGTCTACTAATGACTGGCAAGGATCAATTGAATGGTTGCCACATGTTAATGGAGATTTTCCTCCAGACTACAATCTTGTGTAATTAGCCCCAGCATTGAGGGCCAGAAGCCTGGAATAGAGAGGGTGGATTGACCTCAAAGGCTGCCAATGGGTTAGGTTTTCACGATATCACTAATTAATATGCATATATTATCATCAACTGAGTAAATATTTTTGTCTAGTTACACCCAATATCATATAAAATAGTAACTATTGCTTTTTACTTAGTATATCACAATCTCTTTATTCAAAATCTCCAATATATATACAAATACCTTCCCACAATCTTAATCAAATACTTCTCCCATACATACCTATAAAAAACAAAATATAAAATAAAATCCCTCTATCCCCAGAGTTTTACAATCCAGCTATCATAATGAATGAATACATATACTTTATGAAGCTTTGTTAATTAGTTTCTATAGTGTACAACCCTTTCTCCCATAGTTTTAAAACTTAAATTTTCTGCCACAGTATTAATAAATAGTCTCTAGAAGGCACAATAGGGCCTAGTTCAGTCTTAGAAAAATAAAAATAAGAGAGAGAAGCAAGCAAAATTAACTAGTTTCCTTAGTGTACAACGTTTTCCCCCATAGTTTTAAACTGAAACATTCTCTAGGGGTAGAAATTTAATAGCCAAGAGTATAAAAAAGATAATAGCAAGGCTTAAACTGTCCTAAAAGAAAGTTATTTTCTGTTCTTGCCTGCTGAAGAGGTAGCACTGCTACTGACCTGAATTAGGTGTTAATTAAGGTGTAAGGCAGTAGAATATTTGCAAAGGTTACTAAGGGCAACCTGATTACTGGGCTAGCTTCAAAAGGTTTGTTTGAAACAGTCTCTTTAGAATCCAAACTATATATAGAGGAAAGGTCCCACTTAACTTTCTTTCTGAGAAGTTCTGAGAGGCGAGAACATTTCTATGGGTAAGTGACATTATTTTATTCTGTGCTTGGTAATATAAAGATTGGGTTTAAAAGAGGAATTGTAGGATACTGATAAACACAGTAAGAATTTCTGCGTGGATGAGATGATGGTGCAGGGAGGAGGGTTTTAGATTTATAAGGAATTGGGCAACATTCTGGGGAAGGGGGAGCCTATTCCGAAAGGATGGGCTCTACCTTAACCAGGGTGGGACCAGGCTGCTAGCATCTCTATTTAAAAAGGAGATAGAGCAGCTTTTAAACTAGAACCTGGGGGAAGATCGACAGTCATTCAAAAACGCATGGTTCGGGACAAGGTATCTTTCAAAGATATCAGCAAAACAGGGAAGATAGGGTATCCTGATAGCGAGGTTGCAGAAGAGACCATAGTAGATCAGGTGACCTTAAGTAAAAATCAGACAAAAGATTGCAAATTAACACTGTCAACTAATCAGTAATTTGTAAATAGGAACAACAAACAAAGTTTGAAATGTCTATATGCAAATGCAGGAAGCCTAAGAAATAAGATTGGAGAGTTAAAATATATTGCACTAAGTTAAAAATTAGATATAATAGGCATCTCTGAGACCTGGTGGAAGGAGGATAACCATTGGGACAGTCATACCAGGGTACAAATTATATCGTAGTGATAGGGTGGATCGAATTGGTGGAGGGGTAGCTTTGTATGTTAAGGAGGGCCTTGAATCAAATAGATAGAAAATTCTGCAGGAAGCAAAACACATCTTGGAATCCCTATGGATTGAAATTCCATGTGTAAAGGGGAAAAGGACAGTAATCGGAGTGTACTACCATCCACCTGGCCAGGATGAACAGACAGATGTAGAAATGTTATTAGAAATTAGGGAGGCTAACAAACAGGTCAAAATAATAATAATGGGTGATTTCAATTACCCCGATATTGACTGGGTAAATGTAATATCAGGGCATGCTAGGAAGGTAAAATTCCTTGATGAAATCAAGGACTGCTTTATGGAGCAGCTGGTACAGGATCCAACAAGAGAAGATTGTAATGGACATATCCTAACTCTTCTTCCCTCTCTAAGCTCTCCCCAATTGTCTTTACCTTATATGTATCTTACTCTACCATAATATCTCCTTGATATTAATCGCAACTTGTATTTGTTCATACCGAAATTGGTTAACACCGATTACGGTACCATGTAAGCCACACTGAGCCTGCAAAAAGGTGGGAAAATGTGGGATAAAAATGCAACAAATAAAAATGAAAAATTCTAGATATAGTCCTTAGTGGAGCGTATGATCTGGTGCGAGAGGTAATGGTGCTGGGGCTGCTTGATAAAAGTGATCATAATATGATCAGATTTGATATTGGTTTTGGAGTAAGTACACACAGGAAATCCAATATGTTAGCATTTAACTTTCAAAGAGAAGACTATGATAAAATGAGAAGAAAGGTGGAAAAAAAATATTAGAGGAGCAGCTGCGAAGGTCAAAAATTTAAATCAGGCTTGGATGCAGTTCAAAAATACCATCCTGGAAGCCCAGGCCAAATATATTCCATATATTAAAAAAGGAGGAAGGAATACCAAACGACAGCTGGCATGGTTAAAAAGTGAGGTGAAGGAAGCTATTAAAGCTAAAAGAAATTCCTTCAGAAAATGGAAGAAGGAACCAACTGAAAATAATAAGAACAGCATGGCAAGTCTAATGCAAAGTGCTGATAAGGAAGGCAAAAAAAGACTTTGAAAAAAAGATTGCGCTGGAGGCAAACATAGTAACGTGCAGGGGCATAATCGAATGGGGCGCCCAAGTTTTCCTGGGGGTCGTCCTCGCAGGACAGCTCCGTGAAGTGGCGGGGATACCCGTATTATCAAAACAGATGGGCGTCCATCTTTCATTTCGATAATACGGTCGGGGATGCCAAAATCTCAACATTTAGGTCAACCTTAGAGATGGTCGTCCTTAGAGATGGTCATCCCCAGTTTTCAGCGATAATGGAAACCGAGGACGCCCATCTCAGAAACGACCAAATCCAAGCCATTTGGTCATGGGAGGAGCCAGCATTCGTAGTGCACTGGTCCCCCTGACATGCCAGGACACCAACTGGGCACCCTAGGGGGCACTGCAGTGGTCTTCACAAATTGCTCCCAGGTGCATAGCTCCCTTACCTTGTGTGCTGAGCCCCCCAATCCCCCCCAAAAAAACCCACTCCCCACAACTGTACACCACTACCATAGCCCTAAGGGGTGAAGGTGGGTACCTACATGTGGGTACAGTGGGTTTCTGGTGGGTTTTGAAGAGCTCACATTTATCACCACAAGTGTAACAGGTAGGGGGGGATGGGCCTGGGTCCGCCTGCCTGAAGTGCACTGCACCCACTAAAACTGCCGTCATGGAGCTGGGTATGACATTTGAGGCTGGCAAAAAAAAAACATTTAAGTTTTTTTTTAGGGTGTGAGGGGGTTGGTGACCACTGGGGGAGTAAGGGGAGGTCATCCTCAATTCCCTCATGTGGTCATCTGGTCAGTTCGCACACCCTTTTGAGGCTTGGTCGCAAGAAAAAATGGACCAAGTAAAGCCAGCCAAGTGCTCGTCAGGGACGCCCTTCTTTTTTCCATTATCGGCTGAGGATGCCCATCTCTTAAGCACGCCCCAGTCCCGCCTTTGCTAAGCTGCCGACATGCCCCCATGAACTTTGGTTGTCCCCGCAACAGAAAGCAGTTGAGGACGCCCAAAATCAGCTTTCGATTATGCCTATTTGGGTGACCCTGAGAGAAGGACGCCCATCTCCCGATTTGTGTCGGAAGATGGGTGCCCTTCTCTTCCGAAAATAAGCCTGATAGTAACATAACGTGGAGGGGCATAATCGAACGTCGCCGGCCAAATAGGTTACTGGCGATCTATTTTGGCAGTGGTGCAACAGCTGGCCGGAACCGTATTATCAAAAAGATGGCCGACCATCTTTTATTTTCGATAATATGGTTTAGACCGGCCAAATGCCTTGGATGTCGCTGGGTTTGAGATGGCCGGTTTTGTTTTTCAGCGATAATGGAAAAAAATGTCAGCCATCTCCAACCCAGTGACATCCAAAGCATTTGGTCGTGGGAGAGCCAGCATTTGTAGTGCACTTACATGCCAGGACACCAACTGGGCACCCTAGGGGTCAGTGTGGTGGACTTCAGAAACAGCTCCCACATGCATATCTCCCTTACTGTGGGTGCTGAGCCCCCCCCCCCCCCAAAACCCCTACCCACAAATGTGCACCCACTAAAACTGCTCCAGGGACCTGCACACACTCAGGCCTCTAGGACTTGTTGCTGCTGTATAACCTTGGCACAGCAGTTGACACCTGAAGACTAATGTCTTTGAAAAAGTGCTTTATTTGAATAAGCACCTTTTCTCACAGTTAACTGCAGATCAGAGGTTGTGCCCCACTGGCAAAGAGTCTCCCTGATACTGAGATTAGCAGTAGGTCCAAGCTGGCAGAATGCTGTACAATGCCCTCTTTTAGCAACATTCAAGGTAATAACGTTTTCTAACGTGGGTAACACATGAAAGGGATCTAAAACTGGCTTACAAAAATGGCCACTACCTCATGGACTACCGGAAACAAAACAGGGCACACTCTGACCCAGTTAGCAGGGGGGAAAAGCACCATGGGAGTATAGCCCAGTATCCTACACCCACCACAATGCATTGCTGATGTGACTCTGCAGGGCACCTAACAGAAAAGGTGTCACACTCACCCGAGAGCCACATCGCAACCACGGAAAGACTGTCAGACGATACAACACATTCTGCTGTCATGGAGGTGGGTACGGGATTTGAGACTGGCATACAGGCTGGCAAATAAGGTTTTCATTTTAACTTTTGTAGTATGGGAGGGGGTTGGTGAACACTGGGGGAGAAGAGGAGGTCATCCCCCATTCCGTCCGGTGGTCATCTGGTCAGTTGGGGCACCTTTTTGAGACTTAGTCGTGAAAATAAAAGGATCAAGTAAACCTGGCCAAATACCGCTTAACGCCACTTTTTTTTTTCCATTATCGCCGAAAGCCGGCCATCTGGTAGCCACACCCACGCCCACCCATGCCCCGCCTTCGCTTTGCCGGCGACAAGGCCCCTTGAACTTTCGCCGGCGAGGCGACAGGAAAGCGGCAATGCTGTTAAAAAGCCAGCTTTTGATTATACACTTTTAGCCGCTTTTGTGAAATCGCCGGCAATCTCCCGATTTGTGTCAGAAGATCGCCGACGAAAAGTTTTGATTATAAGCTGGATAGTAACATAGTAAGAGACGGCAGATAAAGATCTGTACAGTCCATCCAGTCTGCCCAACAAGATAAACTCATTTTACTTGATATGCAATACTTTAGATATATATACCCGAGTTTGATTTGTCCTTGCCATTCTCAGGGCACAGACCATATAGGTCTGCCCAACACTCTTCTTATACTAACAGTTCTGAAGCTAACGTCGAAGCCCCTTAAAATTTACACTCAAACCTATCCCTATCTATTCAGTCACAATCAGAGCATAGACCGTAGAAATCTGCCCAGCACCGGTTTTGCTTCCCAATTACTAGCGTCACCATCCAATCTCTACTAAGATTCCGTGGATCCATTCCTTCTAAACAGGATTCCTTTGTGTTTATCCCACACACGTTTGAATTCTATAACCGTTTTCATCACCACCTCCTGCAGTAGGGCATTCCACGTATCCACCACCCTCTCCGTGGAAAAAATACTTCCTGACATTACTCCTGAGTTTGCCCCCTTCAACCTCAATTCATGTCCTCCAGTTCTACCACCTTCCCATCTCCAGAAAAGGTTTGTTTCCGGATTAATACCTTTCAAATATTTGAACATCTGTATCATGTCACCCCTGTTTCTCCTTTCCTCCAAAGTATACATGTTCAGGTCGGCAAATCTCTCCTTGTACGGTTTGCAACGTAAATCCCATACCATTTTCATAGCTTTTCTTTGCACTGCTTCCAGTTTTTTTACATCCTTAACTAAATACAGCCTCCAAAACTGAACACAGTACTCCAAGTGGGGCCTCACCAATGACTTGTAAAGGGGCATCAACACCTCCTATCTTCTTCTAGTTATACAAAAACACGTGTAACAAATTTTTTTAGCTACATTAAAAGAAAGACGCCAGCAAAAGAATTGGTTGGACTGCTAGATGACTGAGGGGTAAAAGGGGCAATCAGGGAAGACAAAGCCATAGCGGAGAGATTAAATTAATTCTTTCAATCAGTCTTCACTGAGGAAGATTTGGGAGAGATACCGGTGCCAGAAATGGTATTCAAAGCTAACGAGTCAGAGAACTGAATGAAATGTCTATAAACCTGGAGGATCTAATGGCGCAATTTGACAAATTAAACAGTAACAAATCTCCTGTACCAGATGGTATTCATCCCCGAGTACAGATAGAATTGAAAAATGAACATGTGAAACTATTGTTAGTAATATGTAATTTATCTATCTCAGGTATGGAAAAGTCATTTATGTGATGCATATCACATCTCACATCCAGATGACAAATATTCAATAACCCCATCCCCTCAATGTAAAAGAGAAATTTGCAATCTCATTATCGATAGTCTGGTGCACATTCCCTGCCATAGATACTTTTGCAGCACCTGATTCAATTGGTGCTCATCCTGACAATACAGATAAAGTGGCAACATCTGGAAGACATAGAGCCATTTCAGCACTTGGATCATATTGTACAAGGTAATACATCCCCAGAGAGGCAAGGGGTAGGACCTCAAGATCTGTAACTTTAACTGAATGGCCTCTAAGAGTGGTTTAATATTTAGAGAATAATGTAAGGAAAGATCAGAGGGGAAATAGATTCCCAAGTACTTTAACGCCCCATCTTCTAATTGAAGAGGAAAAGGATCTTTCCATGCAGAACGGACAGAAGAAATCAATGGCAAGGCTTTGGATTTGTTGATTTGGATTTGTGAGGCCACCACTTGATGTCTCGGCAGCCATTTTGAAGCAGCGCCAGCAGTGAGTAGGTCAGTGGCAGTGTTGGGCAGGAAGGAATGGAGTTCTTTCCTGTCCCAAAGAGGCCACTAGACCACCAGCAAGCGATACGTTACATGGGGGAGGGTAGGTGGATGTGGATGGAGTTGTGCGGGTGGAGGGAGGGAGGGAGTTGTAAAAAATATGGGTGGAGGGAGGCTGGAAAAAAGATTCAGGAAGGGGACTAACATAGGGGGAGGGAAAGGGGGAAATACAGCATATGAATAGAAGGGGATGGAGAGGAGAGGAGAGAGGGATGTGCTGATCATGGATGGAAAGGAAAGGGGGACATGCTCATGGATGTTTGCTTTTTTAGAAATGTACATCTTTTCATTTTGTATTTAGCAGAGTACGGAAGCAATGCATGTCTGTTACTTTACCAGTATTTTCACTGCTTATAGCATCTGGCTTTCTTGGAGTCAAGAGGACAGTGTGATGCAGGGGTGTAGTAGAGGCTGGGTAGGGGTGTGGTGGGGTAGGGTGGGGCTGCATTTTATTTTGTGTCTTCTTTTATGTTGTAGAAAATATGGTAACCCTAGTCACAGGGCCAAGAACACAAGGTGAAACACCTCTGTAGTTCAGTAAATACAGTCTCAATCAGGCCTCTAGCTGGCAGGCCCAAAACAGTCTGTGGCTGGTGCGGCTGCCATGTCTCAAACACAGCCTGTAAGTTCTTCTTGGCTCTTCTCCAAGTTCCAGGTCTGGCTCCAGCCAGATCTCAGAGTAAGGCTTGCTAGTCTCAAATCAGTAAACAAAATTGGCTTACCTCAGCTAGGTCATGATTATTAGACATAAGTTGTAGCGATATATGCTGTGGCTCCCATTTTTCCTTCCCTGGGCCTCCTTTACCTCAGTCTGGCCTTGCCTTTTATACTTCCTGGTTCTGACTCCACCCCTCCTGGCTCACTTCTTTCTGGGTTGGGACTAGCATCCTTAAGGTGGCTCAGGCCATCTGAGGGATCCATTTCATTGTGTGGTCTTGATTCTTGTGTGGATGGAAAGTCTGATACCTGGCTTGCCCAGCCCTCCAGCCATAAGGTTGGCCTCAGCCCTTATCCCTACAGATAAATAACTTTTGTGCCCCTTCTCCCACCTTCTGGGCTGTGTCTAGGCATTTGCCTGGGCATCCTACAAAAGGGGCTTATACTTGGAATAGTCTTCCTGAGATATTGATGTTTATTTGAAATTCTTGATATATCACCAAAATTGGACCAACCAAGACTAGGTAACGCACAATTAAAATACAAGGAACAGAAAAGAATTCCATTTATATAGGAAAAATAATCCACACATCCTTAAATCTACAAGAGAGAAATAAGAAGAGAGGGGAAATAAAAATAAAAG
Source organism: Microcaecilia unicolor (assembly GCF_901765095.1). NCBI lineage: Eukaryota > Metazoa > Chordata > Amphibia > Gymnophiona > Siphonopidae > Microcaecilia > Microcaecilia unicolor. The sequence goes on along the minus strand of NC_044034.1, from coordinate 295,039,120 downwards.
GTACAATGATTGCTGCAATTGTTCATCCACCTTCATTCTCAACAAGCATTAAAAGCTATCAAAAAAAGATGGATGGATTTTTAAACTGATTTTAAAACATTTATATGATAGCTCAGCCTGAAGCTGTTGAGGTACATTATTCCACAATGAGGGAACTAGAAAAAAGAAAGCGCTGTTGTGAGCGGAGACCCAGTGAGCTCTTGACATCATTGGGAGGACTAAACAATGGTCACTAAGTGATCGTAATACCCAACTTGGGACATAGGGAATCATGAGGTTGGATAGATAATCTGGGGTTCCCTCTCTGTATGCCTTAAAAAGACAAAAGCAAGACCTTAAACTGAATTCTGCACAAAACCGGTAACCAGTGCAACTTCTGAAACAATGGAGTGACATGATCACAGCACTTTGCATTGCAAAGAAAATGAGCAGCTGTGTTTTGATGCGATTGAAGTCTTTTTATGGATGATTGAGGTAAACCTGCATAGACTATATTGCAATAATCCATGCGTGAAGTTATAAAAGCATGATAAAGTATATGAAGTGTCTATGCTGTCAGGAGATGATATGTCATGCTCTCTGACTTTATTCTAACGTAGTCTAAATATCTACTGGCAAGGTCTTTTTGTCCTGTGTGTTTCTTGACTGGAATAGAAGCTCTGTTGAGAAGGGGCTATACTACTACTACTACTAAGTACATAAGTACATAAGTATTGCCACACTGGGACAGACATAGGAGCTAACTTTTTAAAATTATTGGGGATGCTAAGCCTAATGGAAATAATCCCTCCCTGGACACATACAAGGAATTTGCTCAATATTGGGGGTGCTCAAGCACCCACAGCACCCACAGAGTCTGCTCCTATGGGGACAGACCAAAGGTCCATCAAACCCAGCATCCTGTTTCCAACAGTGGCCAATCCAGGTCACAAATACCTGGCAAGATCCCAAAAAAGCTCAATACATTTTATAATTCTTATCCCAGAAATAAGCAGTGGATTTTCCCAAGTCAATTTAATAATGGTCTATGGACTTTTCCTTTAGGAAGTGGTCCAGAACTTTTTTAAACCCCACTAATCTAACCGCCTTTACCACATTCTCTGGCAACAAATTCCAGATTTTAATTACACGTTGAGTGAAGAAACATTGTCTCCGATTCGTATTAAATTTACTACTTTGTAGCTTCATCGCATGTCCCCTAGTCCTAGTATTTTTGGAAAGAGTAAACAAACAATTTATATCTACCCATTCAACTCTACTCATTATTTTATAGACCTCTATCATATCTCCCCTCAGCCATCTCTTCTCCAAGCTGAAGAGCCCTAGACGCTTCAGCCTTTCCTCATAGGGAAGTCGTCCCATCCCCTTTATAATTTTCGTCGCCCTTCTCTGTACTTTTTCTAATTCCACTATCCAGCTTATTTTTGAAAGAGAAAGATGCCCATATTTCAACCCAAATCGAGAGATGGATGTCTTTCTCCCATGTGCGACCAAATCGGTATAATCGAAAGCCGATTTTGGTCGTCTTCAACTGCACTCCGTTGCAGGAACGAACAAAGTTGACGGGGGGGTGTCGGAGGCGTGGTGAAGGCGGGACTGGGGCGTGTTTATCGGCCGAGGAGAGATGGGCGTCTTTAGCTGATAATCGAAACAAGAAGGGCGTTTTGGACGAGACTTTGGTCCGCTTTATTTGGACACTTTTTTTTCAGGTTCAAGTCCCAAAAAAGTGCCCCAACTGACCAGATGACACCGGAGGGAATCGGGGATCACCTCCCCTGACTCCCCCAGTGGTCACTAACCCCCTCCCACAAAAAAAAGCCCACTTTAAAAACTTTTTTTTTCCAGCCTCTATGCCAGCCTCAAATGCCATACCCACCTCCATGACAGCAGAATGTGTTCTATCCTGTGACAGCCTTTCCCTGGTTCTGATGTGGCTCTCGGGTGAGTGTGACAACTTTTCTGTTATGCACACTGCAGAGTCACATCAGCAATGCATTGTAGTGGGTGTAGGGTATTGGGCTCCCTGATTCCAGTAGCTTGTGTTAAATGCTCACGATGTTAGTAGTTGGTAGGCTCTACTCCCATGGTGCTTTTCCCCCTGCTTACTGGGTCAGAGTGTGCCCTGTTTTGTTTCCGGTAGTCCATGAGGTAGTGGCCATTTTTGTAACACAGTTTTAGATCCCTTTCATGTGTTAGCCACATTACAGAACTTAGTTCTTCCCTTGAATGTTGCTGAAAGAGGGCATTGTACAGCATTCTGCCAGCTCTGACCTACTGCTAATCTCAGTACCAGGGAGACTCATTGCCAGTGGGGCACAACCTCTGATCTGCAGTTAACTGTGAGTAAACGTGCTTATTCAAATAAAGGACTTTTTCAAAGAGATTAGTCTTCAGGTGTCAACTGGTGTGCCAAGGTTATACAGGGGGGCGAGTGTACTACGAATCCTGGCCCCTCCCATGACCAAATGGCTTGGATTAGGACGTTTCTGAGCTAGGCGTTTTTATTTTCCATTATCGCTAAAAAAAAAGCAAACGCCCAGCTCACAAACGACTAAATCCATGGCATTTTGGGCCGTACAAACCATATTTTCGAAATGAAAGATGGACGCCCATTTTTTTCGAAAATATGGTCTGTCCCACCACTTCATGTACCCATTCTTGGACCTAGGCGCCCATGGAGATGGGCGTTCGCGTTCGATTATGCCCCTCCACATCTTTTTGAGATGCGGTGACCAGAATTGAACACAATATTCAAGGTGCGGTCGCACTACGAACCGATAAAAAGGCATTATAACATCTTCATTTTTGTTTTCCATTCCTTTCCTAATAGTAACTAACATTCTATTTGCTTTCTTAGCCGTCGCAGCACACTGAGCAGAGGATTTAACGAATCATCATCAACGACTACTACTGCTACTACTTATAATTTCTATAGCACTACTAGACATATGCAGCACCTTACACAAAATATATAAGCACCAGTCCCTGCTTGACAGAGCTTACAATCTAATCAAGACAGACAAACAGGACAAATAAGGGATAAGGGAATTCCTTTCATTCATGGGTATTGAACAGGTGAGTGGGAGTTAGGAATTAAAAGCAGCCTCAAAAAGCTGGGCTTTTAGCATAGATTTGAATTTTATATTGTATCCCATACCGGATAAGAGTGGTTTATAAATCATAATAAATTAAATTAAATGAATAAAGCCAGAGATGGAGCTTGACGTAATGACTCAGGAAGTCTATTCCACGTGTACAGTGCAGCAAGATAAAAGGAACAGAGTCTAGAGTTGGCAGTGGAGGAGAAGGGTACAGATAAGAGAGATTTACCCAATGAGTGGAGTTCCCAGGGAGAAGTGTAGGGAGAGATAAGAGTGGAGAAGTACTGAGGAACTGCAGAGTGAATGCACTTGAAGTCAGAGGATTTTGAATTGTAGGGAGCCAATGAAGTGACTTCAGGAGAGGGCTAATATGAGCATAGCGACACTGGTGGAATGTAAGTTGTGCAGCAGAATTTTGAATGGATTAAAGGGGAGAGAGATGGCTTAGTGGGAGACTTGTTAGAAGCAAGTTGCAGTAGTCTAAGTGTGAGATGATAAGAGTGTGGAAAAGGATTTTGGTAGTGTGCTCAGAAAGAAAGGGTAAAATTTTGGTCCATCACCTCTCTCTCCAGGATCTGGAGAACCACTCAAGAACTCTTGGTTAAGACTGCCCAGAGGCACAACAGCAAACTGACAAATGGAGATGGCGGGCTCCCCGATTTCTTGTAGGAGATCTGGTCTGGTTGTGAACATGAAACCTATGACTCATGACTTCATACACTCAGTTTGCACTGCAATTCATTGGACCATATCCTTTCATCCGATGGGCGGGCCCAGTCACTTACCAACTCAAATTGCCCACCAGCCTTCGGGTCCACAACACATTCCATATGTCCTTACTAAAGCCTTTCTTCCTGAGGAAGACCACCTGAGAACCCCCTCTATCCCTAACCATTTATGTTGAGTCAGATGAGGAATACGAAGTCCAGAGTATCCTGGATTCTCAAAGGGTACAAGGAAGGTTGCAGTATCTCATCGCTTGGAAAGGCTTTGGCCCTGAGGAGAATTCTTGAGAACCAGCAAGGCAGGTGCATGCCCCAGTCCTCGTACAGAGATTCCATAGCCTGTTTCCTCACAAACCCAAGCCCAGACCCAGGAGGAAGGGAGGTAATTGAGGAGGGCATGACTTTGCCATGACCCTTACTCAGTCTGACGGGCAAATCCCTCCTGCTCCAGCGGCGTCTGCACTTATGGGGTTCCTCCTAGGGTGCATGCACAGCAAAGAACCACTGCTTATCCTGGTGGCAATACGCTGAGGAACTCCTTCATGGGGGGGCGTGACTTCTTGCCCCACAGTATGTAAGGGAGCCCTCTGTGCTTCCTGGATGCCTTCGCTTTAGGTTGTTCAGTTCCTCTTCACTGTTCCTGAGTTCCAGTCTTCAGTTGCTCCTGAGATCCAGCCCTCAGTCGCTCCTGAGCTCCTAACTTCAGTCACTCCTGAGATCCTATCTTCAGCTGTTTCTTCACTCCAGTCCTCAACCGTTCCTGAAGTTCCAGCCTTTTCTTCCTGCGCTGCTGTCTGTTCTGTTCCAGACATCTCAACTCATCTGCCATTGTCTGGGAACTCTGATCTCTGGGTGGGACACCCCTTGACGGTCCAAGGGATCTCTTCCTAGTGACAGAAGGCATGGCAGTAGGAGAGATAGTGCTGAGTAGATGGGTGGGAATAAGATCAGTGGAACAGTTTGGAGGAGGAAAGAAAATGTGCACTTTCCTCCTCAGTGATTTCAGAAAAGGAAGGAAAGGTGGCAGGGGTTGAAGGAGAGTTGACAAGATGGACTGGGGGAAGAAGAGGAGGAGGTGACTTGATTGAGAACTTAATCTTGTGAACCTTGTCACGGAAGTACTCAGCCATAGTCTGGTGAGAAGATGAAGGGAGGGAGGTTGGAAGTGAAGGCACTTTGAGGAGAGAGTTCTGTGTTGCAAAGAGATGTCAAGGATTTGAGACAAGAGAGTATGTCAAATTGATGTAGCAGTCTTGTTTGGCAAGTGAAAGAGCAGACTGGAAGGAGGTCAGCGAGAATTTGAAATGTATGAAGTCAGCATGGGCACGGGAGTTTAGCCAAAGGCGTTCAGTAGATTGGACACAGGAACGTAGGTAGTGGATTCTAGAGATTAGCCAAGTCTGGGGTTTGGAACGCCTTAGAGAATGGGGAATGGGAGGAACGAGGGAATCCAGAGCAGAGGAGAGAATAATATTATAGAAAGAGACAGCCTCATTGATAGATTTGGATAACATATTGGTTGAGGAGAGGAAACACTGGTGGAGAGAGTGCGAGGGTCAATAGCCTGAAGATTCCTAAATGTATTTGTGGAGATTGGATGGGACTGGGGGAGATGTGTTTTTATTTGTGAAAGTTATCAGATGACGGTCAGAAGGGGGAAGAACTGAGGTGCAGAAATTGGAGTGTGAGCAATTGGAGAGGAAGACAATATCAAGACAGTGAGTAGAGGTAGTGGAGAACAGCTTAAGAGGTTGTTAAAGTGAGAAACCGAGAGGCGTAAGAGTTGAAGAAATCATTAGCATGAATGTTAAAATCCCCAAGAATGAGGGAAGGTTTGAGAAATAAGGTAGAAGAGTGAATAGACAGATGGAGTGGACTTCGAAGGAAGGAAAGCAGTGTGACTGAGGTAGAAGAAGAGGCTGAAATCTACAAGAGGGTGAGAGTAGAAGCCCAACATCACTTCTGTGGCCAACCAGGCAGGAATGGTTTTAAAATCAGTTTATCAATAGAAATCAAACAAAATAAAACATGGAAAAGAAAATAAGATGATACCTTTTTTATTGGACATAACTTAATACATTTCTTGATTAGCTTTCGAAGGTTGCCCTTCTTCGTCAGATCGGACATAAGCAAATGTGCTAGCTGACAGTGTATATAAGTGAAAACATTCAAGCATTACTATGACAGTCTGACAGGGTGGGAGGATGGGGGTGGGTAGGAGGTATGCATGGGGACATCAAAGCATATCATTGATATTCTAACAGGATGGGTGTGGATAGGTGAGGGGTGGGATGATCAACAGAGACATACAGCTTTATGGTTTATAATGGGCTAGGAATATGTTATCCAAATCATTCAGTGTAAAAAATGTAACGAAGGATGCTATATTGGAGAAACAGGCCAGATGCTTAAGACAAAATTCAATTTACATAGACATCACATGAACAATACTGGTGCCAGTAGGGCTCCCACACCTGTTGGTCAGCATTTTACAGGACCAGGACACTGTACCAGTGACTTCACAGTGAGAATCCTGAAAGGTAACTTTAAAACCATACAAGAACGTAAGACCTTTGAAGTCAGAATGATTGAATATTTTAACACCCAACAGAAAGGACTTAACAAGGATCTGGGGTTCCTAGCCCATTATAAACCATAAAGCTGTATGTCTCTGTTGATCACCCCACTCCTCACCTATCCACACCCATCCTGTTAGAATATCAATGATATGCTTTGATGTCCCCATGCATACCTCCTACCCACCCCCATCCTCCCACCCTGTCAGACTGTCATAGTAATGCTTGAATGTTTTCACTTATATACACTGTCAGCTAGCACATTTGCTTATTTCCGATCTGACGAAGAAGGGCAACCTTCGAAAGCTAATCAAGAAATGTATTATGTCCAATAAAAAAGGTATCATCTTATTTTCTTTTCCATGTTTTATTTTGTTTGATTTCTATTGATAACCTTAAGAGTGGACTAACACGGATACCACACTCCTCTACTTAATTTCAGTTTAAAAACCCATCTTTTTTTGATAGCTTTTAATGTTTGTTGAGAATGAAGGTGGACAAATAATTGCAGTGATCATTGTACCTTTTATTTTTATTTTCCCTCCCATTCTCCCTTCTTATTTCTCTCTTGTAGATTTAAGGATATTTGGATTATCTTTCCTATGTAATTGGAGTTATTTTCTTTTTCCTTGTATTTTAATTGTACATCGCCTTGGCTGGTATGGGAGAAGAAATAATCTCCATGACACAGGGCAGCAGCTGACGCAGAGTATTCAGGGCAAAGCCAAGTCTCAGTTAGTGCAAGCAGATGGAAAGTATGAGAGATAAAGAGGTAATGGATGTAAGAAAGCTTGTTGAAGACAGAGCGGGCATTCCACAGGGCACATGAAAATGGCAGAGGAGAACGAGGTAAAAAAGGAACAAACATAAGTTTGGAGACATTGTGGTGTGACCTGCATGAGTAGGGTGAGAGATGATTTGGAGGACCAGGATTGGGATTGATATCCCCAACAGAGAGCAGAAGAAGAAGCAAGAGTGTACGGAGAAGGGTAGAAGTGTGATGACAGCAACAAAGATGAGATGCACTCAGACAGAATGGAGATGGTTGAATGAAAGGAAGAAAATGTTGAAGCTTGAGAGCTGAGAAGAAGGGAGAAGACCAAAGGAATGGGAAGTACTGAAAACATAATGTGGGCAATGTGGTCCTCAGGTATGCAGTAGTTTCATATGGAGAAAGAGATTGGGAAGGGACAATATCAAGAAGAGAAACTGTACTGGAGCCATTGGGAATAGGAGAAAATAAAATAAAAGCTTGTAGAAATAAAATGCATGCTGTTAGGTAGGTGGCCAGAGGGAGCACTGGGCTCCTGGAGCAGATGCCATGAGTGGAACTCGGTAGACCTGAGAATCATCCTGGAGAACTCTGGGAGAAATATACAGATGGGCTGCAAGACCTCCACAGCACCTGGTAGGCAGCTGGAGGGACTGCTGGGCACCTACAGCAGAGACCCTGAGTTGATCAGGGTGGACCTGGGAATCACCCTGGAGAACGCTGGTAGGAATAGGCAGATGGGATGCAAGACTTCCACAGAACCTGGTAGGTGGCTAGAGGGAGCGCTGAGCCCCTTGGAGTGGAGGCCCTGAGTGGATTGGGGGTGTCACCCTGGAGTACGCTGGGATGAAAACGCAGATGGGTGTAAGACCTCCACAGCAATTGGTAGACCTGGGAGTCACTCCAGAGAATGCTAAGAGAAATATTCAGATGGACTGCAAGGCTTCCATAGAACCTGGTAGGTGGACAGTCGGAGCGCTGGGCACCTGGACTTGAGGGCCTGAGTGGATTGGGGGGTGGACCTGGGAGTCACCCTGGAGAACGCTGTGAGGTATATGCAGATGGACTGCAAGACCTCCATAGTACCACTATATATATATATATATATATATATATATATATATATAATTTGTACAGTGCTGTCTACATCTAGTAGCACTACAGAAATGATCATTAGTAAGAAAGATTATGCTCTGGGATCCCTGAGCCAGAGACTCTACCCTCAGTATCTGGATATAGGCAGTGGTGTGCGATAGCCGTTTGTTAGATTTTTATGAGCCAGTTGTTAAAGTAACTACTTTAACAACCGATTCCCAACTTCTTCTCTCCCCACTGCCCCCCCCCCCCATGCAGCACACCTCTGAGCTCACTCTCATTGTCTTTACCCCGCATCTCCTTGCTTCTTCTTGTTGTGCCACGATTAATTTTGTAAAGCAGTGCTGGCACATATCGGCAGGAACAGGCTGCTTCAGCCAATCCTTGGGGCCCTCCTTCAGCCCTCGGGGATGGGTCAGGCTGAAGGAAGGCCCTGGGATTGGCTGAAGCAGCCTGCTTTTGTTAATGTGTGCCAGCACTGCTAAAAAAAATTAATCGCAGCAGAACAAGAAGGGCCAAGGAGGTGCAGGTGAACTGCTCTATCCCATGTTGTCATTCTTTATTGTTGGTAGCATTCTTATTTGATCTCACTTACATTTTTAAACATGCTGGCTTGTGCAGCATAGGGATGTACACATAGAAAGTATTGGTTTCATCGGTTAGAGTACTAATTTGTTCTAAATTTGTAATCATTGTGTCATTGGGAGGAGCTGGTTATAGGGACTCCCCTTATTCATGCAGAGATGTTTTCACCTAGTAAAAGGCCACCAAAACATACATCATGGTATAAGAATCAGATGCTTAACAATCAGACTTACTTACTATTTATAAGTGCTGTTAAAAAAAATTAATTAGGTTGAAACCTGGGAGCATTTAATATCTTTTTTCTCCGTGCCTGTATCAAAAGAAAGAGATGGCATGTGGAAACTTGCTTTTTCTGTTTTGTGGATTGCAGTGGTATATTATAAAAATGCACTTGCCTTTTTTTATTACTTCTATTCCACAGAGAGGTATTGAATAATGAAGGAAGGGCCTCTTTCATGCAGAAGTTCTGTCCAGAGTCAGTCTAAATGTGTCTTAATTTGTTTATCCAGTCCTTATATGCAAATGGTGTTGCTTTTTAAACCCAAAGGTGAATCCTAAGGGTGACTGAATAATTAGATATAAACTGTGTTTCTGACTTTACTTGTTTTGGATTACTTTGGGTCCTACTGATCTGTACATCTGCTATCTGGAATTTTGGAAGATGGAATGAGAAAATAATTAAGTTTTGGATGTACTCTGTAGAAGTTTTTTTTTTTTATTTTGCATTTTAAGATACATAATATTCAATAAAGAATAATAACAAGAAATATAGAAAATAATCACAATAGAATTAAATAGAAGGAAAAACTATACACTTCCATCGTCCACAAATTAAATGGGAAATGATCCAAGAATCAAGAAATACAAATATCAAGCTATAATCAAGCTCTTAAATATCTATTAAATCAAAGACTGCACTATACCCTGTAGACTCACTCCAAAATGCTATATAGTGTTACATTCGGTTCTAAATTTTCACAATAATAGTCTCCTTACTTTTTGGAAAAACATCCAACTGATTGGGTTCAAAAAATTGACAATGTTTTGTGTGAAGTAGAATCCTACAAACACAAGGAAACTTCAAAAGAAAATTTGCACCTAGGGCAATAACCCTTGGGCAGAGAGCTAGAAATAATTTACGTCGTTTTTGGGTTTCCCTAGATAAATCTGGGAAAACCCTTACTTTTGAACCCAAAAATAAAGAATTTAAATGTCTTAAGGAAAGCTTGAGTACTGCTTCTCTATCAAGTTCTAACGCAAAGGTCACTAAAAAAGTACTCCTTTGTGTGACCACCTCCAGAGAAGATTCCAGAAACGCCGTTAGGTTCATTGCATTCTGAGGGTTTAAATTTTCTGGGACTTGCCCAGTAGTTTGAATATAGTAAACCCTTGTAATTGGTGGCAATGAATTTTCAGGCATTCCCAGAATATCAACAAGATATTTCTTAACCATCTGTATTGGAGATAAAATAGGTGACTTTGGAAAATGTATCATTCGCAGGTTAAGACTCTTGGATTGATTTTCCAGGTATTCCATGCATCTAGAAGCAAAGCTCCTTTCCTTAATTAATGCTTGATCTATAAGTTCCATTTTTTCCATTTTTTGAGAGAGGTCTTTTACTTCAGTCACATGAATCTCATTAATTTGTATTTGTTTAAGAGCAGACTCTGCCAAAACTTTAATAAGTTCAGAGTTCTTCGAAATAGCAGACTGCAAAGATAGAAGAGTTGTGGAATTCAGATCCCAAAGTGACTCTAAAGTCACTACAGCAGGTTTTTCAAATTTCCCTACAGTGAATACCAGGGGAGACGCTTGAACAGCTTGTTCCAGGATACTCACTATCGTGGAGTCCACAACAGGAGCAGCTTTCTTCTCTGGAATATTCATTTGTTCAAGAGATGATCGTTCTGCAACCAACAGGTTCCCTCTCTGCTCGCCTCCTTCTCCTCTTTGGGTGGACGCTGCAGGACTCGTCTGGAAGCTTGCTCTTCCTGGTTGAGGGGGCGCTGCACAAAAGACAGGGCTTAGGGAAGCCCCGTTGCCACTGTCGGTCAGTGCTGAAATGCTGACACCAGCTGCAGGAGTGGAAGTCATCAGAACCCCAGACGCTATCCCAAAGTGCTCAAGCGTCGGCTGGGAGAGCGGGGGCACACCGCCAGAGCCCGAGGGAAGAACTCTAACTTTCCCACATCGTTTACCCATCTCAGCGACGGGTAACGTATCTCTCTCCTGCTCTGATCAGACAACCTAGAATGCGTCTGATAGCGCTAAGTCACACAGTCGCCATCATGGATCCCTCCTACTCTGTAGAAGTTGTTGTTTACTTTTGCAATATGTGTACGGATGCCCACAAGAAAATCCTCACTCATTGGACTTCAATCTCCAGAATAGTGGTGGTAAATCTCCAGCTTTAAGATGGCTGCCCTTGGCATCTTTGAACTCCTTTACCTTTGTTAGCAGGGATACCAAGCCCCGTCAGCCAAATAAATGGACTGCTGCTTCTCCTCGCTACTTGTTTCTGGCACTGAGCAGCATGCCAGAACTTCTCAAGCAAGTATGTTTGAGAATTCCTGGCATGCTGCTTTGAGTCAGAAACAAGCAGCGGGGAGCAGTGGTAGTCCATTTATTTGTCTGGTGGGGCTCAGCATCCCTACCAGCAAAGGTATGCCTAGCATGCCCACATGGGGGGACAGAGGAGAGAGAGGAAAGTGTTGCACCCCTAGTCCACCAGGGGCCCCCCCAAATTACAGGGCTGACTATGCCTGGAGAGAGATCCTGTTGTTAAAAATTTCCCAGCACACTACTGAGTATAGTGGTTGTGGAGTAAGAACCCTGAGGACTAGGGGGCCTGGTGCTTGGGACTTAGACTATTGGCATCCCACATTGGAGATCCTACATCCAGAGGACCCTAACTTGTGAGATCACAGATCCGTGAATGTTGTTTTTTAAACTTCCATTTTCTTCCAATGAGAAGTACGTGAAAGCTAAAACTTCAGTTTGACTATTAAAGATTCTGCACTTATACTGAAGTAATATGGTGTGATAATTTGCAGCAATCTTTCCTGCACTTGATGTAATTCCATGGGCAATCCATTTCCATGCATTAGCAAAGGAAGAGTGATCATATTAGGACACGTTTTGTAGCATGCATTTTGATGCACTACAACCCTGCCTGCATTGGAAGTAATTTTAATACACTAAATTATGCTCTAAAGCTGTAGGAATAAATCTTTTGCTGACCAGATCCATAGATATTCCATCTTCCACTTCCCATCTTGTTCCAGGCACTGCATATCTTTAATCATGAGACTCAGTAAATGTATAAAACATAAGCATTGCCACACTGGGACAGACCAAAGGTCCATCTAGCCCAGCACCCTGTCTCCGACAGTGGCCCATCAGCATCTCCTTGGTCTCTAGGCTAGGACTGCTAGACCAGCTCACCATAAGTGGGCACACAGCATCTTCAAGGCCAGTTTATCCTGCTCTAACTCAGGGGCAAATTAAGGATGCTAGTCTGTGTCTAAAATACATTTGAAAAAGGTGAGAAAGGAAACTAGTTCCTGAATATACTGCCACCTGCAAGACAGAAGCAACTGGGCTCCTACAGCAGCACATTCCTACTGTAAGTTCCAGTTTGTCATGGAAACAGACACGCAAGAGGAGTTCCCCCATATCTGGAGGGGGTGGATTATCCATTAATCTGAGTCACAGCATGAGAGGAACTTCTCAGATCACAAACCCAGTATGAAAGGCAATATACAAGCAACAGCTGGACCACTCAAAATAAAGAGTCTTTATGTTCAAATGCAATCTTTATTTAGTGAAATGTTTCACCAATAAATAAATAAAATTTTGATTATGTACATATATAAACAGCCCAAAACACAGCAGCCAGACTCATATTTGGAAAAACAAAATACGAAAGTGCCAAACCCCTAAGAGAAAAACTACACTGGCTCCCACTTAAAGAACACATTACATTCAAAATCTGCACTCTGATTCATAAAATCATTTATGGAGAGGCCCCGGTCTATGTCAGACATCACAGACTTACCACCCAGGAACACTAAAAGATCAGCACGCACATTCCTGAACCTCCACTACCCCAACTGCAAAGTTCTAAAATACAAAACAACATACACATCCAGCTTCTCCTACATAAGCACGCAGCTATGGAATGCCTTACCACTCGCTGTGAAAAGAATACCCGACCTAACTAACTTTCGGAGATCACTGAAGACCAGCTTATTCAACAAGGCATACCACAACGATCCATCCTAACTACCAAACAACAAAACTCAAGCCTGAACTGGATAAAACCTAACTCTCTATACTTGACTACCAAGATCTACTCCACCACGAATAAACTCTAATGCAATACCACCCTATCTCTTATTCCGTTTATGAACTCCTTATACTTGACTGCTCAATCTACTGTATTAATTAAGATCTTTATTGTAATACCACTGTATCTCTCACTCTGGAAATGGCGATTGTCATGACGGAACAATGCAAGCCACATTGAGCCTGCAAATAGGTGGGAAAATGTGGGATACAAATGCAATAAATAGATAAATAAATAAGATGGTCATGTACTAACCACATGTGCATTATTTACCACAGGGCCCATTTTACAAATTGAGCCCTGCAATAAATAAAACATGTTAACAGTGTTAGCATGAACCATTAATAAATGACCCCCTAAAAGAAAAGGGTAATACTGTTCCAAATGGCTCTGATATCTAATTCATTAGAAAGCAGAAGTCCCAGGATGTGAGTTCAAGATCACTCCCTGACACTGACTCTTTGTTGACCCTGGGCAAATCACTTTGGGGCTCTTTTACTAAGCGGAAGTAGGGCTACAGCGTGGGTAGCACATTTCCCAACAGCACTATCACCTCTCTCAGTCCAGGCCACACCTTTGCCAGCAAGGCCTGGAAACTTCTTTCAGCATTTTTAATTGCCTTGCATTGGGTCTGACATATCTTCACCACTGGGGCCCAGGAAACCTACATCCTCACTTCCAGCTGCAGCATCACAGTTCTAGCCGGCTTCATCTGTTCATCGCCTCCTGTGCGCAATTTTGAACGGCTACAATTGCACAACTTTAGCACGTGTTACTCATGGTAGAATTTATTATCCTGTGGTTAATCACAAGATAATGAAGTCCACAGTAATGTACTTGTATTAGACTTTTTGTGTTCATAGCTGCAGTAACACAGCATCGTGGGCCCCATCCTGGGCCTGCTGTTTTTTTAAAAGAAGCTGGACCTGTGAGCCAAAAATAGACTCCCCTTACCTTGCTAGCTCCTTGGTGGGCTAGTGTGCATCGAGTGAAAAAAAGTCACACTTTCTCCTGTTAGTTTTGTAGCGTGTCCCCTAGTTTCAGCACTATTTGAAAGGATAAATAACTATTTACCTGTTTTTCATCCAACTCATAATTACATGAATCTTTATCATATCTCCTTTCAGATGTATTTTCTCCACCCTGAAAAGCCCTAAGTTGTTTTGTCTCTCTTTATAAGGGAAGTTGTTCTGCCCCCACAGCCATGTGTGAATTATCTGTTTTATATATACTGTATATACACTACTACTTATCATTTCTATAGTGTTACAAGGCATACACATCTCTATACACATTATATACAGGTACTTTCTCTATCCCTAGTGGGTTCACAATCTTAGGTGGTTTTTGTACCTGAGGCGATGGAGGATCAAGTGACTTGCCCAGGGTCACAAGGAGCTGTAGTGGGAACTGAACCCAATTCCCCAGGATCTCAGCTCACTGCACTAACCATTAGGCTACTCCTCCACTCCATAGTATATACAGGTACTTATTATTTGTACCTGTGGCAATGGAGGGTTAAGTGACTTGCCCAGAGTCACAAGGAGCTGCGGTGGGAGTTGAGCCCAGTTCCTCAGAATCAAAGTCCGCTGCACTAACCACTAGGCTATTTCTCTACTCCAGTGTGTATCAGACCTGCCAAGTCTCCTGCATTCAGTGGCAGACTCCCACTTTGGCGGGTCATCTCCTGCACTCCCGCCAAAGCGGTAAAGTCTCACGCTGAAACACGCGGCGGCGCTAAGCTCCCTCCATTTCCAGCCACTGCTGCTTCTCCCGTTGAGCAGCAGCAGCTGCGACAAGAAAAAAAGAGCTAACAAACAAAAAAAATGTAAAAAAGCAAGCAGGGCACTGCAGGCAGCCTTCAGGCGTTGGCTGTCTGCTCTGCAGCCACTCCTCTCTCCTCTCACGTCACTGCCCCTGGAGCGCTGGACTTGGAGCAGGAAGTTGAGATCGACTTCCTACTGCGCTGCGCTCCCCCGGGGACAGAGAGAGGAGAGAGGAGCAGCTACAGAGCTGACAGCCAATGCATGAAGGCTGCCTGTAGTGCCGCGCTTGCTTTTTTTCAATTTTGTTTTGTTAGCTCTTTTTTTTTTTTTTTGTGCGGCCACTGCTGCTCAACAGGAGAAGCAGCAGTGGCCAAGAAATTAAGATCTGGTGGAAGGAAGAGCGGGAGGCAGGAGGTAAAATAGAGTGGGGAGAGAAGGAGGGGAGATGGAGAAGGGCTGGAGAAAGAGAGAAGCTGCTGGTGATAAGGATGGGGAGAAAGGGGGGATCCTGGCTGAGATCAGAAAGAGGGAAGACAATGGAAGGAAGGGTAGGGAGAGAAACAGAAGAGACATCGAAGGATGGGGAGAAAGAGGGGGGAAATGATGAATGTAAAAGGGCAGAGAGAGAGACACTGGATGGAAAGAAGGGGATAGAGAGAGAGGGAGAGAGAGAGAGAGAGAGACAGTGGATGGAAGGATCGGGAGAGAAAGAGGGAAAACGGATGGAAGGATGGGGAGAGAAAGAGGGAAACAGATGGAAGGTTGGGGAGAGAGATGCTGGACGGAAAGATAGAGAGAGAAAGAGGGGAGATGGATGAAAGGATGCAGAGAGAAAGGGGAGAGACTGGAAGGATGAGGAGAGAGAAGGGACACTGAACAGAAAAAGGTAGAGAGATAGAGAGTCACTGGATAGAAGGAGGGGGAGAGAGAGAGACATTAGATGGATCGGGAGAGAGAGACATTAGATGGAAGGATCAGGAGAGAGGGCAGATGGGTGGAAGGATGGGGAGAGCAAGAGGGAAGATGCTGGATGGAAGGGTAGAGAGAAAAAGAGAGGATATGCTGGATAGAAGGATGCAGAAAGAAATAGGGGAGACACTGGAAGGATGGGGAGAGAAAGAGGAGAGCTGCTGGATGGAAAAGGGGAGTGGTGAAAGACTGGAGAATAAGAGGAAGGGGCACGGGGAGAACAAGGGTAAGGAAAAGTTGAAAAGCCATAGGTAGATTAAGGAAAAAGAAGGAAATTAAAGAATGGATAGTAAGAATGAATTAAATCTGGACAGAGAGAGAGAGGCAGAAAAATATTGAAGAAAACAAAGGAAAGAAAAATGACAAATGGCCAGGAAACCCTGGCAAGAGTTGAGAGAAGATGAAGGAAAGCAGAATCAAGAGACTGGGAGCAACACAATTCGAAAAAGTAAATGGCCATACAACAGAAGTAAAGAAAATAATTTTATTTTTAATTTAGGATAAAGTAATATGGTAGCTGTGTAAATAAAGTTTCAGAGACCAATACTTCCTTCTTCAGGTCAGGAGAGGATACCATAACAGCATTACACTGACCTGAGGCAGGAGGTTTTGGCCTCTGAAAGCTAATTGAAAAGGGTGTTAGGCTATTAAATAAATTATTTTCTGAAATGGCCGTGGGATTAAGGTGTGTCAGGGGTGGAGCCATGTAGAGTGGGTGGAGCCACTGCAAAGTGGGGCGGGCTGTGGGCTTGCACTAAAATCCCTCTCAAAAATTGGGACCCCTTGGCAGCTCTGGTGTATATATATGCACGTTTAATGCTTTTGTCACTTCCTGATTGTCCTTGAATTCTGCACTCTTATAGGTCAGCAGCTGCATGTGACTCCCTCCCTCCAATCACTGAAGTCCTGGCAGATGCTTGCATCAGTGCTCTTAGTGACATGCACTGTGCTCTAGATTCAGATGCTGATCCTATTAGTCCATTTCCTTGCCCTCTAGCTTTGTGGGTGTATCCCGGGTCTCGCCACTACCAGCATCAGCTCAGGTCTTTCCACACCGACCCGTGCCATCGGGATACTCTCTCTACATCCACTATACCACACTCTCACTCACCCTGCACTCTCCATTCAACATAGTCCTTCCAGTTCGAGCTTGGGAGTTGTTAATGGTCCGGAATAGAGATCCGTGCATTGGGAAATTAAGTGGGGCTTCTTCACAGTGTCTCACTAGTCCAGGAGCAAGTATCCTCACTCCCGCTTCAAATAAATCACACAGCACTAAAATAGTGTCTTTTGATGCAAATTTAACTTTCTGCAAATGGCAGGCAAATAAAATTAGAACTCTACAATAGAACTCCCCCTGTCTATCCAAGACTGAGTATTACAATCTCATCCATTTCTTCCAATCTTGATCTTGGTGGAGGAGTGGCCTAGTGGTTAGAGTACCAGTCTTGCAATCCAGAGGTGGCCAGTTCAAATCCTACTGCTGCTCCTTGTGATCTTGGGAAGTCACTTAACCTTCCTTTGCCTCGGGTACAAACTTAGATATATCCAGTGTACCCATAGGAGCCAACTTTTCAAAATGATTGGGGGTGCTGCAAATTTTTTTTTTATAAGTGGTGCATTCCCCCTCCCCCTCATCTCCTCGCTCCCCCATCCCCCTCCCTCTTGTCCCCCTCCCTCTCCCCGTTCCCCTCCCCCTCATCCCCTTCCTCTCCCCTGTACCCCTCCCTCCCCCTCCCCATCCCCCTCCCCTGCCCCCCATCCCTTCTCCCTCTCCCCCTCCCCTGTCCCTCCTCCCTCATCCCTCATCCCCCTCCACCTCCCTCCGAGTTCCAGGCCCCCCTCCCTCCCTCCCAGTCCCAGTCCCTCCCAGTTCCAGGCCCCCCTCCATCCCCTCTCTCTCTCCTTTCCCTCCCCCCTCCCTCCAAGTTCCAGGGTCCCCCCTCCCTCTGAGTTCCAGGGTCCTTCCTCCGAGTTCCAGGGTCCCCCCTCCCTCTCTCCCACCCAGTTCCATGGTCTTCGTCCCTCCCTTCCTCCCTCCCTCCCTTCAAGTTCCAGGCCCCCTCCTTCCGAATTTTAAAAGTCATCTATCTTACCTCATCGGGGTAACGGCAGCAGCAGTGGTAAAAAGCGTGCAGGCTCGGCGCTTAGTTCAGTTTTCCCTTCTCTCTCTCTCAGCTCTGGTCCCGCCCTTGCGGAAACAGGAAATGAGGGCGGGACCAGAGCTGAGAGAGAGAGAAAGGAAAACTGAACTAAGTGCCAAGCCTGCACGCTTTTTACCGCTGCTGCCGCCGTAACCCCAACAAGGTAAAATAGATGACTTTTAAAATTCGGAGGGAGGGGGCCTGGAACTCGAAGGGAGGAGGGAGGGAGGGAACAAACTTCCGGTGGGTGAAATATTGGGGGTGCTCGAGCACCCACAGCACCCATGGAGTCAGCGCCTATGAGTGTACCTGAATGTAACTCACCTTGAGCTACTACTGAAAAAGGTGTGAGCAAAATCTAAATAAATAAATAAATAGCAGTTTCAGTATTTACACATTTACAGATACTCCTGTCCTTTCACCTATCCCACAGACTGGTAATAATCCAAGGCTGTTATCCACTTCTCTGATTCCAATCTGCTTCCCTCAGGCATAGACCCTTTAGGCTGTCCTCCTTCCAGCTAAGCAATTCTAGACCTGCACCCTTGCCTTGAACAGGCTTCCCATGTTCAGGTTCCTGCTTTGGGCTGGGTTCCCCTCAACTCTGAGGCTTTTACAGTTGCCACTTAGTGGGGCAGCCATGGGCGTAGTTTGACTGTTTCATTTGGGGGGGGGGCAAAGGACAGGGTGGGGCGGGGCATATTAGCATATATATATATATATGCTAATATGGAGGAAGGAAGGGAGAAAGAGCTGGCTTTTTTGGGAATAACCATAATGAGTATGTATGATCTCATACACATTCATTATGGTTATTCCCCAAAAAGCCAGCTCTTTCTCCCTTCCTTCCTCCTTACCCAGCACTCCCTCTTCCTCTCCAGTAGTATTGCCCCTCCCCCTTTCCCATACCATGCTAGTGTAGACCTTAGAAATGCATAAGCTCTATTTGTAGATCCTTCAAGAGGTAGTGTGTCATGATTTAGGTTCTAAAACTCTTTCTGATGTTTTGGTGCCACCTCAGTAAGGCCAACACACAATCTCTTAACTGCAAAACACTATACACAAACTTGTGCAAAAACACACTCATAGCCTTACCAAATCATAACAGCACTAATTCCAAGGACAGGATGAGCTACAGCCTTATGCGTGGAAAGACAGCACTGTAATTACAACAGCCTCTAAAACACCAGTACTGTGGCGTAGCTAGGGTAGTTGACACCCGGGGCCGGTCATTTTTAACACCCCCCCCCCACCCCAAATCCAGTACTAGGCATACCAAGAATACAAAACACTCAGGACCTATAGAGCAATTCTACCATCCCATAAGCAGTAATTTGTACGAGTCACACAAGGAAATGGAAAGCATCTTAAACACTACAGTGAGCACTAGAACTTCAATTCACCTATTGTAAAACGAAAACAGACAGATTAGTACAGATCGTCAATCCTGCACAGTCATAGGTGCCCCGTATAAGAGGCTTGGGGAGGCTAAGCCTCCCCAGCCCAAATGTCGGCCCTTGTGTGATCGTTTCATCGTGTGCATGGCCTAATGTACATAGCACGACCGACCCGATTGGATTCCCCCGCCCTCGGATAGCGGGCTCTTCTGCAGGCCGTGAGACGAGAGGTCAAGGCAGGGCCTAACGTTGGAGGAGCCACAATTTCCGTAGTCGGAGGGGGTCTGGAGGAGGGGAACTGTAGTGGCGGGGTCTGGAGGTCTCGCAGCGCCTGTGCTGTGGCAATTACTCGTCTCCTTCCCTGAAGTCTGAGCGCGCCATGGGCAGGCAGAGTGAGCAGAGCTGGTTAGTGTCCCAGGGAGAAGCGTCTGGTGTTTGCCACGGGGGCCTGACCGGCGAAGAGGCCGGCTAGTGGAGTTATTCTCCGTAATCGGGTGAAGAGAGTCCTGGTCCCACATAACACAGCTGATGATAGGGCAGAAGCCTGAGGTGAGTGTCAGCGGGTCGAAACTGCCGGCTTGCCTCCTACTACTTAAGTCTTTTCAATCTCTCAAGGCAATCACATGAGTCAGCCTTTTAGGTTGCATTTATACCTCATACCTTGAATGCGTATGGTGGTTGCTGTGGTAAATAGGACCTGTTTGGCGCTAGGAGGCACCGAAATGTATAGATGGTGGGACTGCTTGAGCAGTAATGCAGAGTAGTATTATGGGTTTTTTTTCTTTATTACTTTTTAACCTTGGGATTTTCTCCAGTTTCTCTTTCCAGCTTTGTAGGAACTAGGGTTAGGATTCTTTCCCTTATTTTATATTCCTCTCACTATATATCTAGGAACTGCATTTTTCCTGGAGACATAGAAGGGGGTCAGACCTCTACTCTGGGAACCATGCATCACCTCACCCTCAAGAGCCACTCTTTATTTAGTTAGGTGTCACAGTGACCAGGGTTTCAAATATTTATTCATTTTTTTAATTTAGTGAGTGGAATGTGTCAGTTTCTGAAATTTAAATCTGTTGGTCTGACTCAGTATGGCTATTCTTATGTTACAGTCAATTTGCTTGTCCTGAGTGACTTTTTAAAGGTTTTGCATTACTTTTCAATATGCCTATTAGAATTTGGACTTAATTTAGCTCATAGCATTCTCAGTAGTAGCTCAACTTTCACTTGCTAACCTTGAATCTCACTAATTGGGATGGTACTTTTCACTTTTGGGATGGGACACCCTTGGTATCTCTGCACTCTGGAAATTGGACCTTAACACTGGTGCTTTTGTGTCATCAAAAGTTCTGACTGCCTATTCTATAGAAATGCACTTGCCTTCCAACTATACTGTTCAGCCATCAAGCTCTCAGACAGTTTGAGCAACCACTTTATTCTTTGACATATGATACATATCTAATATCTAAATTTAATAAAAGGTATTACTTGTTACTATTTTACTTATTTTTTCTGTGTTGTCAGATAATTATGGATGTAAGCCCCACCCCTGGCACCGCCCCTGACCCCGCCCCCTTTAGCCTCCCCAACCAGTTGGGCCACCGACCGCCTATGTGCACATTCAATGCCAACCGAAAGCCATGTCTTTTTCACAAACACAGATACACCCTAATCCACTATAGAATAAGTAATCATAAACTTTCTATTTAAACAAAAATTAAACTGAACCCCCGATGCCAGACTCTGCATACAATGCAACACCACAGAAACAGAAAATGTCCCCTAGTACTATGCAAAATATAAAGACAGCAGATGTAAATTTGAAAAAACTAACAAATACCAATCACCACTTTACAAATTAACAAATAGAAATAAAACAAATACAGAAAATAAAATAATACCATTTTATTGGACTAATGCATTTAGCTTCCAGAGGCCAAAATCTCCTTCCTCAGGTCAATACAGTATAGTGCTGTTACAGTATCCTATCCTGACCTGAGGAAGGGGGTTTTATTCTCTGAAAGTTAAGTCAAAATGTATTAAAATTAGCCCAATAAAAAGATTACCTTATTTACATGTTCTATTTATAAACATTTATTAACACAGCTACAATACTATATCCTAAAGCAAAAAAATAAAAATATATATTTTATTTACAGTTTGCTGTCTCTGGTTTCTGCTTTCCTCATCTTCTTTTCACTGTCTTCCTTCCATCTAGCATCTGTCTTCGCTGTCTCTCTCTGCCATCCAGTGTCTGCCCTCTCTAATGTCCCTTCCATCCACTGTCTGCCCTCTCTCTGCTCCCTCCATCCACTGTCTGCCCTCTCTCTCCCTTCCATCCACATCTGCCCTCTATTTCTGCCCCTTCCATCCACCATCTGCCCCAGTCTGCCATCTCTCTCTCCTCCTTCCATCAACATCTGCCCTCTCTCTCTCCCTTTCATCCACATCTGCCCCTTCCATCCAGGGTCTGTCCCCTCTCTCTCTGCCCCCTCTTTTCAGCCCCTAGTTCCAGCCCCCTTATTCCACCTGCCCCTAGTTCTAGCCCCAGCCCACATCTCCCACCTGCCCCCCTTTTCAGCCCCACTATCCCACCAGTCCCCAGCCCTTTTCTCCCATCAGTCCCGAGCTTCAGCCACTTCTCCCTGTCCCCTTTTCAGCCCCTAGTTTCAACCCCAGACCTTTTCTCTCACCAGTCCTGAGCTTCAGCCCCAGCCAGTTCTCCCTGTCCCCTTTAAAGCCCCCAGTCCCCACAGTTTCAGCCCCTGCCCCTTTTCAGCCCCCAGTTCCAGTAAATTGCCTCGCTGGTGTTGGGCCTTCCCTCGCTGTGTCCCGCCCTCGAGGAAATAGGAAGTTACCTCAGAAGAGGGCGGGACACAGTGAGTGAAGGCCCGACGCCAGCGAGGCGATTTTCTCCTTTCACAGCACACACAGCGCAGATGCAAGGCGCTGCCTGCGCTGCTGCATGAATTTAAAAAAAAAAGGCAGGGTGGTGGCAGGAGATGAGAGCTGTCGGCTCTGGATGGAGCATCCCCCCACCTGCTGACACCCGGGGCGGACCGCCCCCACCACCCCGCCCTTGCTACGCCACTGCACCAGTACACTACTTAGTGAAAAAACAAAACAAAAAGGGCTGCAAATACTACACGCTAGCAGAATACTGCACCTTGATCACACATGAAAAGCACATGACACAACAGATATGACACAAGGAACTAGAAATAAAAAAAATATGAAGGCAAAATACTGAACTGGAAAGTTACCTCAAGAAGTCAGACTCAGCATGCAGCAATACCAGAAAAATTGAAACTTACATGCAAAATATCACAGATGCACATTTCCAAAAGCTTATTTGGTGCTCATTTCCAAAAGCTGACATGTTCCAATTAATAAATTCTGAATAAAATACTTTTTTCTACCTTTGTTGTCTGATCATTTAGTTTTTCTATTCGCTTTGGTCCCAGTGTCTTCTTTCCATTTGATATTTTTTCACTTACCATGTCCACCATCCTCCTGTGTCCTTATGCGTCCTGTCTACCATCTGTAGCCCTGTCCCTATCCTTCCTCCAGTTTCAGTATCTACCCTCAAAGTGTTCTGATCCAGCCCTTAAATTCAGCAGTTTTCCCTCTATCCATATCCAGCATTTCTCCTCATTCCCCTCCTCTCCATCCATGTGCATCTACTTTCTCTGTCTTCCCTCCCCTCCATCCATGTACAGCATTTCTCCTCTCTCCCTTCCACTCCATCCGTGTTCAACTCCTTCCTTTGTCTTTCCTTCCCTCCATCCTTGTCCAACATTTCTCCTCTCTTCCCTCCCCTCCATCCATGTGCATCTCCTTCCTCACTTTCCTCCCCTGCATCCATCCATGTCCAGCAACTCTCCATTCACCCCTGCCCTCTCCTCCAACCACCCATATCCAGCAAATTTGCTCTCTCCCCTGCCCCCTCCATGCATCCATCCATGTCTAGCAATTCTCCTCTCTCCCCTGCCCCCTCCATCCATCCATGTCCAGCAATTCTCCTCTCTCCCCTGCCCTCCCCCCTCCATCCATCCATGTCCAGTAACTCTCCATTCTCCCCTGCCCTCTCCTCCATTCACCCATATCCAGCATATTTGCTCTCCCCTGGCCCCTTCATTCATCTATCCATGTCCAGCAATTGTCCTCTCTCCCCTGCCCTCCCCTCCATCCATCCATGTCCAGAAATTCTCCTCTCCCCTGCCCTCCCCTCCTCTCCAAGTCCAGCAATTATCCTCTCCCCTGCCCTCCCCTCCTCTCCACGTCCAGCAATCTCTTCTCTCCCCCTGCCCTCCCCTCCTCTCCATGTCCAGCGATTCTCCCTACCCTCCCTCAGCTCCCCAACAGCCTTCCTCTCCATTCCTTCCTGCCCCCCCCACACGTGTTTAAACCTCTTATTTTCCTCGCAGCGATGGCAGTGAAGCAAACAACACAGCAAGCTCGCCTCCAGCCTTTCCCTTCCCTTACACAGTTTCCTGCCCTCGCGGAAACAGGAAATACATCATCGCAAGAAAGCAGGAAACTGAGTGAGGGAAGGGAAAGGCTAGAGGTGAGCCCACTGTGTTGTGTGCTTCACTGCCATCGCTGCGAGAAAATAAAAAGGTTTAAACGTGCACGGGGGGGAGGAAGGAACGAAGAGGAAGCCTTCCGGGAGCTGAGGGCAGGAAGAGCTGCCTGCAGCGTTGAGCCAGCCCTGCATTTGGGGGGGCAATGCCCCCCTCGCCCCCCCCAAACTACGCCCATGGGGGCAGCAACTATTCCTCAATTCAGCCTGAGTTTAGTTTTCAACATTTTTATTGATGACAATCAAAATAAGATACATTCCACATCTGGTATAAATAACATATCAACATCATAACATACATAACAGAAAGCCAATGATTGAGTCCGTCATCAATTTTTGTTTTCACATTTTCACCCTCCCCCTCTACCCTCCTATCCTCCCACATCATTACCCCTTTCCCTCCCGTTGCCCTCTCCCCTCCCTCATGTGCCCTAGGACTTGGACTCTGATAGTCCCAGGGTACCCCCCCCTATCCCTAGTGGAGCCATATATGTTTCATGGACGCTCGCTGGGGCTCCCGATAATGTCGTGTTACCCCTTGTTCAGAAGCAAACCGCCCTTTTGGACTCAATGCCTGTAAATAAGGGCCCCAGGTCTGTGTAAAACGTGCTAAGCACTTCGGGACCCCCTAGCCTCTCTTGCCTCCCAAGTAGCCAGCATATGTACTTGATTCCTCTAGTGCCAATAAGCTGGCGCCTCCGGCATAGTCCAGTATTGTAAGATAATTTTCTTGGCCACCAAACTCAGTTTATGGCTCAGGAGTCCACTTTGGGATCCCCTCTCCTTCAAGGGTCCTGGTGGGGGTACAGGCAACCAAGGACCAACTTTTCTTCCAAACAGGAGCCTTTATCACCTCCAGCTCCACCTCCCCAATCAATCAATTCATAAACTCACTTTTTTCTTGCAATTTATTTAAATACCACTCCCCTTGGGCTGGACCTTCCTCCCACCCAGTGACAACCCAGCTCTCCCCCCCCCCCCCCCCCCACCCAGTGACATCCAGAGAGCTGACACCACTCAGTAATCCTCACATCATGGAGGATTACATGGGTATTTCTTCTTGCTCCCCCCCCCCCCTGCAAGCAGAATCTCTGATTTAGAGTACTGCTCTGCCTCCAGTGTTGGCTCAACCTATGGACCAAGTGAGACTCTGGCCTAGGGCACTGGTGATAAAGGGTGCCAAAATCCAAGTCTGGTCTACCTTTAAACTCCTAGAGGGATATATGCTGGAATGGGACTGTGGTGCCCTTTATCACCAGTACCTGGTCCAGCAGGAGGGAGGACTTGAGATAGAGGGGAAGATACTGGATCACATGTACGGGGGGTGGGAGGGTGGGGGGAGAGATACCAAATTACAAGTGTGTGTGGGGGTGGGGGGGTGGAGCACCAAAGGAAAAGTTGGCTTAGGGTGCCACAGTCCCTTAAGCTGGCCTTGTCTGCCTCTCTCCTCAGGAAAATTGGCTCTCTTTTCACCAATCCCCCTTTGCCCAACTCATACACCCAGCCAGGGATGAACTGACAGTGATCTGCCCCCCCCCCCCCTCCCATCCCATTCGGATCACTGCATCTGGTTCTGCTGTGCATCTGTTCTTATCTTGATTCCCCCTTAATGACAGGAAAGATGCCAGGCTTTCAGGGATGTATAATAGTAACCTCCTCTTTTTTGACAAGATAAGCCTATGGGAGCAATCCTATTACATGAGATCACTTCCTAAACCCTGTGTAATGCATAAGAATAGGCGCTCATTAGGAGAGAATGAACTTGCCAGCTCTGACCTTGATGGAAAGTCTTTGATCAAAGGCTTGGTGATCAAAGGGAGGTGGAATCCTCAGAGTTATATAGAGGCCTGCCCCAGAGGGAAAAAGAAGGATAGAAGAGGTAGAAAGGGATAGGAATAAGGATAGGGGGGATACAGCAAGGCAACTTTGACATAAATTTTGTCTAACTTTGTGGTGAGGACAGAAACAGGACCTCAAATCTCAACTTCGACAGAAGCCAGTCACCAGAAATGGGATCACAGAGGTCCACAGCAGCTCTTTAGTTCCTCTTCTTGTACCTCCTCCATACAGGAAGGTCCCTGTAAGAAAACTCATTTGGCACAAGTTGGGAAAGAGTTCCCACCACCATCCAGCCAAAGGCTGAAGACTGTAGCTACCATGTACGGGATCCAAGATTCCCCCCAGGCCTTCAAATACCCTCTATGATGCAGCTGTACAAATTCACTATGGGCAACCATTTGGGCTTAGTGCTGCTGGAGCATCCGGTGCTGCAAGAGGCTGACCCATCCTCAGCCTCTTTGCCAAAAGTAAGAACTCGCCATAAGATTTACAGTAGATGCCTAATAATTGTACAGAGAGGAACCGTAGGGTTGATATTGATCTGTTCAACTGGTTTGTCTTTTGTTTTTCTTTAATGGTATATTTACTATATTTGGGGATAAAATGTCTTGAAGGTTCTAGAGAAATGGGGAAGGGCCCTATGGCAATAAACTTCAAATTATTGGTCAGTCAGCTAAAATTATTATTTTCCATATGAGTGAGGATCATAAAATATAGTAAAATATTACTTCAGCGTCACTGTCAGCATATATAAATAAAAGACAAAGATAACTTACCAAAAGTTGCACAAACATCTTCCCGCCTTGGCGCCTTCAACAAACCACTTATAATGGTGGTCCACTGGTCCACTAATGCCAGAATTAATGCCAGAACAGAAGTTCCATCTGCTGCAGCTTGCCCTTGCAGAAGAAGGAAGTTAGCTCAGAAGGGGGGCAGGCCACAGGAGTGAGAAGTTTCTTCTGGTATCAGCCAATGAATATAGATGTTCTGGTGATACCCTTTAGTGACAAGAGCCGAGTGCTGAGAGAGAGATGGAGAACAAGCATCACAGTCTGTAGAGAGAGGGGTGTGGGCATAAGACATGTCACATGGGAGGTTATCACTGGGCCCCCACTGCCCTAGGCCCTCAGACGCTGCCCGGTTGCTTTAGGCATGGCTTATAGAATAGTACTTAAGCATTTTTTGTCAGCGCCAATTACTTAAGCACGATTTTTAGAATTCACCCGACAAAGTACAGGAGAATATGCATCATTATAACTCTTTCTCTGGTGTTGCACTATATATAGATTCTGGTTTATTGGGGGAGGGGGGTTCAGTTTAATTTTTCACATATTTCTATTTGTAGTTTGTGATTATTTATTCTCTGTGTGAAAGAGACCAGGGTTTCTGTTAGTTTCAAATGGCTGTGTAGAACCTGTACTAATCCAGCTTGTTTAGTTTTCCAATAGGAGTACTGATGTTCTACTTCTAACTGCAATGTTTGCAGTGCTTCCTTTCCCTAGGTAGGCCCTCCTTGTGTGACTTCTGAAAGTTAATGCTATTATGGTAGAATTGCTCTGTAAGTTCTGAGTAACATTTGTAGACCTCACCTGTCTCAGTAGTATCTCAAGGTGAGCTACATTCAAGTACAGTAGATATTTCCATATCCCTGGCAGGCTTAAATCTAAGTTTGTGTCTGTCACGTCTGTGGCTGTGACCCCTCTCAGACTCACCTTATTTCCTGTGGTCAGCTTCTGAGCTGGCTTCTGTCTGTTCTTTGTGAGTTAGTTCTGTCTCTGTCTTTGTGTGCAGGCCGCATTAGATTGTCTGTGTGCTGTCACCTGTTCCAGATTTCAGCCCAGTCCGGTCCGGATCTTCCAGACTGCCAGACCTGCTTGTTTTGTTTGAACCTGCACAGTACCCTTAGTGTCCTGGTGATTGCTGCAGCTGAATCTCAGGTGCTGCTGGGCTTATTAGCCATTTTGATACTCTCTGCCTTTGCTTTTGCATTGCATCTAAGGCCCTGGTATGTTGGTGCTTTTGCACTTCAGCCTGAGTTTGTTTCCTTGCTCTAGTTCTTGCCTGAAGTCTTGCCTGATCTAGTTAGTCTATGTTTAGTTTAGGGTATTGCTTGTTTATTGTATTGCTTGTTTCCCAGTCTGGTGTCTTGTTTGTATGTCTTTGCCTAGTTCTGGGTTTATCTGTGTTTGTTCCCTGTTTCAGTGGCTGCTCACAGCTTTCAGTCCTGCCCTTTAGCTTTCCCTTCCTTGCCCTGCTGCCCCTGTTTGTTCCTTTCCCCTCTTACCCTCAGTCCTGGTTCAGCCTAGTGGGTATCCAGTCCTGCTTTGCCCAGTAAGTCCTGCCGGCCACCTGAAGCCAGGAGCTCAACTCTTGATGAAAAGTGGCCAGATGCAGGTGAAGTCTAAGGGTACCTGCTCAGGTTTAGTCATGCTTGTTTGCCTCTGCTGCAACTCCAGTGCGGAGTTCCAGTCCTGTTCTGCCTAGTCTCCAGTGTGGGGTGGTTTTGCCTGCCACTGCCGCTCCTCGGCAGTGGCCCAAGGGCTCACAAACCCTGTTCCAGCTTTGAAAACGTGACAGTGTCTAAGACAATGAAGGGTTAAATGACTTGTCCAAGATCTCAAGGATTGGCGTGGGATTTGAACCCTGGCTTACTTGATTCTCAGCCTGCTGCTTTTACCATTGTTAAATAATATATATTCTATTCTCCACCAATTACCTATACGGTAATAAGATAAGAATAAGAATATGTAAGAAAAGGGGGAATTAAATATTATATTTGTTGAATTACATTAACCTGCACTGCAAGGTTTAAAGACATGTGCTCGGAACATAAAGACCATATATTTAACTTTAAAATGTTTATTTACAATACAGGTAATGTAATAATGTTACAAGAGAGAGGCAGTTTTTAAGAATATTTCACAAGTGAAGTGTGCTTTTCAAGATTAAAAGGTCTGAATTATAAATTATGCTGGATAATGGTAACTCACTTCGATAGATGCTGCTAGGTGGAGTGATGGAGATCCTTGCTGAAATAGAAGTCTTTTCTTGCAGTGCTGTTGTTGTTGTTGGAGCTTGGAAAAAGTCTCATCAGGGTGTGTGTGAAGTCCAGCAGAGAGGCAGGAGGCAGATCCCAAGAGAACCAGATCCCCCAGAGCCCCCAGAGCTGGGTATTTTATATTTTCTTGCTGGACTCTAGGCTGAAGTCAGGTGGGATGTACTCGATCCAATGAAAACTCAGGGATAGCTGAAAACTGGTTTCATCTAGTTTTGAGATGGAGCATGGTAACTGGTCACATGTTTGATGACATCATAAGACTTTCTGTCTGGACATCTGCTGGTCCATTGTCTGAGAGTAAGTGGGCTTCTTTTGTCTGATTAGATAGGTAGATGGGCTTTTCAGTCTGAGGGCCAGATGCACTAAACAATCGTTAGAGCCCTTCCCTTACCGATTCCCTTAGTGAATCGGTAAGGAAAGGGCGTGCATTAAGGAAAGGGAATGCAAATGAGCTGCTTGTTGTAGCTCACTTGCATTCTCTATTCCATTGTTAAACAGTCGGCCAATCGGCCGGTCGAGCATGCACAGAGTAGCCAAGCATTATGCTAGCTGCTCTGCGCATGCCAAATACGCCTCCCTGTGCCGTCCGAAAAACAAAACATCCATTTTGGCCATCATTCCCCCCCCCCCCCCGAAGACGCCGCGCTGCTCACCCCCTCTGATGCAGCTCGATCCACAGGACAATGGAGTTGAGGTCACCCATCCAAAAAAAAAACGTCCATTTTGGCCATCATCCCCCCCCCCCCCCCCGCAATAATAAAAATGTATTTTTGGCAGTGTTTCACTCAGCTGAGGGACTTGGAAGTCTCTGAGCCAATCACAGAGCGTCTAGCTCAGCTAAATGCGTTGTGATTGGCTCAGGGACTTCCAGGTCTTTCAGCTGAGTGAAGCACTGCCAAAAAAGACGTTTTTATTATTGCAAGGGGGGGATGATGGCCCAAATGGGCGTTTTTTTTGGTGAGCTTCCATTTTGGCCGTCATTCCCCCCCCCCCCCCCCCCCCGAAGACGCCGCGCTGCTCACCCCCTCCGATGCGGCTCAATCCAGAGAACAGTGCAGTTGAGGACGCCCATCCAAAAATAAATGCCCATTTTGGCCGTCACCCCCCCCCCTCCCCGCAATAATAAAAACGTCTTATTTGGCAGTGCTTCACTGAGCTGAGAGACTTGGAAGTCTCTGAGCCAATCACAGCGCTTTTAGCTCAGCTAAACATGTTGTGATTGGCTCAGGGACTTCCAGGTCACTCAGCTGAGTGAAGCACTGCCAAAAAAACGTTTTTATTATTGCGGGGGGGGGGGGGTGACGGCCAAAATGGCCATTTATTTTTGGATGGGCGTCCTCAACTGCACTGTCCTCTGGAGCAGCGCGGTGTCTTCGGGGGGGGGGGGGGGAATGACAGCCAAAATGAATGTTATTCTTTTTTGAATGGGCGTCCTCAACTGCACTGTCAAGCCGCATCGGTCTTTTTTAAAGATGAGCGCTATTTTATTTTTGTTACTTTTGTAGCAGTTTTTCGATCCCCGCGCAGCCCCAACGAGAGGTACAGACCTCTGGTTAGATTTTCCAGCGTTAAGGCAATTGGAAAAGGTTAGTGAATCTCATTACAATAGAGTTTCTACACAATTTGCTCATCTGCATTCCGTTTTCGTTAGCTGCTACCGTAGTCGGGAAAAAAAAAGTCTTTAGTGCATGCCAGGGTTTACTACTTGCTCATTAATGGCTTGTTAATGGCTTGTTAGTGGCTCGTTAAGTTTAGTGCAGCTGGCCCTGAGTTTTTGTCTGAGAACAGGTGGAGTTTCACTGTCCTTGGTTAACTGTAGTCTCTGTGATTGCTGTCCATTTTCAGAGTTTTGTTCTTTGGAGATGTGTTGATGTGCTTTTCAGTCTGAGTCATTGTCTGAGAATAGGTGGAGTTTCACTGTCTTTGGTTAACTGTAGTCTCTGTGATTGCTGTCCACTTTCAGAGTTTTGTTCTTTGGAGATGTGTTAATGGGCTTAGGTATCCACCTAGCTAGTTTTTTTGTTTTTGTTACATTTGTACCACTCATGGCAGGCTCAATGCGGCTTACATGGGGCAATGGAGGGTTAAGTGACTTGCCCAGAGTCACAAGGAGCTGCCTGTGCCTGAAGTTTCCAGGGAGAAGGGGGAAGGTGAAAGTAAAGTCTTTGCATCTGTATATATTTTATATATATACATTTGTATCTGATCCAGCAAAATCAATAATTCTGACACAGTGTGCTTAATACCAACAGTAACAGAGGTACTAGAGGGAAACTGCTGGTACTCAATGAAGGTTTCCTTCCGTGCTGTGTTCAAAAGTGCCCTTACTGTCCCTTTACAGCTGACATGTGTTCTCTTCACCCTAAGGATTTTAACTTGCCCCACCATACCCCATCTCACACCACCCTAACCCCACTGTGCCTTAGCCTCCCCAAACATGATGGACATAGGGAAAGATGAAATGTCAAATGGACACAGAAACTCTGGTAAGAGAGTTAAGAGAAGACAGAGAAAAGCAGAAACCAGAGACTGGGGCCAACATGAATAGAAAAATAAAATGATCAGAGAACAAAGGTAGAAAATGTAATTTTATTTTCTATTTCATGATTAGAATATATCTGTTTTTGAAATATTAATATCAAAATCTGTTCTGATTAGAGTTTGGGGATACTGAGTTGAAATTCGTTTGATTTGACTTGAAGAGGTTGAGAAATACTGCCCTGAGCACAGTGGGTGTCTTCTTCTGGCGGGAACCAAAAAGGGTTGATCATTATTACTGGGTGGTCCAAAGGGCCTGAAAGTTTTGATTTGACTGCAGCTGCTCTTTGGTGCCCCCTCTCCATGTGAAGCTGTTGCCCTAGGTGACTGCTTAGTCCTGCCTATTGGCTGAGCCCTACTTTACAGGCTCACCCATCTCCTCTCTTCTCTGTAAGCTGCCTGGAAAGGAGGGGCTGGAGTAGAGCACCCCTGCTTCTCTGGAGTCTGAAAAAAAGTGATGAAACTGTGTTCCAGGCCTAGAAATTAAACCACGACCGCTGTGTGCAGTTCTGTGGAGTATGCTTTCAGAAAGATGTTGACCAAGTAGAGTCAGCATAGAGCAGGGCTGGACTGACCACTCAGGCAACCGGGCAGTGACCGAGGACCCAGAGGTTGTAGGTGTCCAGAGGCTCTGCCCGGTTGCCCACCACCACCGCACATTAGATCCCCCTCCCAGCTTTAGTGGTCCCTCCCCGGTCCTACCTTGAAGGGCACTCTGCAGGGGCAGGAAAGAATCCCACTTTTTCCTGCCTGCTGCTGCTACTCTGCCTGGCGGCACTGCTGTGTTTTAAAAATGGCTGCCGAGACTTCCTGTGGCACTCTCACAAGACTGCCGAGACCCACAAGACTACTTCAGGAAATCTCAGCAGCCATTTTGAAAACCTGGTAGCGCTGGGCACAGTAGTGATAGCAGGTAGGAAAGAGTAGGGTTCTTTTCTGGTTCTGAAGAAGCTACTAGATCACTAGGACCCTTCAAGGTAGGACCAGGGAGGGCCAACTTTGGCTCAGTGGTCTGTAGTATGTGGGGGGGGGGGTGGAAAATGTAGCGGTGGGGGGGGGCTATAGTGTGTGGAAGGGGGTGGCAGTGCAGCAGTGGGGTGGTAGGCAGTGGCTGGGACAGCCCCAATGATCTTTACTTCCTGGGGACCCCCCAATGACCATTATATCCCGGAGGCCCTGACCACTGTTAGTCTGCCCCTGGCGTAGAGAGTACTGCTGGGGTGGTCAATGGTCTTCATCATATGGGGACAGACTAGGACAGATAAAGCAAAGCCAGTGCCAGGCAGAATTCTACAGTCTGTGCCCTAATCATGGCTGGACAGATTTGGATGGTCTGGAATGGGGCTTAATTGGTAGCTTTAGTAGTTGGAGAACAAGGCCAGTGCCAGACAGACCTCTACAGTATGTGTCCTAAAATTGACATGTTAGAGGCTATCTGTTAATGCTGTAGTACAAAGTTTGAGTTTTAAAACTAGGGGGGAAAGAGTATGGAGATTAGTTGATAAAGTTTGTTTTTTTATATGTTTTTATTCTGCCTATCACTAACCTACAGTTCCTCCTTTAAACCTCAATCTTTAAGTTCCCAAAGCACAAAGCAAATAATGTCCACTTACCAGAGAAATGTCCTCTTCTAACAGGCCCTTTCAAGCTAACTCAGTAATCAGGTTGCCATTAGTAACCTCTGCAGATATTGTACTTCCTCACACATTAATTAACACCTAATTGAGGTCAGTAGCAGTGCTACATCTCCAGCAACCAAAGGACAGAAAATAACAGTATTTTAGAACAAGATTTGAGCCTTCCTTTTATCCTTTTAAAGTTCTTTGGCTGTTAAGTTTCTACCTCTAGAAAAAGTTTGTTAAAAACTATGGGAAAAATGTCTACTTCTAGAGAGAATTTCAGTTTAAAACTATGGGGAAAAGGTTATACACTATAGAAACTAGTTAATAATGCTTGCTTTTCTCTCACCCCCCCCCCCATACTAAACTAGGTCCTGCAGTACCTGCTAGAGGCTATCTGTTAATGCTGTGGTACAAAGTTCAAGTTTTAAAACTAGAGGGAAAATAGTATGGAGATTAGTTTATAAAGTTTGTTTTTTTTATATGTTCTTTTCTGCCTATCACTAACCTACAGTTCCTCCTTTAAACCCCAATCTCTAAGTTCCCAAAGCACAAAGCAAATAATGTTCACTTACCAGAGAAATGTCCTCTTCTCTCAGAACTTCTCACTTGGATTTTGGCGCAGATCTCTAGGCATGCTACTCTAGGTGCGCTATATAGAATCTCCTATATAGCAAATCTCCTGGACCGGATGGTAAGAGTAGCAAATCTCCTGGACCGGATGGTATTCATCCTAGAGTACTGATAGAACTGAAAAATGAGCTTGCGGAGCTACTGCTAGTGATATGCAATTTATCCTTAAAATCGAGCGTGGTACCGGAAGATTGGAGGATGGCCAATGTAACACCGATTTTTAAAAAAGGTTCCAGGGGAGATCCGGAAAATTATAGACCGGTGAGTCTGATGTCAGTGCTGGGGAAAATGGTAGAGGCTATTATCAAAAACAAAATTACAGAGCACATCCGAGGACATGACCAAGTCAGCATGGCTTTTGTGTGGGGAAATCTTGCCTAACCAATTTACTTCAATTCATTGAAGGAGTAAACAAACATGTGGACAAAGGGGAGCCGGTTGATATCGTGCATCTGGATTTTCAAAAGGCGTTTGACAAGGTACCTCATGAAAGGCTACAGAGGAAATTGGAGGGTCATGGGATAGGAGGAAAAGTCCTATTCTGGATTAAAAACTGGTTGAAGGATAGGAAACAGAGAGTGGGGTTAAATGGGCAGTTTTCACAATGGAGAAGGGTAGTTAGTGGGGTTCCTCAGGGGTCTGTGCTAGGACTGCTGCTTTTTAATATATTTATAAATGATTTAGAGATGGGAGTAACTAGCGAGGTAATTAAATTTGCTGATGACACAAAGTTATTCAAAGTCGTTAACTCGCGACAGGATTGTGAAAAATTACAGAAGGACCTTACGAGACTGGGCGGCTAAATGGCAGATGACGTTTAATGTGAGCAAGTGCAAGGTGATGCATGTGGGAAAAAAGAACCCGAATTATAGCTACGTCATGCAAGGTTCCACGTTAGGAGTTACTGACCAAGAAAGGGATCTGGGTGTCGTCGTCGATAATACACTGACACCTTCTGCTCAGTGTGCTGCTGCGGCTAGGAAAGCGAATAGAATGTTGAGTATTATTAGGAAAGGTATGGAAAACAGGTGTAAGGATGTTATAATGCCGTTGTATCGCTCCATGGTGCGACCGCACCTTGATTATTGTGTTCAATTCTGGTCGCCGCATCTCAAGAAAGATATAGTAGAATTGGAAAAGGTGCAGCGAAGGGCGACTAAAATGATAGCGGGGATGGGAACACTTCCCTATGAAGAAAGACTAAGGAGGCTAGGGCTTTTCAGCTTGGAGAAGAGACGGCTGAGGGGAGACATGATAGAGGTATATATAATATTGAGTGGAGTGGAACAGGTGGATGTGAAGCGTCTGTTCACGCTTTCCAAAAATACTAGGACTAGGGGGCATGCGATGAAACTACAGTGTAGTAAATTTAAAACAAATCGGAGAAAATTGTTCTTCACCCAACGCGTAATTAAACTCTGGAATTCGTTGCTGGAGAACGTGGTGAAGGCGGTTAGCTTAGCAGAGTTTAAAAAGGGGTTAGACAGTTTCCTAAAGAACAAGTCCATAAACCACTAGTAAATGGACTTGGGAAAAATCCACAATTCAAGGAATAACGTATAGAATGTTTGTACATTTGGGAAGCTCGCCAGGTGCCCTTGGCCTGGATTGGCCACTGTCGTGGACAGCATGCTGGGCTCGATGGACCCTTGGTCTCTTCCTAGTGTGCCATTACTTATGGAGGATAGTGGCAGTCACTCTAGAGATAAAAGCTCTATTTGCCAATTTTCAGTAGCATTATATGGATAGGAACACTGAAAATAAATACAGATACTGCTAGGGTGTTTTCTGACTAATTCTACAGATAATTGGCAATATTCAGCTGCTATGCATATAACCATGCAGATTAATTTAGACCAGCAAAAAGGCTGTTCTAACTTGAATCACACAGTTGTAAAGATAGGCTAAATAAATGCTGTGGCTGGCATTTAGAAAACACCAACTACTGTGTTTAGCTATGTATCTGTATGAAGCTAACAGATATCAGATTTAAAATATACTTAAGTAAAGTAAATATACTTAAGAAATTATTTTTCTCTCAGTGCCTATAGTAAACTTTGGAATTTACAGGCAGAGGATGTGGTCAAGACTCAAGGCATTTAGTACAGATGGATTTTTAAGGGCTTTGGACAAGTTCCAGGATAAAAAGTCCATAAATAATTAGCCATGTATACTTGTAAAAACTATCGCTTATCCCTGAGCAACAAGGAATGTAACTATTATTCCTTGGGATGCACTGGCCACTTCCTAGTGCCCCAGATTGACCGCTATCAGTCTGATCCAGCCCAGCAAATCTTATGTGCTTTTCTGTGTGCGTGCACGTGTGCGTATGTTTTCTGGACTGATGTGCATGTATGCATGGCTCTGTGTATAGGTATGTGTCTGCGTACCTAATCCTGTGGTACTGGCTGGTAGTTAGATCTATATATGAGTCGGACATGACAGGCAATCAGAAGGCAGAAAGGGAGGGGAGAGGAGGAGAAAGGGGTGGGGTGAGGCAGACTGTGGAGGAGCTCATGAATATTGATGATGGCTATTGTGCAATTGGAGCTGGTGCTGCCTGGAGTCCTCCTCGGGCAGAAAGAAAGGCAGAATGGAGCCAAGCAGTAGCAGGAGCTGTTGAGGAGCCCGAGCGAAATCAGACGGGGGCAGGCAGCGCACCCCCTGAACCCCCTCCCCCACCCCCTTTGGTTATTTATTTATGCGTGTTTTGGAGACAGAAGAACGCCAGAAAAAGAAAAGGGTGGAAGACTAGGCACAACGCCACCAGCCACCCACATTACACCTCCTTCTCCTCCTCTTCTTCGGTCAACATGGAGCAGGAGCAGGAGCAGTGAGAGGAGGAGAAGGGAAGGGGGGAGGAGAGAACTGCAGGAGCCCTAGTCCGAGCCAGAGAGGGCCATTTTTGGTGTCGCCTTGGAAGGTAAGAGGCAGCTGGCATGCATGCATGGGTGCTCGGAGAGTCGAAACCTTTTTCTCGGATCTCTCCTCTTTTTTTGCTGTCTGCACACGGCTGAGTGTGTGTGTGTGTGTGTGGGGGGGGGGGGGGGGGGGGGGGGTTCAGAGCTTGGCCGCGGTTCGTAGCAGATCGCATCAGCTCGCTTTCTAATCTGTGGGTGGCTGGTACTATTAACACTGGATGAGGGTAGGGAGGCATCTTTGGTTTTTTTGTTTGTTTGTTTTTTCTGAATAGGAAACTGAGAAGGGGGGGGGGTGTCTCTGATTCTGTGTCTTGCAGGAAGGAGCTTATTTACCCCTTCTTGTCTACAGATATTTCCCGTCTGCCTCGTAATTCTGAGATGATGTTTTTGCATTGGTGATTTTTGGGAAGCCGTCAGCCTTACTGTTGGAGAAATGTGTAATTATTAGCAGTTTTTTTTAATGATTTTTTTTTAAATTTTGGAGGGGGGTTGTGTAAGGTCTTGCTGCACCCGCAGGGATCTGAAATTCCCATTTTGGGTGTACTGTGGCTCCTTTCATGTTTTTGGAACTGGGGTTGTTATGCTGAGGGTCCCTGGGAGTTAGTGCAAGGTGAAGGTCTCCATGGCAACACCGCTCATGCCAGTAGGAGATGTAGGGGCAGCGTCCACCCCATCCTACAGTGAGTGATTGTCCCCTCTTCTGTTATCATGGGAGGGGATGCTTCCTGTGCAGGATCCGCCTGGATTACTGGGTGTCATGAATGATCCGCACCTCTAATGACTCCCTGTGCTGCAGTCCATGACCCCTGTCTGCAAGCCAGCCACAGCGCTCGATACTGGAGAATGTGCATTTGTTTTCAAAAACTATATCTGTGTCACCTGCCATGAAAGGCCATCATCAGGTTAAGGCAGCCAACCTTTAGATGTAATAGATTATTACTAGGTATATATATTGGGTTCTGTGGTACAATTAGTAGCCCAGATGGACTAGAATTGTTTTGCTTTTTGTGGCTGATTATGCTCTGTAGGTTGTTTAGAATATTTGTGTATTTGTACATAAGGTGAATTGGAGCTGCATGTTGTATGGGCACAAACTGACCTTGGTGACAGCAGAACTGGCAGTGTGCCATTTGCTTTCATGCCCACAAATTTGGCCAAGGAACAATAAGAGTAAAGCTGGCTGCAAGCATTTTTCCTGGGTGGGAAGTGGTGGAGGAGTGGGGTTGGATTGGGTCAAGCTGATGGTCACTCATGCCACTTTGCAGTTTCACTTCTCTTATTGGCTTCATACCACGCAGTGGTTGAATGGACTTTCTTTTAGGTAACATAAAATCTGGCATGGGTTTGTGAGAGGTCAATCAGCTTTTTAGCCATTTCATGGACTTTATTTAATTAACAATTTTCTTTCAGTCAAGAGAATGGGGAATAAAAGTCCTTTTACAGTAAGGCTTTTCTTGTCTCTTCTCAGCCTGTGACAGACTACTTCTGCCTTGAAATACTTGTCCTGGGTGTTATTAGTGCCCATGAGGCCCCCAAGCACCTTGAATACTCAAAGGCCTGTTACATCAGTTTGGCTTGTGGGACAACGTGATATTTTTTGGGTGGCATTTTCTGCCTTAAAAATTAAGTAGTCTTGTCTGAGTTGCGCTTAAATGAGGGTGGGATGTAGTGCTAATTGAAGGTTGTTACACTTGATGCAGACATTATGGAATCTTATGGAGTGGAGGAGTAGCCTAGTGGTTAGTGCAGTGGACTTTGATACAGGGAAAGTGAGTTTGATTCCCACTGCAGCTCCGTGTGACTCTGGGCAAGTCACTTAACCCTCCATTGCCCCTGGTACAAAATAAGTATCTGAATATATGTAAACTGCTTTGAATGTAGTTGCAAAAACCTCAGAAAGGCAGTATATCAAGTCCCATTTCCCTTTCCCCTTTCCTTATGTAATAATGCCCTCACTCCTGCCATGCAGTATCAACTGCTTTCCAGTACTGAAAACCCCATGCACACAGCTTTACCAGTGCACCTCAGTTCTGCCCTACCCCCATGCTATTCCTGTTCCTTGCCCCCCACTCCCACCCCAGTTTATCAGTCCAATACTGATCCTTCATATAACTCTCAATATTCCCCACAGTACCAATTTTAGGTTCTCCTCAACATATAGTCAGCTGTAACCAGATGTATGGTGCTTATGCTGTCAAGACTAATTTCTATCAGGTATCAAGTTGAGATCCATCCAGACAATTTCACTGCTATCCTAAAGATGTTTCTCTGGAGCTTGAAAGACTTCTACAAGAGTACAGTGAGCCGTGTGGCACTATCCTGTAGTATTTCCAGCTGGCTTTTGATTTTCAGGTTAGACTGATCTGCTGCTTGCTTTACCTCAATGCATGTAGGGTTTTGTAGTCTTATTTTTCTTAGGGAACCCAATGGGGAAATCAGAAGTACAAGACCTGCATGCTGAGTCCCTGAATCAACCTGAAATCCTGGAGCCAGCTGGCAGTCCTGCTGCCCTCTGCATTGGTGACAGGCTTGCACCTTTTTAGTAACTGGAGCATGGTTTTCTGAGATCCAGCATGAACAGATGAACCACAGCCCCCCCTCCCCTCCCCATCTGTTGTTATTTCCATCAGTCACTTCTGCATCGGAAGTATAATTTGCATTGCAGCCATCCTGACTTGGATACTGTCCACCCCACACCCCGAAAACGAACATGTGAAAATGTGTAGTAGTAGTCCTTGAACACCTAACCATTGGACAAGTTGGTAGGAATGTTAAGTCACCCAGGCTTTCCTTAACAATTATTTCTTTGCTACCCTTGTAAGCTAGCAGAGTGGCACAGGCTTATATAATATCATTATCATTGCTACAGCAGGGTTTTCCACTGAGTTTCCATGAGTAAGCAAGTGCTACATCCTCTCTGTGTTTGTCTTCCCCCCTGTACCTCTCTCTATGGAACCTACTGGCACCCACCACTGCTTTAAATATGACTGCACTTAGAATAAAGAGTTGTAAATCCAAACCCCACAGCTAAGGTCACTAGTTGGCTCACTCCTTCTGATTTGTCTTGGTTCCCCCCCCCCCCCCACCCTCATTATGTGCATGGAGTTGGTCAGCTTTACATGGATAAATCAGAAAATCAGAGCTTCTGGGTCAAAACCAGCATGGGATGTGTCTGTCTTAAAAGAAAAAAAAAAGTATGGGGCCAGTTGGCATAATCCTGTTATTCTGACATTGTATGACCTTGGTAGGCCCCTAATCCTTCCCTTCCCTGTTTCCAGTTGTACTTCAAAGCTTGGTTAGGGCAAATATGGCAGTTACGAAGTTGGTGCTACAGTGTGCATTGATGCTTTTAAGAAAATACTGCTAGAGATTGAAACTTGGGCTAGATTTACTATTAGGGATGGACAGACAGAAACTTGTCATATTGTTACATAGATAAAGACCCGGATTTTACATGGTATGTGATACTTTATATGTATACCTGAGTTTGATTTGTCCCTGCCTTTCTCAGGGCACAGACCGTAAAAGTCTGCCCAGCACTGTTCCTGTACTAAAGGTTTTGAAGCTACTGTCAAAGCCCCTTAAAATTTACACTCCAGCCCATCCATATCTATTCAGCCACGACCAGGGCACATACCATAGGAGTCCGCCTAGCACTGGTTTTACTCTCCAATTACCGGCGTCGACACCCAATCTCCACTAAGATTCTGTAGATCCATTCCTTCAAAACAGGATTCCTTTGTGTTTATTCCACACATGTTTGAATTCCATTACCATTTTCATCTCTACCACCTCCGGCGGGAGGACATTCCACATATCTACCACCCTTTCCGTGAAAATATACTTCCTGACATTACTCCTGAGTCTGCCCCTCTTCATCTTCAATTCATGTCCTCTAGTTCCACCACCTTCCCGTCTCCGTAAAAGGTTTGTTTGCGGATTATTACCTTTCAAATATTTGAGCATCTGTATCATGTCACCCCTGTTTCTCCTTTCCTCCAAGGTATGCATGTTCAGGTTGGCAAGTCTCTCTTCGTATGGTTTGCTACACAAATCCCATACCATTTTTGTAGCTTTTCTTTCACCGCTTCTAGTCTTTTTACATCTTTAGCAAGATACGGCCTCCAAAACTGAACACAATACTCCAAGTGGGACCTCGCCAACGAATTGTAGAGGGGCATCAATTCCTCCTTTCTTCTGCTGGTTATACCCCTCTCTATGCAGCCTAGCATGCTTCTGGCCATGGCTGTCGCCTTGTCACATTGTTTCTTCACCTTCAGATCCTCGGACACCAACACTCCAAGGTCTTTCTCCTGAGTCGAGCTTACTAATCTCTCCCCTCCTATTCGGTATCTCTCTTTTGGGTTTCTGCACCCCAAATGCATCACTCTGCACTTCTTGGCATTAAATTTTAACTATGTTCCAAATGCACTCCAATTATGAATATACAGACTTTTAAATATAACAACGCATAAACATCCACATACATTTTTACATCACACACATATTTTGCAGAGCTCCCATGTACCCATAGTTTAACCCTTATTACACCAATTCAATAGCGATGGCTCAAAGTCATTCAGCACAACCTGTTCAGTCGTTGATTATGCCAAGCTGGTTTAATAATTGTCCGCAAGTTCAATCCACGGCGGGCCTTGACCCGCCCCGTGATGGTGTCCCAACTTTGCAAAGACACTTGTGCCTGGTTTTTGTTGACTCAGATATTATTTATCCTTTTTACCGTCCAACTCATATGAGTCGCGGATCACACCATCACGGGGCGGGTCAAGGCCCGCCGTGGATTGAACTTGCGGATAATTATTAGACCAGCTTGGCATAATCAACGACTGAACAGGTTGTGCTGAATGACTGTGAGCCATCGCTATTGAATTGGTGTAATAAGGGTTAAACTATGGGTACATGGGAGCTCTGCAAAATATGTGTGTGATGTAAAAATGTATGTGGATGTTTATGCGTTGTTATATGAAAAAGTTTGTATATTCATAATTGGAGTGCATTTGGAACATAGTTTATAGTATTGTACTCTGATTTAAAACAGCAGTCCCCTGTATTTGTTATATTAAATTTTAACTGCCAGAACCTCGACCATTCTCTGACTTTTGGAGATCCCTTCTCATCGTTTCTACTCTCTCCAGGGTATCCACTCTATTGGCTATCTTCGTGTCATTTGCAAAAAGGCAAGCCTTTCCTTCCAACCCTTCAGCAATATCTCTCACAAATATATTAAATATAATAGGCCCCAGCACCGACGCCCGAGGAACTCCACTGCTCACCTTCCTTTCCCCTGAGCAGATTCAATTTACCACCACCCTCTGCCACCTGCCGGTCAACCAGTTTCCTATCCAGTTCACCACTTTTGGTCCTAAGTTCATCCCTTTCAGCTTATTCATGAGTCTTCTCTGGGGGACCGTATCAAAGGCTTTGCTAAAATCCAAGTAGATTACATCTAGCGCATGTCCTTCATCCAGATCTTTGGTCACCCAGTTGAAGAAGTCAGTGAGATTCATTTAGCAGGATTTTCCTTTGGTAAAGCCATGTTGCCTCGGGCCCTGTAACCCATTGGCTTCTAGAAAGTTAACTATCCTTTCTTTCAGCAGCGACTCCATTATTTTTCCTACCTCTGACGTTAGACTTACTGGTCTGTAGTTTCCCACGTCTTCCCTGATAATGTGCACTATTAGCAACATTCAAAATGAAAGGGTTAATGGAGGGTTAAGTGACTTGCCCAGAGTCACAAGGAGCTGCCTGTGCCTGAAGTGGGAATTGAACTCAGTTCCTCAGTTCCCCAGGACCAAAGTCCACCACCCTAACCACTAGGCCACTCCTCCACTAGTTGATATCCCAGGGCCTAAAACTATGCGCATCCATTTACACCAATGAAAATGTAGCATAAATCCCTGCACGTAGATTTACGCGGACTGGGCCATATTCTGTAACAATGTGTGTAAATTTGGGAATGCCCATAAAACGCCCATTTCCTTACCCATGTCCATTCCCCTTTTTGGACGTGCATAATAGAATTTAGCTGCTGTGATTTACAGCATACGCTTAGCGAGTTATGCGCGTAAATTCTAATTATTGTCAATTAGTGCTCATTATTGCTTGTTAAGTGCTGTTAACAATGCTGATTGGATTCTTAAGCCAATTAAGTTATGCGCATTGTTATAGAATATGCTTAGATTTAGTTTCAGAATGCTAGGTGCAATATATAGAATCTGGCAGATAGTGTGCACTTTTCCTAAAGCAGGAATGCTATTTGCATATAATGGACTAGATTGTATATATATCATGCCTAAAAATTGGTGCAAAACAAAAATACACCTAGGCGTATTCTATAAACTGTTAGTCCAGTTTATAGACTATGCTTAAATCTAGGCGTAGTTTATAGAATATGCCCAACACCCATTTTGTGACTATATTTAGTCGCTGCCATTTATGCCAATGAAAACCTGGTGTAAATGTTGCCACCTAAATTATATACAGAACGGGCATATTCTATAACTGCGCATAAACACTAGGGATGTCCACAACCCGCCCATGGCCACATCCCCTTTTCAGTTCCATGCCTTAGAATTTATGTGCATCGCTTTATAGAATACACCTAGTTATTTGTGCATGTAAATTCTAATTAATGCCAATCAGCGTCGATAATTCCTTGTTAAGTTCAATTATCGGCGCTGATTGGCTTGTTAAGCTAAATAAGTTGCATGAGCAAATCCAAAATATGACCGGATTTGCACGTGCAACTCAAGTCGCACTATATAGAATCTTGGAGAATGCGCACTTCACTACATGCTTACGTGTGCAAATAGTGCGTAATGTTTAAGAAAAATGCACACTATTTGTAGATAGTATACACCATTATCAGCGAACGATATACATTTCAAATGACAGGCCATCCCTATCTCTCTCTATAATAATTGGTCAATCTGCGTCCCTGGATGGCTGGCTGTGTTCGTAACCGTATGTTAATGAGCTTACGTCAGCTCGCCTCCAGCGTTCCCTTCCCTCTCAGTGTCCTGCCCTCGCAGAAAGACGAAATGACGTCAGAGGAGGGCGGGACACTGAGAGGGAAGGCAAGGGAAGGCTGGAGGTGAAGCGAACCGAGCCAAGCCTGCCGCTGCTTCGACCTCAGGTATGGAGTGGAGGGGAGGATTGCTGGACATGAATGAGATGGGATGGGAGGGCAGAGGAGGGGAGGGGAGAATCGCTGGACATGGAGGGGAGAGGAGGACAGGGCAGGGGAGAATCACTGGACAGGGAGGGGAGGGCAGGGGAGAATCGCTAGACATGGAGGGGAGGGCAGGGCAGGGGAGAATCGCTGGACATGGAGGGGAGGGCAGGGGACAGAGACGAGAAATGCTTAGATGACAGCCTTTCTAGGGCCCGTTTCATTTGTTCCGAAACGGGCGTTTTTGGTTGTTTACTATAATGCGTTACTGCATTAGTACATGCTAAATAGCTGTTCAGGTGCATTATTAGTAAATAGGTCCCATTGTATAAAATAGAATGTGCAGTAATGTAGATGCCAGACAAGAATTTTTAGGCACTAGAAAACTTGTTTCCATATTCTTGGCTGCTTTCTGCTCTGTTTTTGTCTGGTGTTTTTGTTTTTCCCTTTTTGGTTTCTTATCTTACTTCCTGTTTTCCCTTTGCACTCTCTTTCC
This sequence comes from Microcaecilia unicolor, assembly GCF_901765095.1. Classification (NCBI taxonomy): domain Eukaryota; kingdom Metazoa; phylum Chordata; class Amphibia; order Gymnophiona; family Siphonopidae; genus Microcaecilia; species Microcaecilia unicolor. The sequence continues at coordinate 294,994,766 of NC_044034.1, read as the reverse complement.
CTCCTCAGGTGCTCTCGCCTTTTTCCTGACTCTTCCCTTCCTTCTGTAGCTTGGGCCCTCCCCCAGTCTTTTTTGTTGGGTACCAGGCTCTGAATTTCAAACATCAAGAATCTTTTAACCCTTGAGTAATGATTATTGGTCTGGCAGCATTTTTCATGGCTTTCGCTTTCCTGGCTATAGGGCCTTTTTTTTTTTTTTCACACACTGTGGAGCTACCCATAAATGTCATGAATTATGGCAGATTTGGCTTCCTTTAAAACTGGGAAAACCCCAGGAATTCTAGTGAAGTTTGAGCTCTCTACTTCTGTGTTGGTGAACTAGTGATCTACTTATAGAAAGATATTAAGATGGATATGTTCTAACATTAGTTATGGTGGTTAAGGATATTGGGCCTGATGTGCTGATGGGTGCCCCCTGCCATAGGGAAGAGGTCCTTAGCAGTGAATGTGCAAACATGGATATGGCTTTGGAATCACTGATAAGTGGGGAACACTCCACAAAGTAGCACTTAATTTAGGTCTCTGGTAAATGAAAGATGTTTTGTTCCCCCCTTTATTCATTGGGATCTTAAAGGGGTTGTGTTCTTCCTGTTTTGGCATAGTTCATAAGTTTCCTTTCTTTTTTATGTTAATGTGTGCATATATGTAATATGTAGGTTTGTCATCTGTATAGTATGGTCTCTTGCCTTTGGGTTTTGAAACATTTATTCACTGGTTCACCATGATACGGTCATATTATGCCTCTTGGTGCAATTCCTGCATGATTCGGGGAGGGGAGAAGGCTAAGGATATTCTTTTTTTTATTATTCAGTTTTTATTGAGAAATCTGGACCATACAAAAACATCCTTTAATAACATATTGCATTGTAACTAATATTTTCCAGATTGGATTTTTGAGTAGGCTAGGGATATTCAGATCACACAGTTGCTCCCCTGCTTTACATTAAATCCATTAATAGTGGCTGTGAAAAGGAGGACCGTCTAGAGGACCAGACAAGCTAGTATGTTCACTGGCCTGAAAGGGAGGTGAGAATGGAACAAGGAGACCTTGGTAATTACTATTATTTTTTTGTTATAATATTCTCACTTGTCAGTGGGTTTATTTCTTATAAATGCTTGATCTAGTAATGCATGAGCAACCAAAAATAATTTGGATTTGTGTCATAGGAGGCAGTGTGGTGTTAAATCCGTGCAACCAGTTTTGCTGGGATTTTGTTATTAATCCATTTCCCTCCCTCCCTATTATTTATCTCTCACTTTGGGTTCTTTGGCTGCCCAGGGCAGAACTGGTGATGTCCAGTGAAAGTCTTGGCCTGCTGTCATACCTGGACATGCCTGACTATGAATTTTCCTGTATATGATATTTTGTACATGGTATTGTATCCACCTCAGCATGTAAGCTGGCTGTGGATGTGAAGATATTAAATGCATTACCTTTCTAGTACTAAAGCTTCAGATACTGGATCCTTCATCTGTACTGAATCTTTATAATAGCAATAATTTAAGTTGCTTATTATTATTTATTTTGACTCTGCAGCTTCTTTTGGCTCTTTTTGAGCTTCTAACTCAACTGAGGTGCAGTGCTTTGAGCCTTCATTCATTGCTTCTGGGTGGGTTTGTCCCAGAGTCATAATTAGGTAGGCAGATGATTTGTGCCCTGCCCCCCCTTCTGTCCCTCCATGCTGATCCCTCATTCACTTTCCCCTCTCTTTCTCTCTCTTCTTAACCTGGATGGTACGCAGAGAGCTCACTCTTCCATGCCTTTCATTCACTGCTGGTCCATACTTGCATTTCAGTCACTTTTAGCCATCAGGGAGTTTTGTGTTCTGAGTTTTTCCCCATCTCTGTTTCTCCCTCCCACTCACTCCTCCTCTCTGTCTATAACCATCAGAAGTGGGACACATCTCCCAGCTGTAACATCAAAGGTCTTAGAAGTTATGGTTTTCTGCTGCTTTGCCTGTGACATCAGATTCAGATAACTTTATTGGCATGACAATTTTACACGTGTTGTCAACACAATACATTTACTAGGAGACAGAGAGAGATAATTTACAAAGTGTTAGTGGAATGTCGCTAATAGGAGATGGTACTTTTCGCAGCAGGAAATGCTTGTGAGGACAAATCTGATTAGAGTGTGCCGGTAATTATAGTGGCCTGTGTAGTAACTGATGTTGGCCAATGACCATTGGATTTGATGTGTCCATGATCAGAGGGGTTTTCCAAAATTTGTAAATGGGACCCAGCAATATGTGGAGCTGGAGTCCCACTGTAACTACCAATATATTTTCAGAGATATCAGTAGCTCATAAAAAACACCTCTCAAGGCTAGCTGTAATTCCATACTGTACCACTGAAGATGAAGCAAGTGTATTGAATGAGAAGCAAGCTAATGTAGGGGACCATCTATGAGCTTGTTGTTGGATAGTGTGTCTTAAAACTATAGGCTCTCAGTTTGGAATCCCAGGAACAGAAAGTCTGCTAGGATGGAGCAAGCCCTGACAAATGTAGAAAGTCTGCCCTATAGGATATTTCTGAAAACATAGCATGATGTGTCACAGTGGGAGCACACAGAACTGATGAAAGCATTAATTTTGGGGCAGCAGACTTTTTGTTTCCAGTGGGCTTGTGTCACTTTTCTCTGTGGTTTTGGGACACCTGGTCAATTGTGTGGAATCTGTCTCTGCCACTGCTCTTCCCCCGCCCCATTCACTCTCAGTCATATTTCACGCATTGGATTAGACAAAATACCCTCCCAGTCCAATGCTAAGGTGCTGTCCTACTCTTGTGGTGATCAGCCAATGACATGATACCCTCATCTCCCAAACCTGGAAAAGGCAGAAGTGTTTAGTCCGACATCATCTCTTGCTGCCACAGGACAAGTTGTGTGGTAAGAGGTTGACTCTATAGCAGCAGGGGATGATGTCAGACTGTGTGTCCCCTTCTGCCAGCTCCAGAAGGGGATCGGTTTGGTGCCCTGTGAGCAGGTAATCAAAGGGCAAGTGCTGAGAGGGAAGAAGAGCCAAGAGAAGGAGGGTTTAAGAAGGGGAATTCTCCTTGGATTGTGTGGAGGGGGAAAGGAAATAAGGAGAGAGATATTCCTCGAACTGGAGGAAGGAGAGAAAGAGGGGTAGAAAGAGGATGCCCCTGGACAAAGGGAGAGGAAGAGAGGGAGGGGCATGCCCCTAGGACTGGATGAGGAGAGGGATGCCCCTGGGACTGGGGGGAAGGCAGAGAGAGATAGGGGTAGGATGCTCCTAGGACTGGAGGAGGGACAGGGGTGAGGGAAAGAAAGAGAGAGATTGGAGATGCCCCTGGGACCAAAGGAGGGGAATAGAGAGAGGGGATGCCCCTGGGACTGGGGGAAGGTGGAGAGAGAGAGGGGAGATGCCCCTAGGACCAGAGGAGGGGGGGGAGAGAGAGAATTTCCCTGAGATGGGGGGAAGGAGAGAGAAAGAGGAAATGCAGCTAGAAATGGAGGAAAAAGAGGGAGTGCCCCTGGGATGGGGAAAGGGACAAAGGGTATATTCCTGAGATGGAGGGGGGATAGATATAGAGAGAGGAAGAGGGAGGGAAAGGGTATGACCTTGAGAACTGAGGAGAGAGGGGGGGTGACCCTGGGGCTAGGCTAGAGGAAAGCAGAGAGGTGGGGGAGGATGCCTTTAGGACTGGAGGAGACGGGGTGAGAGAGAGAGAGAGAAAGAGATGGGATGCCACTGGGACTAGAAGGGGGATAGAGAGGACTTGGACTGAGGGAAGGTAGAGAGAGAGAGAGAGAGAGAGGGAGGGAGGATGTATCTAGGACTGGAATGAGAGAGTGAGAGAGATATTTTCCTGAGGTATGTGGGAAAGAGAGAGAGGGGGGATGATCCTGGGGCTACAGAAAAGCAGAGAGAGAAGGGGAGGGGAGGTGCCCCTGGTACTAGAAGAGGGATAGAGAGGAGGATGCCCCTTGGATTGAGGGAAGGTGGAGAGAGAGAGGGAGGATGCCTCTTAGGACTGGAGAGAGAGAGAGAGAGAGAGAGAGATGTCTGAGTATGTGAGAAGGAGAGGAAAGGGGAGATGCAGCTGGAAATGGAGGGGGGAGTTAGAGAGGGTGCCGCTGGGATTGGGGCAGTGACAAAGGATATATTCCTTAGACTGGGGAGGGGGAGAAAGAGGGGGGAGGGGTATGTCCCTGAGATTGGAGGAGGGAGAGAAAAATAGAAAGATGCCACTAGGATGGGGTAGGAGGAGGTGGGGATGATTGGGGGGAGGGAGAGAGAGAGAGAGAGAAGGGGGGGAATGCCACTAGTATGGAGGGAGGGAAAAAGAGAGTGAGAGGAGGGGGATATCCCTGTGATTGGGGGGGGGAGAGGAGAGTGCCCTTGGGATTGGAAGGGAGGGAGAAACGGAGGGGGGGACTGCCCTCTTCAGACTAGAAGTGGGTGTCCTGGGACTTGGCGGTAGAGAATGAAGGGGGTTGTACCTAGACCAGGGGTGTGGAGAATGGAGATATCCCTGGGACAGGAGGGGAGATGCTCTTGGGACTGGGTGGGAGAGATATGTAGAGCGAGATGCTCCTGGCTGGAAGTTTTTTTTTTTGTGGGGGGGGGGGGTGCATGGCTAAAGTTTTCCTTAGGACAGTGGTGAGCAAAGTACAGCCTACAGGTCCAAACTGTCCCACTAGCTCATTTTTTTCTGGCCTATTTGACATTGGGAAAATTGCATTACCTCCAGCCTTCCAACACTAACTCCACAGTTACTCTTGTGACGTTAACATTCAAAGGTCAAAACGTCCACTTTCAAGAATGTGTCGATATTCATGGGCGTTCAGTGGAGAAAACTCTAGGTGTTCAGTGATAATGTCAGAAGAGCAATGGCAGAATAAGAAGTCGTATTGCAGGACTTTAGTTCAAATTTTGACTGACTGGGCTGCTCAAACATTTGTGGTGCCTGAGCCAGCTTTTGCAAGAGCAAAGGAACACACTCTCATTGCTGTGAAGGGTGAGCCGGTGAGGCAGGTTTTTGGTGCCCTGAGCCAGTGCCTCACCTGTCTCATGCTTGAAGCTGGTCCTGTTGGTGAATATAAATTCTGAACTAATTGGACTTCCTCTCCCCATTAGCTCAGACTTCTGCCTTGGTCAGGAAGGTGCAAAAAAATTAGATGGTGAGCCCACTAGGGACAGAGAAAGTACCTGTATTGTAATATATAAACATTACTACTACTACTATTTAGCATTTCTATAGCGCTACAAGGCATACGCAGCGCTGCACAAACATAGAAGAAAGACAGTCCCTGCTCAAAGAGCTTACAATCTAATAGACAAAAAAAAAAAAAACCATCTTTGATTGTACCACAACCATTACCCATTTATGCTTCCTCCCTGTTGCCCTCAGGCTAAAAAGGTTTGCCACCCCTGACCTAAGATATTGAGTACCCTTGCAGGGGCCCTGAAGGTATGACGTAGTGATAAGAGCATTGGATTAGGGTTCAGGAAGAGTTCTTGGATGTGATTTTAGAATTCCATTTAACACCAATCCTGTATTTCTGACCCTAAGCTCATCACTATCTCCCTGTGCCTTAGTCACTGACTCTCTGTGTGAGTTCATCTCTTTATCACCACCTTCTGCCTCAGTCACTGACTCTAACCTTGAGCTTGTCACTTGATCTCCCTGTGTTTCAGTCACTGACTCTCTGTGACCCTGAGATTAACATTTTATCTCCCAGTGCCTCAGTCACTGACTCTCTGTGTTATCACTTTATCTCTCTGTGTCTCAGTCATGGCAACCATTTTGGTTACGGAGCCACCATGGGTAGAAGCTAGTCGGCATCACTAAGGCCCATAGGACCCCCACCAGACCACCATGGTCTATGAGGTAGGCCCCAGGGACCTATGAGGGAGTGGATTTAGGGCGGGATTTTTGTTTTGTTTTGTGGGGGAGTGAGGGGGTTAAGGAATGGGGGGGGGGGGGAGTCAGGATGCACCAGGCAGGGCAGGGTACCACCATTTTGAAGATGGCGGCGACCAAGGATTTTTTGCTGTCCTGACCGTAGCTTCTTGCTTAACTGGTTAGTGGTCTGAATATGGCCACTAACCTGTTAAGTCCTGGCTCCTCCCTGCCCAAGCTTCACCCATGGACTGACCCAGCACTAATTGGGCAGTGCAGGGGTGGTCTGTTGTGATAATCAGCAGCACTGTCCAGTTTGGTGCCGCTGAATGAGTAGGTGGCCATAGTGGGAAAATTCCCTTATATGGTAGACTGGCCCTGTTATGCATTTACCGGCAGGTGGCAAGCACCTAACTTCCTTACATGTTTCTTTATATGTATAAAATTGGGCTGTTTAAAAGGCACTGAGAGGGGCAAAGGCACAGCGGGCAGGTTATATGTCTGGTCGCAATGTTTAGCCACTAATTGGATACAATATTTTATTTATTGCTCTTATAGCCTGCCTATCAGTACACTTCTAAGTGGATTAGTATTAACGTCAACAATAAAGTCTCAAAGACGCATAAAATGAGTGGAGCATTAATAAATAAAATATTTAAAAATCAAGAGCACTTGTGAAGCGTGTCTTCAGCTTTTTACAGAAGTTTAATAAACTTTATTTTAGCCTCAGATCTCATGGCATTAAAAACGTTTACTTGAGTAGCAGGCCAGAGCTTCCAAGTTACCCAGTTTCAGGGTGGAGATTTTAGTTTAGCTCTGGATTTCAGGGACTACAAATGCCAAATTGCTTTGAGATGTAAATTTAAAACTAGGATTGGCCCAAAATTCTCCCTCCTGGAATTGGGTAACTTGGCAGCTCTGTGACCCTGATCTCTGAACCAATGTCTTATCATGCTTTGACTGGGCTTGGTTAATGTGTTTCATCTGCCCAAGCCAGCAGTTTGGCTGCCCCTGTTTTACCCAGGGTGACAGGACACCATTTAATTTCACAGAGTTCACTAAGAGTTTTCTGCAGTGGTATCTGGTGATGTGTTGGTACACTATGTAGGGCAGCAGTGTCAGGCTGAGCCCAGACAGCAACCTGTTAATTAACCCCATCCTTCCTGTGTATAGTAATTAGATGATGTGTGTCTTAGAATCAGTGGGTGAAAGGGCAGGCCATGGAGACTTCCTGTACTACAAACTATAGAGCATGACTTTTATGTCATGCTTCGATAACTCAGGAGACAGCAACAATCTCAGAGAGCCTGGTGCTATGTGTGCGGTAAAACCTCTGAGCAGTGCCACTGGAGTCTAGGGGAGTGGGGGCTGGGTGCCGGGTGCCACAACTGAACCGAAAGAGCCCCCTTCCCTTACCGATCCCTTAGCGAATAGGTAAAAAACGGGCATGCATGAAGGAAATCACATGCAAATGAGCTGCTCGCTGAAGGAGGGGAAGCCAGTCGGCCAGCTGAGCAAGCGCAGAGCTCACTGGTGTCAGTTAAACGTGCTGTGATTGGCTGAGAGAGACCTGGAGGGGCATAATCGAAAGGGACGTCCAAATAGTTTTGATTTGGGCGTCCTCACACGTCCCGATCCCTGATTCTCTTCGGTGGTGGTCGTTTCGGGCACGTAAGAAAAACACGTCCAAGAGAAGGAAGCCCATCACAAAATCTGAAGGAAAAAAAGTCCAAGTGCTCGTCAGGGACGTCCTTTTTTTTTTTGAGTGAAGGACATCCAAGTGTTAGGCACATGAAAGGACGTCCCTGACGAGCACTTGGACTTTTTTTTTTCTTCTGATTTTTGTGATGGGCATCTTCTGCATAAGTCCCGCTCACAGCAGCCCCAACGAGAGGTGCAGACCTCCCGTTAGGTTTTCCACGGTGCATGGGGCCGGAAAATGGCTGTGCATCTGCCTTGCATGTTCTTTATAATACTAATTAGCTCATTATAATAACCTGTAGATCATTTGCAATCCGTTTTCCTTAGCTGCTACCCTGACAGGAAAATGGCTCGGCGAACCCTTTTGTGCATGTCTTGTTTTACTACTTGCTCACTAGACTGGCTAGAACTGGTTTAAAAACCACATTGCTGGCTGGTTAAGTTTAGTTCATCTGGCCCTTAGTCTGGCAGCTCCTCTGCTGGCTCACGTCCCCTGTTTGGTAGTGTGCATCTGCAGCAGGGCTGACAAATATGAGCAACAGCTAGCTTGCCAAAGGGAAAGACAAAAATACAAAGGCCCTGTTGAGGCAGCCATGGGCATAATCATATATAAGAAATCATATGAAGGGTTAATTCTGTTAAAAGCTTGGTATTTGAATTGAATTCTTATTTCAAATTTCAACTTTTTACTTTGCAACTAAAGTGAAGGTATGCCAGATGGTTCATATTATTTGAAAGTCTTGGCCGAGCTAAGGTTAGGAAAGGTCAGAGAAAGGAATTCCTTTCACCCTTGTGAATAATGAATGCTAGCAAACACATATGTATTTTATTATGAGCCAGATATATTGTAGTTTAAAATGCTTAGATAGAAAATACTATTTAGAAAGAGAGAGGCAATAGATTAGTATTTACAAGTTTTTGATAGGTAGAATATGTTTTATAAGAATGCTTACTTTAGAATATGTTGTATTCTGTGTAAATTAATAATTCTATGTAGGATGTTTGTTCAACTCTGTGTTACTTTTAAAATGATCCTTTGTCTGCTGTTTAAGGCTGCAGTGAAGGGGGGCCAACATGTGTTTTGAGTTATTCTGCAGTTCTGGCTGGTTCTGTGTATGAAGCTGATAGGTGAAAGAGGTCAGGGCTAGTCAGCTCTCTTCTCCTTGATTAATTATAGCTAAGTGTAGGACTGGCCTCCTGAAAGTATATATGTATGCTATTAAGTAAGATTGACTTTTGACCTCTTTAATGAATGCCAGAGTTTAGTTAGCAGTTAGTACTAGGAATATGAGAAATCAATCATAATAACATGTAAGAGACTGGAGCCCAAATGTCTGGCTTAAGGGGCCCCAGGTCAGAGGTCAGTTTAGGATGTCTGGAACCTATGTAACTGATATTTTAAAGTAATGATTGGTTGAGGCAAGGTAGCCAATCTAATTCCTTAACCAATTGGAGAGTAAGGGGGCTGGGCTGGGCTAGGCTAGGAGGAGGGCTTAGGACCCTATTTAAGTGGGAGCAGAAGCAGTTTACGTCAGAAGGAGCTCAGAAGAAAGAGAAGGACAGAAGGAACAGACAGAAGAAGGAGAAGACAGCATAAGAAGAGAGAGCTGAGACAAAGACACAGAGAGCTGAGAGAGAGGAGAAGAGAGCTAGAACTGATGTCTTGCTTTGTTTGCTGGCAAATAAAGAAGATTTCTCTCTCATACTGGTGTGTGCTGTCTGACTCCTGAAGTATCACAAATTCCTATCTCAATTCCTGCAACAATTCTTGGTGGCAGCGGTGGGATGAATCCTGCATTAATCCCAGCACCCAACTGACTGGAGAACATTCGCCGGGTATGTATTTTGTATTCTGTATTGTAATCCTAGCTAGGAAGTTGTAAATCAGCCCCTCAAGAAGGAGGGAAGGAGAGTCTGATCAACTCTCAGCGAAGGCCCTAGTACCTTCTAATCTAGAGGAGATTAGAAGCGAAAACGCTTGAGCTTATCTGTATCTGAGAAATCTGAAATTGTTGGGTGGGATTTTCTGTATGGAATGTGTGATGAGTGAATGCTAAATGAGTGCGGACTTCTTATAGCTGCATTTCCAATTAACGCGAGTTCAATTGGTCAGCAACGGAAGGAAGCGATTGCTGTCTGTCTACCTAGTGTCTCGAGAGTGCGGACCCCTTACTGCACTCTCAAAAACTCCCTCCCTTTTGTGTGTTGTAACTGTAAGCATTATGGGTGGGAAATCATCTAGACAAATTGCTACCCCCCTAGATTGTATGCTTAAAAACTTTAAAAAAGGCTTTTTAATTAATGACTATGGACAGACTTTAAGCTCAAGTACTTTAAGAACCTTGTGTGAAGTAGAGTGGCCATCTATGGGAGTGGGGTGGCCCCCTAGTGGCAGCTTAGATATTGAAGTAATCCGGAAGGTCTACAGCATAGTAGTAGGAGGACCAGAATATTCTGAACAACTCCCTTATATAGATTCCTGGGACAGCCTTGTGACTGACCCTCCCTCGTGGTTGAAAACTTATATGGGATCCCCAGTAAAATTCATGTTAGGCCGTGTTCAAAGAAAGATTAGAAAATCTAGACTAGAAGAGGGAAAGAGCCCTAGGAAGCCTACCACCCAATCGGTGGCTTCCGCCCCTACCCTGTCCGAGAAACCCATACTCTCTGATGACCCCTCAGACCTTGAGCCACCACCTTATGGCCCATTGTTGGGGTTCCGTGCCACCCCCAGAGATCCACGCCGCCCAGCTCAAGCCTCTCCAGCTCAGGCTTCTCCGGATAGTTCTTCCCCTCCTGTGCCAAACCTGCCACACCCTAGGTTGGACTTTTCACCTGGCCTCTACCCTTCTGTGCCAAATCCTCTCCTGTTAACCTCTGAAGACCCGTTTTGGGTTCCACTCCCTGACTCCTCAACTCCCGACAGCCCAGCCTCTCCCTCTAATACCCCTACCCACTCATCAGGGGCCCGGCATCCCTTTCAATGGACTGACTCACCTGTGACCACCTCTCAGTCTATGAGTACCCCTCCCCATCCCTCAGGATTTCAACCTACCTCTACTGAATGGGTTAGACCTGCTGCAATCACCTTTGAGCATGATAGGAGGGTAGCTCCTAGCTCTACCTCAGGTTCCATTCCCACCTCCTCGAGAGTTCTGCCCCTCCGTCAGGTAACTACCACTCGACCGGATCCTAATAATCAGGGTCAGGTTATACAGGCACAGGCCTATCAGTATGTACCCTTCACAACCACCGATCTCCTGAATTGGAAGACGCATTATCCCTCTTATACTGAAAAGCCTCAGGCAGTGGTGGACCTAGTGGCTAGCATTATGGCCACCCATAACCCAACCTGGACTGATTGTCAACAACTTCTCCTGACCCTCTTCACAACTGAGGAGAGGCGGAAGATTTTGCAAAATGCTGAGGCCATCACGCGAGAGCGTGTCCCCGACGGGACACAGGATCCAGAGGGATGGGTTAGAGCTCGGTTTCCTCGCGCAGCTCCAGATTGGGATCCAAATGATGGGCAGCACTATGAACTGTTGTCTGGCTATTGCCAGGACTTACTGGAAGGTATGAGGAAAGGCATAAAGAGGCCCATTAATCTGGCAAAGGTCTCTGAAATTCTCCAAGGGGCAACTGAATCCCCTGGGGCCTTTCTAGAGCGACTAATTGAAGCCTACAGAACATACACCCCATTTGACCCTGAAGCCCAAGAAAACCAGAGAATGGTGAATAGCGCATTGGTGGCCCAGAGTATGCCAGATATCCGGAAGAAGTTGCAGCGTCAGGAGGGATTCGCAGGGATGAATACCACCCAGCTAATTGAGATCGCAACCAAGGTTTTCATTAATAGAGATCAGGAGGTGCGCCGAGAGGCTGACCGGAAGATGCAGAAGAAGGCCGACCTTTTAGCGGCAGCCATTACTAATTCCACCCTTAACCGAGGTCGACCTCTAGCTAATGGGAAGCCAAAGTGGGACCCCGGACCACCAGCCAGGCCCCGAGATTCCTTCAATCAATCCCGGCCAAGGGGGGAGAATCCCAGACCAAGATTGGAGAGGGATCAGTGTGCCTATTGTAAGGAAAGAGGGCACTGGAAAGATGAATGCCCCCAGAGGCGCCAGGGACTGAGAAGGGGACCAGGAGATCGAGGAAGCCGAGGCCGAGTTCGAGAGGGAAGATATGAGCCTGCTGAATCTGACATCATCGGGATAGCCGAGATGGCAGAATGGGACGAATAGGACAGACCGGGTTCCTACAAACTGGGCTCCCAGGAACCTATGGTCAAGCTAACTATAGGGAGCCGCTCAATTCCATTCATGATTGATACAGGAGCTGAACATTCTGTTGTGACGGAGCGATTAGCGCCTGTGTCTGGAAAAACTGTCCGAGTGGTGGGAGCCACGGGGGTGCAGAACCGGAGGCCCTTTCTGACAACCCGTAGATGCCAATTAGGCTCACACATAGTCACTCATGAATTCCTGTATATGCCAGACTGTCCAATCCCTTTGTTAGGTCGAGACCTGCTGTCCAAGCTTAGGGCCCAAATTTCCTTTGACTCTGATGGCCAGACTTCAGTCTCCTTTCGGCCCCCGACCTCCAGCCCTAAGGGTATATTGAGTTTCTGCTGCCCTCTTGAAGAAGAATGGCGGCTGCATCAGTCACATAGCCAAGTTGACCTACCCCTGGCAGACAGCTTTCAGGTCAGTGGGGTATGGGCAGAAGATAATCCCCCAGGGTTGGCCCAAAATATTCCTCCTGTACATGTAGATTTACTTCCAAGTGCCCGGCCAATCCATCTTCGTCAATACCCAATTCCCAGAAAGGCTCTGGAAGGGATTCAAGCACATTTGAATCGTCTGTTATCCCATGGAATTATTCGTCCTTGCCAGTCTCCATGGAATACGCCACTATTGCCAGTTCAGAAGCCAGGGACTGAGGACTACCGGCCAGTCCAAGACTTACGAGTGGTTAACAAATCCACTATCTCATTACACCCTGTAGTGCCTAATCCATATGTCCTGTTAGGATTGATACCTTCTGGAGCTACCCATTTCACAACACTAGACCTAAAAGATGCCTTCTTTTGTATTCGGGTGGCCCCCGCCAGTCAGTTGCTTTTTGCCTTTCAATGGGAAAACCCAGTAACAGGGAGGAAGCTTCAGTATACATGGACCCGCCTGCCACAGGGGTTCAAGAATTCCCCCACTATTTTTGGGACAGCCCTAGGGCAAGACCTTAAGACTTTTAAATCTGAGCCTTCCAGGCGAGTTTTACTCCAGTATGTAGATGACCTCCTGATTGCAGCAGTGACCCAGGAAGAGTGTTTTGAGGCTACTAGAGAATTGCTGGAGCTACTCTTGGATGCAGGCTATAAGGTCTCACGCTCAAAGGCCCAACTTTGTCAGTCAGAAGTGAAGTATCTGGGCTTTTGCATTTCCCAGGGAAGTCGGAGACTGGATGCTAGTAGGAAGCAAGCGGTAGCTGCAATTCCCCAACCCAAGTCCAGAAGAGAAGTTAGGGAATTTCTGGGAGCAGCCGGATTCTGCAGAATTTGGATTCCAAATTTTGCATTGATGGCGAAACCCCTTTACCAGGCCACAAAGGGGGGTGAAAAGGAACCATTTGAATGGGGACCTACTGCTCAACAATCCTTCATTGCCATAAAGAAAGCCCTACTCCAAGCCCCTGCGTTAGGCCTTCCTGATGTGGAGAAACCTTTCTCACTGTATGTCCATGAGCGACAGGGGATTGCTCTGGGTGTGCTGACCCAGATGATGGGATCCTGGCAGAGGCCTGTTGCATACCTGTCTAAACAGCTGGATGGAGTGGCTCAAGGATGGCCAGCCTGCATGAGGGCCATTGCAGCAACAGCCTTACTGGTCCAGGAAGCTGATAAGTTGACCTTGGGGCAAGAACTGGTTGTTAAAGTCCCCCATGCAGTTCTCACCCTCATGGAGTATAAGGGCAACCACTGGTTTACAAATAACCGCATGGTTAAGTACCAAGCTAGCTTGTGTGAGAATCCACGGATACACCTGGAAACAGTGGCTACATTCAATCCTGCCACTCTTTTGCCAGCATCTGAGGGACCACCGGATCATGACTGTATCCAAACTATGGATGAAGTGTACTCCAGTCGACCAGATCTTAAAGATGTTCCGTGGAGGGACCCAGATGTAATTTATTTTACAGATGGAAGCAGTTATGTGGAGAACTCCAAGCGACTGGCAGGTTATGCTGTGGTGACAGAGGACAAGGTGATAGAAGCAAGAGCCCTGCCCCAAGGAACTTCAGCCCAGAAAGCAGAACTTGTGGCCCTCATACGAGCTCTGGAGTTAGCAGCAGGACTGGTGACCAACATTTATACTGATTCTAAGTATGCCTTCACAACTCTACATGCTCATGGAGCTTTGTATAAGGAAAAGGGACTCATAAATGCTGCAGGCCAACCTGTTAAGTATGGACCTGAAATACTTCAGCTGCTAGAGGCTGTGTGGGCCCCTAAGAAGGTAGCTGTTATTCACTGCAGGGGACACCAAAGAATAGATACTCCAGTGGCCCGAGGGAACCGCCATGCTGATCGGGTGGCCAAGGAAGCTGCTCGAGGACCCCCAGCAAGTACTGTGACCCCCCTGTTCCAAATTCGACTGCAAGAATGGACGCCTATGTATACCCAAATGGAAGAGAAATGGGCTCAAGAAGAAGGTGCAGTAAGGAGACCTGATGGCTGGTTACATCTCCCTGATACCAGAGTTCTGGTGCCACGCCACCTAGCTTGGCCTGTAGTGTCTCAAGCTCATGACCTATCACACTTAGGGAAAACAGCACTAGCCCGTCTACTCAGTCGAGTAGTGGTGCTGGAAGGATTGGATAGTCTGGTTGCCACTGCCTCTGCCCGATGTACTCTCTGTGCCCAGAATAATGCTCGTCAGGGACCCCGTATTCCACCAGGAGTTCAGTCTAGAGGTCTAACACCCTTTGAGTCCCTAGTTATAGACTTCACAGAAATGCCCAAGAGCGGTAGGTTCCGATACCTCTTAGTCATGGTCTGTACCTTTTCTGGGTGGGTGGAAGCATATCCTACAGTCACTGAGAAAGCCACAGAAGTAGCTCGAGCCCTCCTTAGGGATGTCATCCCCAGGTATGGACTGCCCCTTGCCATAGGTTCAGATAATGGTCCCGCCTTTGTTGAAGCTACACTTCAGGCCCTGTCCCGCGCATTGCGCATTACCTGGAAATTGCATTGTGCCTATCGTCCCCAGAGTTCAGGGCAGGTTGAGCGAGCAAACAGAACCTTGAAAAATAGCCTAGCAAAGATTTGTCAGGAAACCCAATTGAAATGGCCACAGGCATTGCCACTAGCCCTCTTCCGCCTCCGATGCACTCCAACTAAAGGAACAGCCCTCTCTCCCTTTGAAATTGTGTATGGGAAGCCCCCAGCCATTTTGCAGGGAATTAAGGGAGACATAGGGATTTTAGGGTCTGCCCAGGTGCAGGAGCAGGTAGCCCTCCTGGGAAAGATAATTTCTGAGCTTCAGTCTTATGTGAGAGAAATAAACCCTGTCCCCTTCCAGGCTCAGGTACATTCCTTCCTGCCAGGGGATAGAGTTTGGGTGAAAGACTGGAAGCTCCAGCCTTTGGGGCCCCGATGGAAAGGACCTTTTACTGTTTTGCTTTCTACCCCTGCAGCTGTGAAGGTCGCAGGGATTACTCCATGGGTCCATTGGTCTCGAATTAAGTCTGCTGACCAGACTGAGCCCAGCACGGATCAGACGGAGCCTAGACAGTGGAGAGCAGAAAGAGATCCAGCGGAGCCATTGAAGTTGCGCTTGACCCGAACCAAAGAATCTACTAGCTGAAAAGAAGGGTCAACTGCATACTGCAGGAGCGGCTGAACTTCGGCTTCACACTGAGACTCTTTCTTGCCTGATTCTGGCTTTCCTGGAATTTGAAAGCTTGATCCTTGTCAGTTGAGGGTCTATCCCAACTGGTATAAGAACTCAAAGACTGAGAACACTATATGAGAGTAATCTGTGATTAGCACAGACTGTTGAAATATTATTGCTTAATTAGTTTGCTGTATTTGTTTTAGATTAGGAAGAAAGAAAATGTTAGTAGTTTGGATGCTTTTGTTGTTTTCTACTCCTTGCCTCCTTGTTCCTAATACCCCAACTCGCTCCAACCTTTGGTTACACTCTGTCCAGGAACTAATTAGCCAGGCAAAGATTACTTCCCCTTGTATTGTGTGTTCCCGATTTTCTCCTTATACCACAGATGTCCCAGCTGTTCCTGTCCCTGTGCAACTCCCAGCTCTTATACCTCCCTACTTTTCGAGTTCAGGCCCTTGGAGCCAGGATTATACTTGGTGGTCCTTTTATAATGCTACTTCCCCCTCTGAATCTTCTCTAAGGCCAGTTTTTACGTCTCCCTATCCAGCTTCTGGAGTGTTTTGTTTAACAAGAGACATCTCAACTGTTCTTCCCATTCCCTGTAACTATACTAATGTTCTCCCAGAGAAGGAGGAACCTGTGTGGGTAGTTTCTCCAGGTACTCCTATGTGCCCTGCTACCATACCTGTAGATTATGACCCAGGTGATTATCTGGCTCCTAAGCGTACCACTGAGAAGACTATAGTGTCCAAGCTTATTTTCTACTTTCATAAGTCCCCGGGGTATGAAGAGTTATTAACAAATGAGCAGCCTGTCACAATTGGGGATTGGCGCCTATGGTGTACAAAGTCTCCATTTCGTCTTCGTTCCCCCTGGGATAGGGGCTCGCATTATGGGCACCCTAAGTACCCTGTCCAGCCTGAGCCAACATTTATTGGGAACTTTCCTCACCCTCTCCTTGGTCATTACTGGCTCTGTGATAATGTCCTCCACATGATTCTTCCCTCCACATATGATTTTTGTGTATTGGTAACCTTGAATTATTTTCCTAAAGTTATTCCTCTTAAGCCACTATCCCCGCACCGCTCTAAGCGAGAGGCTTTGTCCTTACCCTCCTCCGTTGCCACAGAGGATGAGGCGATTGAATTAGCCCTCCAGTATATCAATTCTACTTATCCTCTGACTAAAAAGAGACTTGTAGCCCTTTCTGCCACAGCCTGGATTCCAATTGGAGGCCCGGTAGCGGGTATTACTGAACTAGGTATGGCTACCCGGAGACTTCAATCCCTACTCCATGTTTTAGTTCATGAGCTGAATGTGGTAGTCAATGCATTGCAGGATCAAATTAATGAATTAAGTATAGTTTCTCGGTATAATCGTATGGGCCTTGACTATCTCTTTGCAGCTCAGGGTGGCCTCTGCACAGTGTTAAATTCTTCAGAGTGCTGTACTATTGTCATAAATAGGACGCATGTAGTTAGGCATGCCATGGATAAAGTCCTACAGTTGGCCAGCCTTAATGTGGAGGATTACCGAGGAGGATTAGACCTTACCTCTTGGTGGTGGTCATTGACCTCCTGGATACGTCCTTTGTTCATTTCCCTAATAGTCTTAGTTTTAGCAGGGTTGTTGTTTTGTTTCCTGGCCTCATGTGCTTCGGCAGTATGCCGTCGAACCTTAACAAGTAGGGTAATGGTGATTCACAAGTCTATTCCTAGTTAGGATCACTATAGTCTCCAGAGTTTGAGATGTGAGACTTATCTCTGCATAAGCTGATTTTAGTCTCAAAGGGGGGAATGAGGCAGCCATGGGCATAATCATATATAAGAAATCATATGAAGGGTTAATTCTGTTAAAAGCTTGGTATTTGAATTGAATTCTTATTTCAAATTTCAACTTTTTACTTTGCAACTAAAGTGAAGGTATGCCAGATGGTTCATATTATTTGAAAGTCTTGGCCGAGCTAAGGTTAGGAAAGGTCAGAGAAAGGAATTCCTTTCACCCTTGTGAATAATGAATGCTAGCAAACACATATGTATTTTATTATGAGCCAGATATATTGTAGTTTAAAATGCTTAGATAGAAAATACTATTTAGAAAGAGAGAGGCAATAGATTAGTATTTACAAGTTTTTGATAGGTAGAATATGTTTTATAAGAATGCTTACTTTAGAATATGTTGTATTCTGTGTAAATTAATAATTCTATGTAGGATGTTTGTTCAACTCTGTGTTACTTTTAAAATGATCCTTTGTCTGCTGTTTAAGGCTGCAGTGAAGGGGGGCCAACATGTGTTTTGAGTTATTCTGCAGTTCTGGCTGGTTCTGTGTATGAAGCTGATAGGTGAAAGAGGTCAGGGCTAGTCAGCTCTCTTCTCCTTGATTAATTATAGCTAAGTGTAGGACTGGCCTCCTGAAAGTATATATGTATGCTATTAAGTAAGATTGACTTTTGACCTCTTTAATGAATGCCAGAGTTTAGTTAGCAGTTAGTACTAGGAATATGAGAAATCAATCATAATAACATGTAAGAGACTGGAGCCCAAATGTCTGGCTTAAGGGGCCCCAGGTCAGAGGTCAGTTTAGGATGTCTGGAACCTATGTAACTGATATTTTAAAGTAATGATTGGTTGAGGCAAGGTAGCCAATCTAATTCCTTAACCAATTGGAGAGTAAGGGGGCTGGGCTGGGCTAGGCTAGGAGGAGGGCTTAGGACCCTATTTAAGTGGGAGCAGAAGCAGTTTACGTCAGAAGGAGCTCAGAAGAAAGAGAAGGACAGAAGGAACAGACAGAAGAAGGAGAAGACAGCATAAGAAGAGAGAGCTGAGACAAAGACACAGAGAGCTGAGAGAGAGGAGAAGAGAGCTAGAACTGATGTCTTGCTTTGTTTGCTGGCAAATAAAGAAGATTTCTCTCTCATACTGGTGTGTGCTGTCTGACTCCTGAAGTATCACAAATTCCTATCTCAATTCCTGCAACACTGTGAAATAGTATTTATTCAGTTTTGTGGACACAGGAACTGTGTGATGTATATCAGCAAGGTTACTTTTGCACCTTACGTGCATTCTGTTTTGTGATTCAGAGGATTACCAAGATAGCAAACTTCAATAAAATGCCAGAAGGAAACATTTCCCTAGAAAAAGAAGCTCAGGTTCTAGTGGTCCTGATACTTTATTTGGAGTAGGGAGGTCCCAGAAAATAGGACTTTCTTAGCAAGAGAGGGTGGGGGATAACTGGGGCTGCCTTCAGGCAAAGGAGGTAGAAACAGAATTCTCAAGGCTGCTCAGACTCAGGAGTAAATAAATCTTCAGCCTTATGTTCCTCCCCCTCCCCCTCCATAGGGCATCTCAAGCTGCACCTCCATAATCCGTTATCTCCCTTTCCCTTCCCCCCACATGTCCTGTATCTTCCTTTTCATGCCCTCCACATGTCCTGCATCTCCCTTCCCCTCTCAAGGTGTCCAGCACTTCATCTCCCCTTTTCTACCTCTCCTTCCCCAGGTCACTGCATCTTTCCTAGGGTTACCATATGTCCAGATTTCCCCGGACATGTCCTTTTTTTGAGGGCGCCGTCGGGAGTCCGGGCGGGTTTCTTAATTTCCCGGATTTGTCCGTGTTTCTTCAGTCGGTCGACGTCGACCTGTCCTCCTGACTCCTCCTTCCTGTCTCCTCTGCTCTGACCTATAACGTGGGCCGACGCAGGCAGGCTGCAGCGTCTGTGCATGTGTCAGCCAGCCTGCCTGCTGATCAGCTGATTCCTCCGAGTCCTGCACGCAGGCGCAGCGCTTTTCATTGCAGCTAGTGCAGCCTGCCTCCTTCTTCCACCTGCAGCCGCCGCCATAATAACCCCGGTTCCTGAAGAGACAACGAGACTGCAGCGTCTGGTCTGTTCGTGTGCCAGTGGCCAGCCAACCTCCCTTAGCCGCCGCCGTAACCTGAGGTAAGGGAAGAATAACTAGATCGATGTCGTCGATGACCTTTAAAATTCGGTGGGTAAAATTCGGAGGGGAGGGGGGATCCTGGAACTTGAAGGAAGGAGGGAAGGGAGGGAGGGAGGAGAGAGAGACCCTGGAACTTGAAGGGAGGGAGGGACCCTGGAACTTGGAGGGAGGGGACCCTGGAACTTGAAGGGAGGGAGGGAGAGGAGGGGCCTGAAACTCAGAGGGAGGGGGGCCTGGAACTCGAAGGAAGGAAGGAAGGGAGGAGGGGAGGAGAGGGCCTGGAACTCGAGGGGGGAGGGGCTTGGAACTGGGAAGGACAGGGACTGGAACTGGGAGGAGAGGGAGGGAGGGGCTGGAACTCGGAGGGGAGGGTGTGATGTGGGTGGGGCAGGGGGGCATGGTGTGGGTGTGGCAGGGGTTGTGGTGTGGGTGGGCAGGGGCAGGGCAGGGGCATGACATGTGTCCTCTTTTTCAGAGGACAAAATATGGTAACCCTAATCTTTCCCCTCTTCCTTTCTCCCTGCCAGGCCTACTACCACCACTGCCACCTTACCTGCTCTGGGCTCAAAGCTGCAATGAGAATCAGCATAGGCCTACACTCAAGCATGGCTACATCCCAATCCCCCTTCTTCAGACAGGGGTGGGATCATGTGGCAGGCCTTGGCTACCAGCTTGTATTGAAAGGCCTACTGCTATGCTGATGCAGCATTAAATGCTTCTCTCCGGTCACACAATCGCCCCCAACCAATTCCAAGTTCTGCAGCCCTAGTGACTGAGCAGCCCTGAGAATTCTGGCATGCTGTGGACACATCCGAAGTCCAGAGAGTGGTTGATAGGGGCAAGAAAGAGGAGGTGATTGAAAATAAAGTAGTATCCATGAGGGTACAGTAGGCAGGAGGGACAACTGGGCAGGTTGATTGGGTCAAGAGGTGTTTATTTGCTGACAGCTTCTCCATTACTGTATTTTTCCAGGAATTGATATGTTCACATATATTAAATACAGGGTTGTGTGAGCACTGTGGAACAGAATTCATTGTATAAATCATGATAATAGTTGTGAGGGCTAAAACTGAAACTGGCACCCCCATGTCAGTGATAGAAGCAGTTCCTTATTTCTCTCTCCCCCCCTCCCCTATATCTCTTACCTGCTACATGATGTGAAAAGCCATGTGGCAGGAGTGGCAGCTTAGTGGCGGCATCCGTAAAATCACCTCCCCAAAAGTTGGCACTGATAGTAACTAGCACAGGTGTAGCATTAGTGCTCACATATTTAAATTATAGGATAATCAAACCCTTTCTGTGTATATTTTTCTGGATGCTGTAATTTTGTGATTTGTTTTTTGAGGGGAAGGGTTTTTTTTTTTACCGGATATTTTCCGCCTTCTCCTTTTGGGCTATTGGTTCAGTCAGGACTGGGGTCTGCCACCATGAGCCTTTATTTACAACTACGTGGGGGGGGGGGGGGGTTCTCCATTTGATATCCCTTCCTAACTTACTTTAGTCCAGACATTGCAGCCATGGTGCTATAGCAGGAGCCATGCATCAGGAAACCTTGCAGTCATGGGCCATGAGTCTGGCCATTAGGTGGGTAATTTGATTAAGCCTCTACTGCTTGTTGGTATAAAATTTTGTATGGGTGTATTCACGTAAAAGTAGATGCATTGCAAGATTGTGTGCCTACTTTTACTCAGTCTGCATGTAGGCATTCTCAGCAGTATAGCTTGGATAGAACTGCAGTGGATTTGTATTTTACAGACATTTGATAAAATACATAAGTATTGCCAAACTGGGAAAGACCAAAGGTCCATCAAGCCCAACATCCTGTTTCCAACAGTGGCCAATCCAGTTCACAAATACCTGGCAATATCCCAAAAAAACCCAAAACATTTTATACTGCTTATCCCAGAAATAGTGGATTTTCCCCAAGTCAATTTAATAATGGTCTATGGACTTTTCCTTTAGGAAGCCATCCAAACCTTTTTAAAACTCCGCTAAGCTAACCGCCTTTACCACCTTCTTTGGCAACGAATTCAAGAGTTTAATTACACGTTGAGTGAAGAAAAACTTTCTCCGATTCGTTTTAAATTTACTACATTGTAGCTTCATCGCATGCACCCTAGTCCTAGTATTTTTGGAAAGCGTAAACAGACGCTTCACATTTACCCGTTCAACTCCACTCATTATTTTATAGACCTCTATCTTATCTCCCCTCAGCTGCCTTTTCTCCAAGCTGAAGAGCCCTAGCCCCTTTAGCCTTTCCTCATAGGGAAGTCGTCCCATCCCCTTTATCATTTTCGTCACCCTTCTCTGCACCTTTTCTAATTCCACTATATCTTTTTTTCAGATGCGGCAACCAGAATTGAACACAATATTTGAGGTGCGGTCGCACCATAGAGCGATACAAAGGCATTATAATGTCCTCATTTTTGTTTTCCATTCCTTTCCTAGTAATACCTAACATTCTATTTGCTTTCCTAGCCGCAGCAGCAAACTGAGCAGAAGGTTTCAACATATCATCAACGATGACACCTAGATCCCTTTCTTGGTCTGTGACTCCTAACGTGGAACCTTACATGACGTAGCTATAATTCGGGTTCCTCTTTCCCACATGCTTCACTTTGCACTTGCTCACACTAAACATCATCTGCCATTTAGATGCCCAGTCTCCCAGTCTCGTAATTTTTCACAATCCTCCTGTGATTTAACGATTTTGAATAACTTTGTGTCATCAGCAAATTTAATTACCTCACTAGTTACTCCCATCTCTAGGTCAGTTATAAATATGTTAAAAAGCAGCAGTCCCAGCACAGACCCCTGGGGAACCCCACTAACTACCCTTCTCCATTGAGACTACTGACCATTTAACCCTACTCTCTGTTTTCTATCTTTTAACCAGTTTTTAATCCACAATAGAACAATACCTCCTATCCCATGACTCTCCAATTTCCTCTGGAGTCTTTCATGAGTTACTTTGTCAAATGCTTTCTGAAAATCCAGATACATAATATCAACCGGCTCACCTTTATCCACGTTTGTTCACCCCTTCAAAGAAATGTAGTAGATTGGTGAGGCAAGATTTCCCTTCACTAAATCCATGTTGACTTTGTCTCATTAATCCATGCTTTTGAATATGCTGTGTAATTTTGCTCTTAATAATAGTCTACCATTTTGCCCGGCACCGACGTCAGACTCACCGGTCTATAATTTTCTGGATCTTCTCTGGAACCTCCAATCTTCCGGTACCAAGCTCGATTTAAGGATAAATTACATATTACTAACAATAGCTCCACAAGCTCATTTTCAGTTCTATCAGTACTCTGGGATGAATACGATCCGGTCCAGGAGATTTGCTACTCTTCAGTTTGTAGAACTGCCCCATTACACCTCCAGGTTTACAGAGAATTCATTAAGTTTCTCCGACTTGTCAGCTTCGAATACCATTTCTGGCACCAGTATCCCACCCAAACCTTCCTCAGTGAAGACCGAAGCAAAGAATTAATTTAATCTCTCCGCTACAGCTTTGTCTTCCCTGATCGCCCCTTTTACTCCTCGGTCATCTAGAGGTCCAACCAATTCTTTTGCCGGCTTCCTGCTTTTAATATACCTAAAAAAGAATTTTACTATGTGTTTTTGCCTCCAACGCAATCTTTTTTTCGAAGTCCCTCTTAGCCTTCCTTATCAGCGCTTTGCATTTGACTTGACATTCCTTATGCTGTTTCTTATTATTTTCAGTCGGTTCCTTCTTCCATTTTCTGAAGGATTTTCTTTTAGCTCTAATAGCTTCCTTCACCTCACTTTTTAACCACGCCGGCTGTCGTTTGGTCTTCCGTCCTCCTTTTTTAATACGCGGAATATATTTGGTCTGGACTTCCAGGATGGTGTTTTTGAACAGCATCCATGCCTGATGTAAATTTTTGACCTTCGCAGCTGCTCCTCTAAGTTTTTTTTTCACCGGTCTTCTCATTTTATCATATTCTCCTTTTTTTAAGTTAAACGCTAACATATTTGATCTTACTTCAAGGCTAATATCAAATCCGATCATATTATGTTCACTGTTGTCAAGCGGCCCCAGCACCATTACCTCCCGCACCAGATCATGTGCTCCACTAAGGACTAGGTCTAGAATTTTTCCTTCTCTCGTCGGCTCCTGTACCAGCTGCTTCATAAAGCTGTCCTTGATTTCATCAAGGAATTTTATCTCCCTAGCATGCCCCGATGTTACATTTACCCAGTCAATATCGGGGTAATTGAAATCACCCATTATTATTGTGTTGCCCAGTTTGTTTGCGTCCCTAATTTCCTTTAACATTTCTGCATCCGTCTGTTCATTCTGGCCAGGCGGACGGTAGTACACTCCTATCACTATCCTTTCCCCTTTACACATGACGAAGAAGGGCAACCTTCGAAAGCTAATCAAGAAATGTATTAGTTATGTCCAATAAAAAAGGTATCATCTTATTTTCTTTTCCATGTTTTATTTTGTTTGATTTCTATTGATACCCTTTACACATGGAATTTCAATCCATAGTGATTCCAAGACGTGTTTTGTTTCCTGCAGAATTTTCAATCTATTTGGTTTAAGGCTCTCCTTAATATACAATGCTACCCCTCCACCAATTCGATCCACCCTATCAATATGATATAATTTGTACCCTAGTATGACAGTGTCCCACTGGTTATCCTCCTTCCATCGGGTCTCAGAGATGCCTATTATATCTAATTTTTCATTTAGTGCAATATATTCTAACTCTCCCATCTTATTTCTTAGGTTCCTGGCATTCGCATATAGACATTTCAAACTATGTTGTTTGTTCTTATTTACATCATGCTTAGTACTTGACAGTATTAATTTGCATTCTTTTGTCTGATTTTTATTTTTATTTAAGGACACCTGATCTACTTCTGCCTCTTTTGCAACCTCGGTATCAGGATAACCTATCTTCCCTGTTTTGGTGATATCTTTGAAAGATACCTTATCCCAAACCATACGCTTTTGAGCGACTGTCGGCCTTCCCCCCCGTTTCTAGTTTAAAAGCTGCTCTATCTCCTTTTTAAATGCCGATGCCAGCAGCCTGGACCCACCTTGGTTAAAGTGGAGCCCATCCTTTCGGAATAGGCTCCCCCTTCCCCAGAATATTGCCCAGTTCCTAACAAATCTAAAACCCTCCTCCCTGCACCATCGTCTCATCCATGCATTGAGACTCCGGAGCTCTGCCTGTCTCTTGGGCTGCGTGTGGAATGGGTAGCATTTCAGAAAATGCTACTCTAGAGGATCTGGATTTCAGCTAGCACACATGGAGTAACACACAGCGATACCTTCTTTGGTGCAAGTGTATATTTACAAGAGAGAATTTGTGTGCTACTGGGGGCCATTATATAACCACATTTTACAATGGCACATAGGCATAATATAGTTACTTTATAAACTCTTCACACAGATCCTCTGCTATGAACTTACCCCCTAGGTGTCACCATTGCATGATGACTGGGACCTACCTATGCAGAAGACTTGAGCTGGGGATCAAACCTGAGTCACTCTGCATGATTCATAGACTGCCCTGCTATACATTTCTATAGGACCAACACAATGCTAGTTAGGAGAATCCAGGGCCACTTTCCTGTGTACTACAAAATACATTTGATATTTGTTCTTGGACTGAAGGAAAATGGGTTTGGATTCTCAGGGGCGTAGCCAGACTTCGGCGGGAGAAGGGTCCAGAGCCCGAGGTGAGGGGGCACATTTTAGCCCCCTCCCCCAGCGGCGCCGACCCCCCCTTCGCCATTGCCGACTTTGCCCCCCCCCCCCCGCCTCCGACCCTCTCGACCCTTCCTCTTCTTCTCGCAAAAGGCTTCCTTCTGTTTCTGACCTCCTGCACGTTGTACGTGCAGGACGTCAGACTCACAGAACGAAGCCTTGCAGATTGCTTCGTTCTGTGAATCGGATTTCCTGCACGTTGTACGTGCAGGGCGTCAGAAACAGAAGGAAGCCTTTTGCGAGAAGAAGAGGACCTCGGCTGGCGGGGGTTGGGGTCCCCCGCCAGCAAAGGCAGGCGACAGCGACAGCGGGTTGCCGGCGGGAGGGGGGTCCAGGGCCAAATCTATGGGGGCCCAGGCCCCACGCCACTGATTCTGACAGAAACCAAGGAGAGCTTGAAAGGGCCAGTAAAAAGTGGAGGAGAAAGGGTTGAGTATAGTATGTAGACTGTCAAAAAGTGAAAACTATAGTCCCAACATCCAGTGACATCTGCTGGCTCTGATGCTCTAGTTGCTGAAATCCATCAGGGCCTGGGGTTTTCCTTTTTCATGTGTGCTCTTTGGGCACTCGTATCCTACCCCAGGTCCATGCAGCAAACTCTGTTCCCACTTTCTAAGAATGTAACTGAATGTGGGTGCTTGAGCACACCCAGTATTGAGCAAACTTCTTTATTGTGTCCAGGGAGGGGTAATTCATGTTTTTTTTTAGCATCCTTAATCATTTTGAAAAGTTTGGCCCTGTGTAGTTAGGGAGTAAATTTAAAAGACATTTCCATGGGTAACAGTGTTTCAGTGTAGAAATAGGCTTTTCTAAAATTATCTGCCTGATATTTTGTAATCTTATATTCAGTGCAGTCTGTGAATTAGGTGGAGGCAGGGTAGGCAAAGGGTTATTGTTTACACCTATGCTTTATAAAATATGTTTGCATGTTGATAAACTAAGCCGGGGAATTTGTGTGTACCAAAGAGCAGGTGTAAATATATGCACACATTTGTAGGGGTAATTTTGAAAGTGGAAGTACACCCACACTGTTGTTTAAAAATGTGCTCGTACCAGGACAAGGAAAAGTATACACATACTATTTCCATAAGCATAGTTATAAAATTGCCTTTTTAATGTTTTGCTTAAAAATAAACAATCATAGCCTTATTTTTAGTAGTAAGAAATTCTTGAAAAACTGCCTGTTTTCCTATTATTTTTCCCAGGCAGGGTGCAGTCTTTTCTTTTTTAAACCTTCTGATGCTGAGGTTGAGTTTAATTGTCCTATTTGTGTGCATGTATGTTTGTTTTCGGGAGGGGGCTGTTTGTACTAATTCATGGTTTATGAATGGTATTTGGGCTGAGAGGAACACATGAAATTTTGGTGCAGTCCTTCTCATCATACTTTTGGTGATTAGAGGAGTTTCCAAGTGTTTGTGATCATGTGATTTGGATATCAGGTCACATGCACAGGTACCAGGGGTTCTCAACCAGGACACACCCAGCCAGTCAGATTACCTTCCATGAGTAGGTATGAGAGAGATCTGCATACAATGGAGGTAGTGCATGCAAATTTATCTCATGCATATTCCTTGTGGATATTCTGAAAACCTGACTGGCTGGGTGTGTCCTGAGAACTGGATTGAGAACCACTGACAGGTACTGAATATTCTAACCAGGATCTGGACTTAGGGGCTCCTAGAAAACTCCATGTGACAAGAGACAAGCTTGAGTCAGTCATAAGTACATAAGTACATAAGTAGTGCCATACTGGGAAAGACCAAAGGTCCATCTAGCCCAGCATCCTGTCACCGACAGTGGCCAATCCAGGTCAAGGGCACCTGGCACGCTCCCCAAACGTAAAAACATTCCAGACAAGTTGTACCTAAAGATGAGGAATTTTTCCAGTCCATTTAATAGCGGTCTATGGACTTGTCCTTTAGGAATCTATCTAACCCCTTTTTAAACTCCGTCAAGCTAACCGCCCGTACCACGTTCTCCGGCAATGAATTCCAGAGTCTAATTACACGTTGGGTGAAGAAAAATTTTCTCCGATTCGTTTTAAATTTACCACACTGTAGCTTCAACTCATGCCCTCTAGTCCTAGTATTTTTGGATAGCGTGAACAGTCGCTTCACATCCACCCGATCCATTCCACTCATTATTTTATACACTTCTATCATATCTCCCCTCAGCCGTCTCTTCTCCAAGCTGAAAAGCCCTAGCCTTCTCAGCCTCTCTTCATAGGAAAGTCGTCCCATCCCCACTATCATTTTCGTCGCCCTTCGCTGTACCTTTTCCAATTCTACTATATCTTTTTTGAGATACGGAGACCAGTACTGAACACAATACTCCAGGTGCGGTCGCACCATGGAGCGATACAACGGCATTATAACATCCGCACACCTGGACTCCATACCCTTCTTAATAACACCCAACATTCTATTCGCTTTCCTAGCCGCAGCAGCACACTGAGCAGAAGGTTTCAGCGTATCATCGACGACGACACCCAGATCCCTTTCTTGATCCGTAACTCCTAACGCGGAACCTTGCAAGACGTAGCTATAATTCGGGTTCCTCTTACCCACATGCATCACTTTGCACTTGTCAACATTGAACTTCATCTGCCACTTGCACGCCCATTCTCCCAGTCTCGCAAGGTCCTCCTGTAATCGTTCACATTCCTCCTGCGACTTGACGACCCTGAATAATTTTGTGTCATCGGCGAATTTAATTACCTCACTAGTTATTCCCATCTCTAGGTCATTTATAAATACATTAAAAAGCAACGGACCCAGCACAGACCCCTGCGGGACCCCACTAACTACCCTCCTCCACTGAGAATACTGGCCACGCAATCCTACTCTCTGCTTCCTATCTTTCAACCAGTTCTTAATCCATAATAATACCCTACCTCCGATTCCATGACTCTGCAATTTCTTCAGGAGTCTTTCGTGCGGCACTTTGTCAAACGCCTTCTGAAAATCCAGATATACAATATCAACCGGCTCCCCATTGTCCACATGTTTGCTTACCCCCTCAAAAAAATGCATTAGATTGGTGAGGCAAGACTTCCCTTCACTAAATCCGTGCTGACTTTGTCTAATCAGTCCATGTTTTTGTATATGCTCTGCAATTTTATTCTTAATAATAGCCTCCACCATCTTGCCCGGCACCGACGTCAGACTCACCGGTCTATAATTTCCCGGATCTCCTCTGGAACCCTTCTTAAAAATCGGAGTAACATTGGCTACCCTCCAGTCTTCCGGTATTACACTCGATTTTAGGGACAGATTGCATATTTCTAACAGTAGCTCCGCAAGTTCATTTTTTAGTTCTATTAATACTCTGGGATGAATACCATCAGGTCCCGGTGATTTACTACTCTTCAGCTTGCTGAACTGACCCATTACATCCTCCAAGGTTACAGAGAATTTGTTTAGTTTCTCCGATTCCCCCGCTTCAAATATTCTTTCCGGCACCGGTGTCCCCCCCAAATCCTCCTCGGTGAAGACCGAAGCAAAGAATTCGTTTAATTTCTCCGCTACGGCTTTGTCCTCCTTGATCGCCCCTTTAACACCATTTTCGTCCAGCGGCCCAACCGACTCTTTGGCCGGTTTCCTGCTTTTAATGTATCTAAAAAGTTTTTACTATGTATTTTGCTTCCAACGCTAATTTCTTCTCAAAGTCCTTTTTTGCCCTCCTTATCTCCGCTT
Organism: Microcaecilia unicolor; assembly: GCF_901765095.1. Taxonomy (NCBI): domain Eukaryota; kingdom Metazoa; phylum Chordata; class Amphibia; order Gymnophiona; family Siphonopidae; genus Microcaecilia; species Microcaecilia unicolor. The sequence goes on along the minus strand of NC_044034.1, from coordinate 294,965,912 downwards.
TGCATTTGGCTTGGCATTCCTTATGATCTATCCTGTTACTTTCAGTTGGTTCTCTTCTCCACTTTCTGAAGGATTGTTTTTTGGCTCTAATGATTTCCTTTATCTTACTGTTTAGCCACGCCGGCTGACGTTTAGTCTTTTTTCCCTTTTTTCTAATACGTGGAATATATTTGTCCTGAACCTCCAGGATGGCGTTTTAAACAGCATCCACGCCTGATGCAAGTTTTTTACTCTGCGAGCTGCTCCTTTCAGTCTTTTTTTCACCATTTTTCTCATTTTGTCGTAATCACCTTTTCTATAGTTAAACGCTAGCGTACTTGATTTCCTAGTTTCACTTCCTTCAATGCCAATATCAAAACCGATCATATTATGATCACTGTTATCAAGCGGCCCTCGTATCGTTACCCCCTGCACTAGATCATGAGCACCACTAAGGACTAAGTCTAGTATTTTTCCTTCTCTTGTCGGCTCCTGAACTAGCTGTTCCATGAAGCTGTCCTTGATTTCATCAAGAAATCTTATGTCCCTTGCGTGTACAGATGTTACATTACCCCAGTCTATATGCGGGTAATTGAAATCCCCCATTATTATTGTGTTGCCCAGTTTGTTTGCGTCCCTGATTTCCTTTAACATTTCCGCATCCGTCTGTTCGTCCTGGCCAGGCGGACGGTAGTACACTCCTATCACTATCCTTTTCCCCTTTGCACATGGAATTTCAATCCACAGTGATTCCAAGGAGTGTTTTGCTTCCTGCAGAATTTTCAATCTATTTGATTCAAGGCTCTCGTTAATATACAATGCTACCCCTCCACCAATCCGATTCACCCTATCACTACGATATAATTTGTACCCCGGTATGACAGTGTCCCACTGGTTATCCTCCTTCCACCAGGTCTCAGAGATGCCTATTATATCTAATTTTTCATTTAGTGCAATATATTCTAACTCCCCCATCTTATTTCTTAGGCTCCTGGCATTCGCATATAGACATTTCAAACTATGTTTGTTGTTCCTAAGTACATCATGCTTAGTACTTGACAGTATTAATTGGCAATCTTTTGTCTGATTTTTATTGTTATTTAAAGATACCCGATCTACTACAATCTCTTTTGCAACCTCACTATCAGGATACTCTATCTTCCCTGTTATGGTGATATCTTTGAAAGATACCTTATCCCGAACCATGCTCTTTTGAGCGACTGTCGGCCTTCCCCCCATTTCTAGTTTAAAAGCTGCTCTATCTCCTTCTTAAACGCCGATGCCAGCAGCCTGGTCCCACTCTGGTTAAGATGGAGCCCATCCTTTCGGAATAGGCTCCCCCTTCCCCAGAATGTTGCCCAGTTCCTAACAAATCTAAAGCCCTCCTCCCTGCACCATCGTCTCATCCACGCATTGAGTTTTTTGTTTTTTTTTGTACCTTCATTGCTTTAATGGACTGGTACTGTAAGGCTTTCTCAGGGAAGCAGCAACTACAAACCTGCTGGGGTGAAGCCAGTGTTGGATCAGCCTTTCAACGTGAAATGGAAAGCAAGTTGGCTGCATTAAAGCTTTGGCCCATAATGGCTACAGACAGTCTGCTTTTAAGGTGTGTGAAATCGCTGGATAAGTCCCCATCTTTGACAGTAGCCCAGGCTCCACAGAGCTCTTTCGACCTATTTTTAAAATGACTTTGTTGTGTGGGGGGAAGGGCAAAGTTTTTTGCTTGGCTAGTGATTTCTCCATTTACAATCAGAAAAGGGAGCGTCCTGTGTCTCCTTTTCCCAGGGGACATGGCTACCAGTGTGTGGTCTGATCTTACATCTTGGCTTTTTCATCCTCTTTGATAAGTAAAAACCCCAGAACCCTGATAGAGAAAGAAAAGTCGCTTTAGTGATGTGATCTACATGTTGGGAGAGAAAAATTCCCCTGGTCTGATTCTGGGAGGAGCTCTGAGGCAAGGATGGGAGGGGGACACGAGCTAGAGGAAGAGGAGGAGGTGGGTGGAGGATCTAAAGCTAGAGAATAGGATGGAAGGGCCGAGGGCCTGAGGGGGAAATGCAGACCACAATGCAGAGGCTGGGGTGTGGGCCTGAAGGGAGCAGTTTGAATGTGTTCACTTTCTGCTTCCGGAGAAGGGGGTGATTAGAAGCCTGGAGGAACCCTGTGTGGGGTTATTTTTAGTTCTTTTTTATAAGTTACAGTTTTGGTGTGGCTTTGCTTCTCCTGCCCCTCCCCATATGTTTTCTCTCCAGCTCTGGGCATAAAATGCTGTATATTCCAGTCTGAAACTGAATTGCACAGTGTGTCAGGTTAGGCTTGCCATACTCAAGTGAACCTAAACCCAGTCCTGCTTTTGCTTAAATGATTTGCCCAAGATCACAAGGAGCAGCAGTGGGATTTGAACAAGCCACCTCTGGTTGTCAAGACCAGTGCTCTAACCATTAGGCTACTCCGCCACTCATGCATGAACTGAGACTGCACGGGGTGCCAGCGTCAGCGGCTCAGGAACGCTGTGGCTGACTGCTGAGTTTGACTGAGGAGAGTTGTGGTGGGTTTTCTGTGTGTTCAGCTGGCAGCACTTGGGGATCCCCGCCAGTGACACCAAGGATGTGCTGCTGCTGGGTGATCTGAGCTGAAAGTGGCTACACCCCTGCCCCCCCCCCCCCCCGGGAAGGACTGCAGTATTTTCAAAGTGGGCTTAAGATATAAGGGTCAAGAGAGATCAGCCGGCCCAAAAAAAGTACTTCCCAAGCCCGGGGCGAAGGGGTAGGTTTTCTCCTGTGATAGATTACTTTCTCTTATATCATAGGTTTGGCCCAGAGAAATAGCAGAGCTGTAGTCTGGCCATGTGAAAAGCTGTAAACTGCTGCTGGTACAACCACAGGAATGTCAAAAGTATTACTCCATGTCTGTGTGCTGGCAGTCATATGAGACTGACAGCCCTGGGTCTCTCTCTCTCTCTTTTTTTTTCTGCACACGGGGTTAATCTGGGAGGCTGTCTGAGTAGTGCCCTCAGCCAAACTTCCCTTTCTTCTCCGGCAAGGCTCCAGTTCTGGTTTTATTACCTCTGCCCTGTTCCAGAAAACTAAGATTTGAGAGACATTCCAAGATGATAGGGCAAGGGCATTGACCAAACACAGGACGTGATGCTGAGAGCACAGATACCAGGAGTGGATTGAAACAGATGATCTTTCTAAATCTGTACACTCAAAGCGTGTTACAGTGCCCCAGTGGGCTTGCAGTATGAGAGCTAGCTTTGCTAGTTTGCGTTTTAAAGCACACAGGTGCAAAGTAAAGTGCTTTATGCACTTACTTAGTAAATAGACTCCACTGAGAGTAATGCAGGGCTCGGGGTAATAGTATACATTAAATTTCATTAACACATAATCTAGTCCTAAGTTTTTACCTCAGGCACTGGAGGGTGAAGTAAAATTTTTCAAGGTCATGATGAGCATCTTTGGAAGAAACAGGATTTGATTTTTAACTTTCCTGGTACCCAGCCTGCTGCTCTAACCACTTGTGGGGAGCATGGTGTTATTCCAGGCAAGTTAAAATAAGGTTAGGTAGGGCCAGCGAAGGACCAGAATGCACCGAGCTGGGATTTGTTTGTAGTTAGTCCTGATTTTCTGTATAAACTGTGGACCTGTTGAAAGAGAGAAAAGGTGACTTGTAAGCACAAGTGTTCTGAAGTATGTGGAGCAGCCAGGGCAAAACCAGGCCTGCAAGGTCAGGGGAGATCTGTTACTGTGGTAACAGTTGGCACCTCTGTTCTCTGAAGTTTGGAGGCGTGCATAAAATCACGCCCGCCTGCCCCGCCTGGGGGAGGCCATCTGCCTGGGACCCCATGAGCTGGCCCTGCATATCTCCTTCACAGCCCAGCAGGGCTGAATATCTCCAGATCTCTGTCTGTTGCTGATTATGTGGCTGCTCAGGAATTCTGCAGTACTGAAGCCAGAGACTTGAGTGTTGAAATGTCTTCTGTGGGTTAAGCACTGCAGTGTCCTGGAAATCTGCTCTTACCCCTTGGCTGTTGGAGCCACTCTGTACCTGCTGATATTTTTCAGCAGTTGTGAAGGGAGTACCAAATTCTTTTCAAGCAGATCCCACAGGAGATGCAACAGTTTAAATCAGACACTGGCCTGTTCGCATGATATGAGCCTGCAAATAGGTGGGATAATGTGGGGTACAAATGCAATAAATAAAAATGATATGAACTGTGAAGTGGATTCTCCTGATTTTAAACGTGAATTCATTTTTTTGACAGATTCTTTGAGACGGTCCTCTGTACTCCCCCGACCTCTCCAAACACAGAATAAGTGAGTTCCTATTTTCCACTATTGAGTTCAAACATTTTTATTCATTTTATAAAAATATACGTAACTGTTGAACAATAGCAGAAGTCTAGAATGACAAAAACTGAATTCAGATGAAATCATAGCATCAATAGAATGATGAGAACACTCAGTGAAATTATAGCAGGCTTGCAGTAGGAAGGACAATATAACGAAAAGTTATACAGTAATTAAGTTACATTGTTATATTTGTAAATTTTATGTCAATGAGGATCGGATTGGGCTAAAAATAATTCTATTGGTTTCCAATTCTCTTTGATTTTCTTATATTTATTTGATTTCAGTTCAGATTTAAAGATTTGGAAGAGAGAATGCACCCAGAATGTGGAATTTAAATGTGAGGCAGTTTTCCAATTTCCAGAATCATTTGAGTAGTAAGAGCAATTAGAATGTCAAAGTAGCAATTGTCACTGTCGTCTGTAAATCCGGTAGGAGTCGGAGATGTCGCTGTTTCTAGATAAACCTGGATTGTAGCAGATGGGTGTGCATGTTCCAATCAGTCTTAGTGTTCTAACTCCCTGTGGGATGCATAGTGTAGTCCTGCGGCATGGAGAAAGCATATGTATAGCAGAATTGGGGAAGGATACAGAGCATGTATTGGTTACTTTCCCCTGGGCATGGGCTGTATGTGTTTTTAGCAGGGGGCACCCGGTTTGAATCTATTTTGTGCTTGGCATAGCTCAGCAGCTATGAGCCAGAGGTGAACATGGAGGAAGGCTTAGATAGGTCATACAAAACCATCTCAAGTTTTATTGGTTTATGCTTAAATCATCTTTATTAGCACATCAAGAGAAAAACCAACAACTGTGCATTGACTGACAATCTGTACTTTTCTTTTCCTTTTATACTGTATTTCAGTTTATCCCTTCCCTCCCTTCCCCCTTTTCCCCCCCTCCCCATGAACTCAGGAAAATTAGGGCATGTCTCTTGTTGCATATTTCTCAATGTCCAATAAACTATTACATATTAAGTAGTCTACTACGGGCTGCCGGTGTCATTATTCTCCAAAATGGGGCCCATCTTCGCTCAAATAATTTTCCCCCTTTCGCCAGGTCAGCATGCATGTCTATTCGTTACAAATGCAATAGTTGTATAATTTGGATTCTCCACTGCTGGAGTGTTGGTGCCTTTTGGGACAGGTTTTATTGGTTTAAATGATCTGGTGTAATGGGATCTTGTCGCTTACATGGCAATGTGACTGGTCCCACAGCACACTCTCTCTGCCATGTAAGAGTGAGTTATATGACAGAGTGTCCACATTTCAGTTTGTAAGCTTAAAAGCAAAACTGATACTAACTTCTGTGGAACTCTTCCTAACGACATAGTAACATAGTAAATGACGGCAGAAAAAGACCTGCATGGTCCATCCAGTCTGCCCTACAAGATAAACTCATATGCGCTACTTTTTGTGTATACCTTACCTTGATTTGTACCTGTCCTTTTCAGGGCACAGACCGTGTAAGTCTGCCCAGCACTATCCCCGCCTCCCAACCACCAGCCCTGCCTCCCACCACCGGCTCTGGCACAGACCGTATAAGTCTGCCCAGCACTATCCCCGCCTCCCGCCACCGGCTCTGCCACCCAATCTCGGCTAAGCTCCTTAGGATCCATTCCTTCTGAACAGGATTCCTTTATGTTTATCCCACGCGTGTTTGAATTCTGTTACCGTTTTCATTTCCATCACCTCCCGCAGGAGGGCATTCCAAGCATCCACTACTCTCTCCGTGAAAAAATACTTCATGACATTTTTCTTGAGTCTGCCCCCCTTCAATCTCATTTCATGTCCTCTCGTTCTACCGCCTTCGCACCTCCAGAAAAGGTTCCTTTGCGGATTAATACTTTTCAAATATTTGAACGTCTGTATCATATCACCCCTGTTTCTCCTTTCTTCCAGAGTATACATGTTCAGGTTATCAAGTCTCTGCTCATACATCTTGTAACGCAAATCCCTTACCATTCTCGTAGCTTTTCTTTGCACCGCTTCAATTCTTTTTACATCCTTCGCAAGATACGGCTTCCAAAACTGAACACAATACTCTAGGTGGGGCCTCACCAACGACTTATACCGGGGCATCAACACCTCCTTTCTTCTGCTGGTCACACCTTTCTCTATACAGCCTAACAACCTTCTAGCTACGGCCACCGCCTTGTCACACTGTTTCGTTGCCTTCAGATCCTCAGATACTATCACCCCAAGATCCCTCTCCCCGTCTGTACCTATCAGATTCTCCCCGCCTAACACATACGTCTCCCGAGGATTTCTATTCCCTAAGTGCATCACTTTGCATTTCTTCGCATTGAATTTTAATTGCCAAACCTTAGACCATTCTTCTAGCTTCCTCAGATCCTTTTTCATATTTTCCACTCCCTCCCGGGTGTCCACTCTATTACAGATCTTAGTATCATCCGCAAATAGGCAAACTTTACCTTCTAACCCTTCGGCAATGTCACTCACAAATATATTGAACAGAATCGGTCCCAGCACCGATCCTTGAGGCACACCACTACTCACCTTTCCCTCCTCCGAGCGAATTCCATTCACCACCACCCTCTGACTTCTGTCCGTCAACCAGTTCCTAATCCAGTTCACCATTTCGGGTCCTATCTTCAGCCCATCCAGTTTATTTAAGAGCCTCCTGTGGGGAACCATGTCAAAAGCTTTGCTGAAATCTAAGTAGATTACGTCCATAGCTGGTCCCTGATTCAGTTCTCCTGTCACACAATCAATCTCCCACCTTACCCTCCTCTCTCTATCACCTATCTCTACCTACCTACCCATCCATTTACGACCCTTCCTTCTATTATGTTATACTTAATTTCCTACTTTACATAACAAAATTCTGTGTTACCTATTACTATGTAAGCCGCATTGAGCCTGCTTTTAGTGGGAAAGTGCGGGATACAAATATAATAAATAAATAAATTATCATGTAGATACAGTTAGAAAAAAAAAAAAGAGGACATCTGTTCCCCCCTCCCACACACAGACGTTGGCAATTCATATCTACGGAGCTGGTGTAAGATATGCAGGGGCCCAGGACAGAAACTGGGGAGGGGATCCCAAAGCGCTCCCTTCAGGCTGTGCTTCCTTCTGCTTGAGATTATTATTATTATTATTTGTGGCATTTATACCCCGCTCTTTCCCGCTCGATAGCAGGTTCAGTGCGACTTACAAAGTGTGGTACATCACGGAGATAGTACAGATTTGGGGACAATGTATCAACGAGATGACATAATTACATAGAGTAGGTTCAGTGCAGTTTACAAAGAATTGTACAAAGTATCGCAGGGATGATACAGAGTTTGGAACAGAGTGTTGTAGAGATGACGTGGAGGGGCATAATCAAACGAAAACGTTTATCTCCAAGAACGGGTCCGTGAAGGGGCGGACCGAACAGTATTTTCGCAAAAAATAGACGTCCATGTTTTATTCGACAATTTGTGAGCTGGGCGTTTTTGTTTTTCAGCGATAATGGAAAATGAAAGCGCCCAGCTCAAAAACGAATAAATCCAAGGCATTTGTTCGTGGGAGGGGCCAGGATTCGTAGTGCACTGGTCCCCCTCACATGCCAGGACACCAACCGGGCACCCTAGGGGGCACTTTTACAAAAACAAAAAAAAAGGTAAAAGAGCTCCCAGGTGCATAGCACCCTTCCCTTGTGTGTTGAGCCCCCCAAATCCCCCTCAAAACCCACTGCCCACAAGTCTACACCATTATTATAGCCCTAAGGGGTGAAGGGGGGCACCTACATGTGGGTACAGTGGGTTTGGGGGGGTTGGACGACTAATAAGCATTAAGCAGCACAATTGTAACAGGTAGGGGGGGATGGGCCTGGGTCCACCTGCCTGAAGTCCACTGCACCCCCTAACAACTGCTCCAGGGACCTGCATACTGCTGCCAGGGAGGTGGGTATGACATTTGATGGTGAAAATAAAAAGTTGTGAAACATCATTTTTTTGTGGTGGGAGGGGGTTAGTGACCACTGGGGGAGTCAGGGGAGGTCATCCCCGATTCCCTCCGATGGTCATCTGGTCATTTAGAGCACTTTTTTGGGACCTGTTCGTGTGAAAAAAGGGTCCAACAAAAATGTCCTAAATGTTCGCTAAAAACGCCTTTATTTTTTCGATTATCGCCCTAACGCGTACATCTCTCCTCGGCCGATAACCACGCCCCAGTTCCACCTTCGCCACACCTCTGACACGCCCCCATCAACTTTGTCCGCATCCGCGACGGAGTGCAGTTGAAAACGTCCAAAATCGGCTTTCGATTATACCGATTTATTCGTTTTTGTGAGATAAACGTCTATCTCCCGATTTGGGTCGAAATCTAGGCGTTTTTCTCTTTCGATTATAAGGTGGATAGTTACATAGATTAAGACAATAGTAAGAGATGTGGGGAAGGGGTAGAAGTGTGGGTATTGCTAGTGTTGTGGAATTATGTTTGTGATGGATGGCATGGGGACCCTCAGCAATTATACTGGTTGCCACCACCTAATGCCTTACAGGGCTTTACAGAATGCCCACTGATCTCTTCATTGTTGGAGGAGAGCAGCCACTTGAGAAGATTTTAACCATGGTGTTTTTTTTCTTTGGACCTTGGCACCAGCAGGGCTAATGTTTAAACAGATGGGGCCCAGAGCAGAGGCTAAGACTGGATCCAGCTAGTGACAGGTGACATGAAAGTATTCCTTCATGACATCACTTAGCTTCACCTGGGGGGGGGGGGGTGGCCTTATGGTGCTGGGGCCCTAGGCTGTGTCCTGCTTGACCTGGCAAGGCTTGGCAGGGATGCTTTAGGAAGAGTCCACGATGAGCGTCAGCAAGGGATCTGAGAGCTTCCCGAACACCTGGGTCTGACACCTTGTCCCTTTGAACCACAGCAAAAAAAAAAGCCTTTAAATGGAATATTTTTTATTTTTGTTACATTTGTACCCTGCGCTTTCCCACTCATGGCCTTCTCCTTATGTAGCAGGAAGGGGCATAGCCATGGGTGGGTAGCTGAGGCTCACCCAGTAGTGGTGCACCCTTGGTGTAGCTGGCTGGGGTCTGAAGACCTCTGAAGATGGCCGTAACTCCCCTCAGACAGTCATGATAGTGGCAGCTCTCCCAGCCACCCATGCTGGCACCCTCAGCAAGCTTAGTTCTCACTCAGTTCATGCAAATAAAGACGATCTGCAAAGGGACTATTAGCCCACAATGGAAGAAATGCCATTTAAATCATTTGAGACTACAAGGTATATTTCCTTGGCAACCAGTTTTACAAGACAAAATGTTTTCTTCTTGTGTCACAGGCTGATGGTCACTGTGAAGGCCATAGATTGGAGCAGATTCTCTCTTCTCTGGAATATGTTCTGACCTATTCTCAACAGTAGTCTGTTCATAATTTCTTTGACATTTTATGTATAAAATCCTCCAGAATAATTCCAGGGAGTGGGGAATGATGATCAAAATGTTTTGTGCCTCCCAGCTTGACATTGAGGCTTCCTCATTTTCTTGTGAGATAGTTCTAGGTCTGACTGTGTGGACTTTAATTCTTTCATTTTGTCTGAAGCAAATTGCAAATTTCAGATAAGAACTGTTTTCCTGCTTTGTGGCCATCTTAGGTCTAGCTGCAGGAGGTGGTATTGATGCCAGCCTGACCTGCATTAGATAATGAGCTGATGTCACATGCACTTCTGGGTGTTGGGAACAAGATGGATGTCTTGGGTAGCTAAAGAGCAGCAGTTTCATTCTGGGTTACTTATGCACTATTTATATTTTTATATTTTAGTGGTTTAGTTTATTTCCTGCTGCTGCTATAGATGTTTCAGCTCACTTAGAACTGGGCTTGAGACCTTGATTCAAAGCCCAACACACACACACACTCACACTCACACTCACACACAGTCCTTGGCTGGGAGAGAGCAGGCCATGCAGCAGCACTGCTTCCTGAACTCTGCCACTTGATGTTGCCCTTAAGCAGTGACCCTGGCTCCCTTTCCCCAGGGGCTATGAATGCATCCCAACCAATCTGGGAAGCCCCAACATGAAACCTGAGACTTGAATCCAGCACCTTTCACATGGTAGTGCACAACACTTAACCATCAGAACTGCCTTTTCTATTTCTGCAATTCTCAGACCTGTCTTGGGGAAGCAGCAGCCAGTCAAATGTTCAGGATATCAAAAATGAATATGCATGAAAGAATGCATACAGTGCCTGCATTGCATGCAGGTTTATCTCATGCATGATTTTTGTGGATATCCTGAAAGCTTGACTGATTAGTGCTCCCCTAGGACAAGTTATTGAACTACTGTTCTTGTTTTCAAAAGGAAAACTTGCATTGAGGAGAGAGATTCTGTGGTCTAGCCAGCACTGTGGTCATCCTTGGAAAAGATTTGGTAGTTCTTTTTATAAATACATTCCTTACAGCTTATGCGCAGTTGGGGTCTGGGGGAAGGGTTCCTTCTGTCTACTGCTCTAGCACCCGTTCACAGAACATGGAGTGTCAGGGAGCCACAGTTGAGACTCTCTCTTTAATACTGATCAGCTCTGTGTCGAGTAAGTGTATCCTAGGAAGAACTTGGAAGAGTGTCAAGTTCAGTGTGTGGCTTGCTTGACAACAAGATTTCAGTGTGCTGGAGGTCTGCTGCTGCCATTTGGTATGACATAAGGTAAACACAGCCTGCTTTTCAGCAGCTGATTTGGCTGTACAGAGCACATTACCATACCTGCATGTCAGCAAAACTGATTTCTGGAGTCCTGAAATGTGAGAGAAGGGGAGAGGGAATTGGATTTAATATACCGCCTTTTTTGGTTGCAAAGTGGTTTATGTATTATACACAGGTACTTATGTTGTACCTGAGGCCATAGAGGGTTAAGTGACTTGCCCAGAGTCACAAGGAGCTACAGTAGAAATCAAATTCTGTCCCTCAGCCGCTGCACTAGCCATTAGGCTACAGAACATAGAGTGTCAAGGTAGACAAGTGTAGGCAGAAGATTTTTTTTTTTTTTTCCTGGTGCTGAGTTTGTGGATGTTTCCTGGAAATTCCCAACTTACCCTTGTTTTGTTATCTCTGCCTGGTTGCTCTCTGTCCTCCCCCTCCCCCTCCATGGCAACTTGAGGTTACTCTTGGAGGGAGCTGGGGTTTTTTTTTTTTTTTTTATTAAATGCCATATGAACACTGAGAACTGTTTGAAAAGGTCACATAGAGGCATATTTTCAAAGCACTTTGGGAGGCTAAGTTCCATAGGTTTCTATGGAACTTTGGGAGGCTAAGTGCTTTGAAAATAAGCCTCATAGTGGGTAACAATCATCTGTTCCTGATTATAAGCTCTTCTTTTTATGTGTTATCTGTAAAATCTTTTGCTAGCCAGAGAGCTCAAAATATCAGTCTTCTTGGCTCATAACTTTACTGTGTGCCTGTAGAGTCTCTTTTAGTGTTTTCTCTCAATTTATTGCACATGTATTTCTGATTATTATTTGTACACTCTTGGGAACATGTCTTCTGTTTTATTATGGCCGTGATCTGTTTTAAAAAATCTGTGTCCACTCTTCAGCTGTTCGTGCTATCTTCATTTGTACATGCATGAGTGGTACTTGCGTGGAGCTCTGACGGGGGTAGGCATAGTTATGAGGAGCTTTCAACTAAACCTTTTATTATCTGCTGAAAAATTACAATCGGACAGAAGAAAAGGAATCCATTTTAATTACCAAGGGACTTATATTCAAAAGAGAAAAACATCCAAAAAGCAGAACAAAGCGGCATTTAGTTGGTCTTTTTTCACAAAACGTCTAAATTGCTATTTTTGAAACACATTTTTATGATGTTTTTCTATGCAGGAAGCGTGCTTGAGGTGGCATTTGGGCATTCCTAACGGACATTTTTCTACCATAATGGAACAAAGCAAAAATGTGCAGTGCTAAAATCTAGATGTTTTGGGCTAGACCTGTTCTAATTAGGGGCGTAGCCAAACCTCGAAGTGGGAGGGGACCAGAGCCCAGAGTAGGGGGGTACACATTTTGGCCTGCCTCCCTGCCATGGCCCCCCCCACCGCTGCCGCTGCACATACCTTGGCTGGCAGGGGTCCCAAACCCCACCAGCTGAAATGTTTGTCCGGCACTGCATTGCCTGGGCTGCTCTCTCTTCCCCTTATATCTGGCATGCTCATTTTAATTAAATTGAGCATTCACTTTCATGCTCAGTTTCACTAAAATGAATGTGCCGGATGTGAGGGGAAGAGAGAGCAGGGCAGGCAATGCAGCGGAGACCAGCGCTGGACAAATGCAGCTGGTGGGGATGGGGGCCCCCAACAGCCAAACCAGGAGCCCAAAGCTAATTTGGGTCCCATGCCCCTGTGGCCCCCCCTGTAGCAATGCCACTAGTTTTAATAATGACTAAGTCACAAAAAGGTGCCCCAAATGGCAACTGGAGGGATTAAGGCGTGACCCTCCCTTACTTCCCCCCCCCTCGGTGGTCACTGACCCCACTCCCACCCCACAAAGATTGAAAAAAACAATACATACCAGGCTGTATGACAGCTTCAGATGTTATGGCCAGTCCTATTAGAAAAGCAATTCCCTGGAGTAGCCTAGTGGTCAGTGCAGTGAACTGTAGAGAAGGGGACCCAGGCCCATAACCCACTCTGTTACACTTGTGGTGGAAAGTGTGAGCCCTCAAAACCCCACCAAAATTCTACTGTACCCACATATAGGAGACACTCGCAGACATAAGGACTGTGGTTTGTTCTTAGAAAATGTAAAGTCATTTGTTGACAAATCTTGTGTGTCTGGATAATTAAATTTTTTTGGGAGGGGGAGTGAAGAGAGGTTTTCTGAGGAGAAAGATAAAGAGATTTCAGAGAGGCGGGACAGGAGATGGGGAGAATAGAAATCGAAGAAGGGAGGAGATGATGGAGAGAGATACTAGAAATTTGGGATCAAGTCAAGGAGGACAGATCACTTTATCATAGCCCCCCTCCTGGTGCCAATCCTTATCTCTCAAGCACACCCATACCATCTCCAACACCCTTATTCACTCACCCCCCATATCCCCTCACTCATTCACACTCCTGATTCCCTCACTAACCCCCTCCCCCAATTCCCTCACTCACGCATACTCTACGTTTTGGGAGATGCATTTCTCTTCCTCCAACTGGCTGCTAATCCTAGTTTGATAATTTAGAAACAGCAATAACAGTGTCTCAGGTCACTTCCTCTTCCCTTGTAGCCTGGGACCAGAGTGTTGGGCTGATGTGCCTTGCAGCACAACATTTCAACCCCAGGCTGCAGGGGAAGAGGAAATGGCCCAAAGTGTCATTGCTGCTATTTTTAAATTACCAAATTGGGATTGAGAGAGAGAGAGAGAGAGAGAGAGGGAAGATGCACTGTCTATCACTGCTGCTGCTCAGTTTGGCCCCCGAGTCTTCTGCCACAATTCTGCCAAAATCTAATTGTGCAGCAAGGGATGGATTATGCGACTCTTCTGTAGCTGCAGAATTTCAGGAGAATGGGGGCCCTCTCTCTCTGTATTTCTACAGCAGGCTTGTCCAACCTATGGCCCATGGGCCAGATCCTGGCCCACAAAGTGCTTTTTTTCTGGCTTTCGGAAGCTTTGCAGCTCTTATGGTGCTTACAATAGGATTCCTGATTCCTCGCCGTGACTTGAATCTCTGTAGGCATGAGCCCCCGCAGTGTCAGAAGTTCAGGTTGATCTCGCGACTTGAACTACAAGACCAACTCGAACTTCTGGCACTGCATGGCTCAAGCTTGCAGAGAGCCAAGTCATAGTGGGAAAGCAGGAATCCCACTGTTTCTTCTGCAGCTGAAACCAGGTGAGGGAAAAAAATGAGCGAAGGCTAGGGGGAGGAGGGTGTTCAATGAGCCATAAAGGCTGGGGAAGTGACAATGCACCATCGTATTTTACCACTATTTGACAAAATATGTGGCAAAATATGACGGTGCGTGCTTTGGCCCTCCAAATGTTACAAAATATAAAATGTAGCCCCGATAGAAAAAGGTTGGACAAGCTTGTTCTATAGCAATATATAGGACCTCATTTACTAACTAATGTATATTAGTTCAATTTAATGCACATTAACACAATCCCCCATTATTCATTATTTTCATCGCTGCCTATTTACTAACCAAAATTAACATGCTAAACTCAATTAACATGTATTAACCTGCATTAACACTTGTTAACGCATATTTATTTATAAAGTGGTGAGAAGATTGAGATAAGAATATTAACTATTTCTTATAGTATTTTGCTTCTGCTGTAATTTCACCTTCAGACATCTCAGCTGATAGATCCCCTCCTCCTTACTGCAAGCATGAGTGGAATAAAAGGAGCCAGGGTGGTAATATCCGAATTGCAGAACTGAAGCAGGAATGACTAGGAAATTGTGGGCACAGTGTTGAAGGACTGAGAGTCCCTGTGACATATCTATTAAAAAAACATCAGGGACTCAGTGAAAGTATTGAGTGTTCCTAGAAAACAGCAGGCAATTGTGCAGAAGATCTGAATGGTTCCATAATCTGAAACAGTAAAACCTTTGCAGAGCTGAGTGTTCCTTTTATTGTATTGTAAACTGCTTTGGTTTCAAGTTAAGCGGTATATTACATTTTTATTAAACATAAACATAAAGACCATGAAGTAGTTAGGATTTTATAAAGGGCTAAATATTCTGTCAGAGGAGATGCATTGCTATAGGGTGCCAGGACCAGATTTAAGATTAAAATGCCCATAGAGACAGGATTTTTTTTTGGAGGGGGGGGGGGGGGGAGAGTGCTCAGGTTTGGGGCACCTTCAGAATTTGCTACCCTAGGCATGTGCCTGTGTTCCTAAATCCAGTCCTGTAAGGTGCTCTAGCACTCATATGAGAAGGGATGGGAAGGGATTGCTGCTCCTGGCTTGGATGTAGAAGAAAATTAGGAAAATATTAGAACATCCATTCTCAGTCCTTTCCTGGAAGCACATCCAACCCATTTGGTTTACTGGATATCCAGAATGAATATACATGGGGAAGCTTTTTTATTGGTTCTCCATTGCCTTCTCATTTATCTCTTTTATATTGGATTTGGATATCCTGTAACCCAGACAAGTTGAGTTTGCCTGCAGGACAGGTTTGTGAAGTTGTGCACCAGTGCACCAGAGAACCATATCTATCTATATATATAAAAGGCACCTCCAATGTTCCATTGAAGCCTCAAGCCGGAAATTTGAGGCGCCCGAGATATCCGGTTTGGCCTGCAGGCTGCAGTCACTGTAGCTCCGCCCTCACGTCAAAACGCGATGACGTTGAGGGCGGGGCGGGCCTGCAGTCAGTGTACCTACGGCCTTGCGTCAACATGCGATGATGCAGAGGGCGGGGCGGCGAAGACACAACGGACGACTTCCACACATTCTCTGACAGCTGCTGGGAGAGTGCACCGAACTTTGCAAACTCGCAACCATGTCACTCAGGGACGGAGGGAGGGAGAGGAGAGGTGTGGAACTCGGAAGGGAGGCACGGAGGAGGTGTCTGGAACTCAGGAGGGAGGGACAGAGGGAGGACGGTGGGGGAGATTACCCTGCTAGCGGCCGTTTCATTTTTTCCCGAAACGGGCATTTCTTACTAGTAGGATTATAAAACAGATCCCCTGACCTAAGCTAGATGAAAAGTTGAAACAAGGAATTTATGCATGGTAGTTAATGCTAAATGTTGATCGCTAATATTAAAGATCTCTGCTCTTGTCATGGACTGATGCTCAATACACAGGCGGTAAAGCGAACAAAACCCACCCCATATCACAGGAACAGCGCAGAAACATAGCCCTCCAATACTCAGAGCTAATGGCATTCTGATTATATGCACACTGTGAGACTGAAAGTAAGGGTAAGTTTAGCTCTTGTGTGCATGCCCAGACAAACCCGGAAGTGAAGCACACATTGGCACCGTTCTTTTGCGCCATAAATATAATTTAAAAAAACAGGCACCAGTGTGTGCTTTCACTTTTCGGTTTTGCTTGGACTCGCACATATTTATTTCTCACTACCAGCGCTTAGAAGATTGCGTGGGCTTATTTCTGCTTCCAAAAAATATCAAAACTGGCAGTTTAAAATGAAAAATTCAGTATAAATTCTCTCTTTAAACCCCTCAATGCCACCGCCAAGCTGGCAGTAAGCTTCCATTGTTAAGGCCATCGTTCATTTGTACACTGTTCTCTGAGCATTGGGAGGGAATACCAAATGACCGGGGCCATTAACATCCATTTGACTGTATTTCAGTACAGTTTGTGGCCATCTTTGGTGTGCACATTGTTTCCTGCACTAGTGCCCTCTGATCATTCTGTGCACATTAACACCGATGCTAGTCCGACACTAATTGCCTCTAGCGCCAGTGTTAGGTTCTTGCCGGTGGAGTTCTCCGTGAGGCCCCGATGCTCTGAGCCACCGCCAGCCTGCCACTGTTGGTCTGCTCCAGCACTGTAGGTGGCGCTTCTCTATGACCCCATTATTATTTTGTATTGGTTAGTTGACTTGACTTTATTGGGGACTCCTCAGGCCTGCTGCAATAAATTCAGAGAGAAGCCCTCCTCTCCCTGCCCAGCTAGCTGTGGTTTTGAGAGAAACAACTGGCTCTCTGAGTACCTGGGGAGGGGGGCTGGAGAATTAATTCTGTTTTGGGTTTTTTTTTTTAATTAGTACCTCAAGGAAAGTTACATTCAGGTACAATATGCATTTTCTTGTCCACAGAGGGCTTATGGTCAAATTTGTACTTGAGGGAATGGAGATTGAAGTGACCTAGGGTCACAAAGGGAAATGAGACTTGATATACAGCCTTTCTGTGGTATTTTGCAACTACATTCAAAGTGGTTTACATGTATACAGGTACTTATTTTGTACCTGGGGCAATGGAGGGTTAAGTGACTTGCCCACAGTCACAAGGAGCTGCAGTGGGAATCAAACCCAGTTCCTCAGGATCAAAGTCCGAAGAACATCATCGACAGAAGCCAATGTGATTCCAAGTTTGCTGCTCTA
Source organism: Microcaecilia unicolor (assembly GCF_901765095.1). Lineage (NCBI taxonomy): Eukaryota > Metazoa > Chordata > Amphibia > Gymnophiona > Siphonopidae > Microcaecilia > Microcaecilia unicolor. The sequence continues at coordinate 294,948,579 of NC_044034.1, read as the reverse complement.
ACCACTAGTTATGTAATCTTTGTCACACATTGGTTACAACATTGTAAATGGTCTACCCTGGTTATACATTCATTGGACTCAAGAGCTTCCAATTATTATGATTGGAAAGGATGATGTACAAGAGATGATAGCAGCATAGCTGCAGGAATGGAACACATAAGGCTGGCAGAGAAGCAAAGAATTTGTGGATTCCAGCCCATTATTGCTAGATTTCTCAGCAGCTTTTGACACTGTGAGATCACGATAGTATGCTAACAGGACTGGCAGAAATAGGTTTCAGTGTAACAGTACTTGCCTGGTTCACATCCTATCTATCAGACAGGCAACAGTCCATAGTGTTTGGCAGTACCTCATCGCCACCATGGGCACTGACCTGTGGGGTAAATAAATCCTAATAAATAAAAATATTTGCCAGGTAAAGAGAGATTCTTCTGGAGTGTCCAGCATGCTGCATCAAAAATATGCATCTTGTTTTATTGCCACTAAATCTCTTTCTGTGTCACTTCCCAGTTGTTTGCACCCAATGCTGCTACACAGCATAAAGGCATTAGGGTGGTACTGTAAGACGCTTCTGTTGATGAAATACACAGCAACACCCAGATTTATTAGCATCTATCATGTGAATGGATCAGATGAAACTCTTTCAGCTGCTATCTATGCTCCTCAAGAATGGGGCAAATCCCAAGTAAGGCAAGGGGACATGACACAGGAAGGTTTTTTTTTTCCAGCTGCTGATAGGGGGAGGAGTGACCCAATGGTTAGAGCAGCACACTGGAACCAGAGGGCCGAAGTTCAAATCCCACAGCCTTGGGCAAGACACTTAATCCTCTATTGTCTTGATATGTCCAGGCATGGTCCTGGCAACCTCTTGCTATTGAAACCGTCACACTTGTGCCAACCCCATGTGCTTGTGGGCAGTTGGTACAAGAGCGCTGTTGATGGAATTACAAAAAAAAAAAAAGGGACTTGCTACCCACACTGTTTGCCCATTTTCTTGGATCAGTCTTCTAGCTACAAGGCCTCATGGCTTTTCCAGACAACTACCTGTTACCATCAACTGGCTCCATCGATTGAATTATCATGAGGAGTGTGCAATTTGGCACACCAGGGCTTGTCTGGCCATTAGGCAAACTAGGTGGTTGCCTAGAGCAGTGCCCTCGGGGGAGGGGGGAGTGCAGCTGCCAAAAGCAAAAGAGATCATGACAGTCACACGCATTCTGAGAACTATCATCCTGTGCTTTTTACTGTTTCATACATTACAATGTCCAATTCTGTGTTTTTCAGGATTATTCTGGGAGCAGTAATATTGGGGTAACATGATTGTTACATAAGAACATAAGAATAGCCATACTGGGTCAGACCAATGGTTCATCCAGCCCAGTATCCTGCTTCCAACAGTGGCCAATCCAGGTCACAAGTACCTGGAAGAAACCCAATTAGTAGCAACATTCCATGCTACCAGTCCCAGGGCAAGCAGTGGCTTCCCCCATGTCCATCTCAATAGCAGGCTATGGATTTCTCCTCTAGGAACCTGTCCAAACCTTTTTTTAAACCAGATACACAAAGCACCGTTACCACATCCTTCAGCAACAAGTTCCAGAACTTAACTATTCTTTTAATGAAAAAATATTTCCTCCTATTTGCAGAAGATTTCAGCATATTGTCTACAATGACACCTAGGTCTTTTTTTTTTTTTTTTGAGTGGCTGACTCCTAAAGTGGACCCTAACATTAGATAACTATAATTTGGATTATTCTTCCCAATGTGCATCACTTTGCATTTGTCTACATTAAATTTCATCTGCCATTTGGATGCCCAGTCTTCCAGTTTCGTAAGTTCTTCATAGAAATCAAACAAAATAAAACATGGAAAAGAAAATAAGATGATACCTTTTTTATTGGACAATAAAAAAGGTATCATCTTATTTTCTTTTCCATGTTTTATTTTGTTTGATTTCTATTGATAACCTTAAGAGTGGACTAACACGGCTACCACACTCCTCTACGTAAGTTCTTCATGCAATTCTTTACAATCCGCATGTGTTTTGACAACTTTTAAATAGTTTCATGTCATCCGCAAACTTAATCACCTCACTCATCATTCCGATTTCCAGATCATTTATAAATATGTTAAGTGGCATCTATCCCAGTACAGATCCCTGCGGCACTCCACTGTTCACTCTCCTCCATTGAGAAAAATGGCTATTTAACCCTACCCCCTGTTTTCAGTGCAATAACCAATTCCTAATCCACAGCAGAACACTGCCTCCTATCCTATGACTCTAATTTTCTCAGGAGTCTTTCATGAGGAACTTTGTCAAAAGCTTTCTGAAAATCTAGATACACTACATCAACCGGCTCACCTTTATCCATGTGTTTATTTCATGCCTTCAAAGAAATTAAGCAAATTGGTGAGGCAAGACCTCCCATGGCTGAATCTATGCAGACTCTGTCCCATTAAACCATGTTTGTCTATGTATTCTGTAATTTTATTCTTTATAATAGTTAACACTATTTTGCCTGGCATTGAGGTCAGGCTTACCAATCTGTAATTACTCGGATCACCCCTGGATCCCTTTTTAAAAATTGGCGTCACATTGGCCACCCTCCAATCCTTAGATACAACAGACACGACAGGTTTCAAATCACTAGCAGCAGATCAGCAATTTCAAGTGAGTTCTTTCAATACCCTGGGGTATATACCATGTGGTCCCGTTAATTTATCACTCTTTAACTTGTCGATTTGGCTCAGTACAGCTTCCAAGTTCACTGAGATTTCTTTTAAAATCTTATTGGGGGGTGGCTAGGAATCTGAAAGGTAATTGGGGGTTTGCAAAGCTGATGATTCATCTAGAGTGACTAAAATACCCACTGTACCTGAATGTAACACCTTGAGCTACTACTGAAAAAGGTGTGAGCAAAATCTAAATAAATAAAAAGCAAGGCGCAGTGCCCCCACGGGTGCACGTAGCCGCCCATAATATGGCGCCGTGCCCCGATGGGCATGCGCACCGGGCCAGCGGGGTGCAAATGCGGCGGAGCGGCCACATTCCCACCGCCCAAAGAGCACCCCGCTGAAAAGGGGGAAGAGCTACAAAGGGGTTTAAAAGCCCCTGGGCGGAGCCCGGACGGCCTCTTCAGGCGTCTGGGCACCAGCATACATGTCCATTGGAGCGAACGATCCCCTTTCGTTGCTAGCCAGGCATGTTCTCTCGCCGTGGCAGCACTGAATCAAACTCGAGCTCCTCTGGCCTGTTCGGCCCCTTTACGTCCCCATTCCTTGCGTGCCGCTGGTCGGCAGCCAATACCTTGGCCCAGCCACAAGGAGTCCCACGGCAGTGCGCCTTCTCTCCTAGCTAGATGTGGCAGGCGCTTCTTATCCTCGCCGGGTCGGCTATGACCCCTGCAGCGGTGAAGCGTGCGAGACAGCGGAGGAATCGTCACTCGGTCTAGGGGCTCCCTCGCAGTAAGTAAAAGAAAGGGAGCAGACATGCATCCGTGCAGCAGGGGGACATTGGAGCGGGATCCGTTTGGACCCACAAGCTCCAACCCCACTGTTCTTAGGTGGAAGCGCCATGCGGTCGGGAGATCGGGGTTGGGTTTAGAGCGAGGCCCGTCAGTGATAGCGGGAGTGCGGCCGGCCCCTACAATTGCCACACCGCTGCTCTGTTTCCCCGCACATTGTCTCCTTTGGCCGGCTGCTTTAAAATAAATAAAAATAAAATAAATCCGCGAGTAGCTCCCGGTGACAGTCAGTCCACTTTGCGCGGCTTCCATTCCGGCCACTCTTTCGGGTCGTGCTAGACTGCGGTGCAGGAAGACGGGGCGCATGGGCCAAGCCGAGCGCCGTGTGGAGTCTCGGTCCCTTGCAGCGCATGTGTCCGGGGGCGCCATGCGGACGGAGCGGGGTCCGGTTGGAGAGTTGCATGTGCGGCCGACCCCGCCCATTGCCTCCTTCGCGCTCCCCTCCCGGCCTTTGTTTAAAAAAAAAAAATGTCGCAGGCGTGGAGCTCGCCGCGTTCAGAGTTTGTTGAGCAACACAGCGCTGCGATGAGACAGAGGTCAAGGGAGCCCATCTAGTCCACTGAACGCAATAGGCCAATCTGGTTAATCTCTGTTCCCACTCCCCATTACTCCCATTGCTATCTACTCACAACAAGGCAAGGCTATGAGCTGCTGCAAAGAGGTTTAATAGACATCAGTGGAAGTGAGCCTATCTAGTCCACTGTTTGCAAGGAAGCCAATTGGGTCGATCTCAGTTTCCACTGCCCCATGCTGCCGTCAGGGCCACTCACTCAAAACAAAGCAAACAAACAAACAAACATAGCAAAAAAAAAAAAAAAAAAGACCTACACGATCCAGATAGTCGGCCTAACAATTTAAACTCACATGTGCCATGTTATGTGGATACTTGACCGGGATCTGTTTCCGCCATTGTTGGGACACAGACCGTAGAAACGATCACTCGGTAGTCCCCGATTAAGCAATGGGCTGTCCCACGAGGGATCACACAGGCAGCAGCCATCTAGGAGAGCTCTAGGTCACACGGGAGTAAAGGGAAGTACATAGGGCAGGCATATATGATCAGAGGGCACAAGCGGTGGCCATCTTGGGGCAGTTAGTCAAAGAGTTATGGGTATCACTCAGGGCGACCATATTGGAGAGGGCACGAATCGAATGGCCTTTAGGCTCTTAATAGGTGATAGCGGCCACCTGAGTAGGCCACGACAGGGAAGTCTAATGCGCACTGCTCCGGCGCGCCATGTCCCAGGACAGACGCAAAAAAAAAAAAGGGGGGGCTACTAGTCTTAATTATATACAACGTGTGGCCGCGGAAAGAAATGTTCTCACCAGCGACCTGCAGATCGCAGTTGAAGAACTAACCAAATTCTGCAAACTACTGAAGACCCATCCCTTGGACAAGACATACCACAAAGAACAACACATGGGAACTCCCCATGTATTAAGAAATGTCCTATAACTTACTCTTGTTATATTACTATCATGCTTTCATTATTATTATTATTATTATTATTATTAGCCTTTGTATAGCGCTACCAGATGCATGCAGCGCTGAACGCCTGGTCCTGTTGATTTATCACTCTTTAACTTGTCGATTTGGCTCAGTACAGCTTCCAAGTTCACTGAGATTTCTTTTAAAATCTTATTGGGGGGTGGCTAGGAATCTGAAAGGTAATTGGGGGTTTGCAAAGCTGATGATTCATCTAGAGTGACTAAAATACCCACTGTACCTGAATGTAACACCTTGAGCTACTACTGAAAAAGGTGTGAGCAAAATCTAAATAAATAAATGGCCTTGCACAAGCTCTGTGCCAGACACACCCATGCATCTGTGGATCTGCATCTCCACTAGCACTTTTGAGCTGGTTTTATAGGGAGATATTGATGAAGGGGAGCAGGGTTGATTAGGAGGCGGTCCTTCCATGTAGGAATGAGAATCTGATGGTTCTTGGTGTGAAATAGGAGTCCAGAGTTTTTCAGGGTTGGAAGTATATTTGGGAATATCTGAATGAGTGATTTTACGTGAAGTGTGGGGTTGGTATGCAGCTGGGGTTGAGGCTTTTGTCTTTCCTGCTCTTTTTTGGGTATAGTTGGGATTTTGCAAGTTTTCCTTTTGTTATCTTTTGTGTTACAGTATTGTATTAGTGTACAGCTGTGTGAACATAGGGGTTTTTAATTAGGATGTGACCTTGAGTGTTACAACATAAGACAAGAAGCAAATGTGATAGAGAAATTATGAAACTTGCATCCTGCCAGACAGACCCAGATGTTAGTTTGATTCTAACATATAGCTTGCCAGACATAAGGGTCACTTATGTTTCCACTAGGACTTCTAATTTACTGTGCTTGCAGTGACAGTCTGCTAGACAGAACTGACATGCAGCAGGTAATATCATAAAAGTAATATTTCTATAAGAGAACAATTACCATTTCAGTACCAAATCCCACCCCCCCCCCCAAAACAAAATGTAAGTAAAAAAGTACTGATTTTAAATTCTGACATGCTTTCTGGGATCTCAGCCTCACATGGTAAGGAACAATGAGACTTGTATACACTAATTATTCTTTTTGAAATATATACCTTCATAGTTTTCAAGAATAAAACCTCTTTTGTCTGGTAGCATAATTTAGATTGGAACTGGGGAAATCTAAAATAAGAATTAAAAGCAATTTAAAATAAGATTGTTTTTGTGCCCCGATGTGAAGAGCAAGCATGGACCTAGGTCAGCCCCAAAATGGCTGATCTAATTCTGATTTTGCCCCATTGCACCTATGGATCTGTTGTTCCATTTTCTTTAGGAAAAGCAGAACCAGGAGCTCTGTAGCCAATGGGACAAAACCAGGACTAGATAAGGTTAATGACCTGCATCTGAAAGCAAATGTTATTTGGGTCCCTCCTACTTGCATTGATGTGGGGTCAAGCATATTAGCGGTGCTTGCTGGGGCAACCCCCTTTTTCAGTTCTGGTTTTATTTCTAATGGTGGGGCTGTTTTGCAGTCCTAGGTTACAGCTGTCCTGGTAGATTTGGGGGAAGGGGAAAAATGATAGAATTAGTCATAGGCAAAGCAAAGATCAGCCTCCTGTAGTGTCATGGGTGGAGTTCCTGAAGGGCTGAAGAACCCCTTTGAAATGGAGCTGGTATTGTGCCTCCTTGGCAAAGTCTTAAAACCTTATCTCTCTCACAGCATGCCTTCCAGGGCTTCCTTTAAGCCTCCCCCCATCTCCTCTATACCAGCTTTGCTCTCAGTATCTGTGTGTGTGTTTGGGGGAGGGGGTGTTGCATAATTAAGTAGTTGAAGATTATTCCAGCTCTGCCTGTGTGTTCAAGTGCTACAGGGAGTAGTTCCCTCCTGGCCCCTCCCTCTGCCCACTCAATAGTTTTGAAGGCCCTGGACCCAGTCCACTCTCTCACCAAAAAATACTTTAAATATTTACCATAGGCAACAGAACTGGATGAGCTGCCAGAGTTACATATACATATATCATAGTAACATAGTAGATGACGGCAGAAAAAGACCTGCACGGTCCATCCAGTCTGCCCAACAAGATAAATTCATATGAGCTACTTTTTATTTGTACCTGCCCTCCTTGCCCTACATAGCATGAGGAACTAAGGTGCTTGGATGGAGGGCAGAGGAAGACGATAGTTTGTTTACCTCCCCCCCTACCAAAAAAGATAACGTTACTACTCCTGAAGCTTAATATAAGCTATTCTAGAGCATGCCAGCAATAAAACAGACAGATCAACTAGAATCTGTGTACAATTTATTTATTTATGCATTCTTGTATCCAAGTATTATCCAAAAACAAGTTTCGGTTCAAAGTGGCTTACAATTTACATTTTGGTGGAGTTACAATACACTTCTTCCTAGATCTCTTTTTGTCCTAATAATTTATTTTGTATAATTTTGTACTTTACCTAGACTACAACTGTTTTTTAAAATGAAAGGAGAGACATAGAAATAATTATCTTTTCTGAGTTCTTTCTTTAATTGTCTGTGCTGTATTCATGTTTATGTCAGTGTAAAAAATCAGAGTGGCATTCCCAATCACCAGTGAACATCAATGTATATTACAAACGCTGTTGCCAAAACTATAACTCACTTAAAATTTGTAATGTGTTTATAAACTTACTATAATAATCTTACTAGTAATGTTACTGAAGACTAGAAACTCGTTTGATGTCTACTAACACAGCCAAAAATATGGATGCATCATAAACATAACTTCCAATGTGTCTTACGTCCAAAACAAAAGTACTTATCTTCAGATGTTGCAGTACTTGATAGTGTCTCAATGCTAGTGTTTCAGCGAATAACTCGCCTGTGTCAAGGGACTTGATTCCACTTTATCTCATTTTTAATAACCAGCACCTAGAAACAAAACATGAAAAAATAACTCAAATGTTAACAAAAAACAGTACTATTTACTTTGAAGAACTCACTGTCACATGGCTACCATACTTGTGAGATTCCAAAAAGCTGAGCATATGCTTTTCTGATCCCTTTAAATTGGGGATAAACGATTAAAATTATCCATATTTTGAGTTGCATTAGCAGACATTGAATGGGTTTTTTAGTATGATACCCTTACAGGCTTATTTTCGAAAGAGAAGGGTGCCTATCTTCCAACACAAATCTGGAGATGGGCGTCCTTCTCTCAGGGTCGCCCAAATCGGCATAATCGAAAGCCGATTTTGGGTGCCCTCAGCTGCTTTCTGTCGCGGAAATGACCAAAGTTCACGGGGGCATGTCGGCAGCATAGTGAAAGCGGGCGTGCTTAAGAGATGGGCGTCCTCGGCTGAAAATGGAAAAAAGAAGGGCGTCTCTGACGAGCATTTGGGTGACTTGGTCCATTTTTTCTTGCGACCAAGCCTCAAAAAGGTGCCCAAACTGACCAGATGACCACTGGAGGGAATTGGGGATGACATCCCCTTACTCCCCCAGTGGTCACTAACCCCCTCCCACCCTAAAAAAAAATCTTAAATTTTTTTTTTTTGCCAGCCTCTATGCCAACCTCAAATGTCATACCCAACTCCCTGACAGCAGTATGCAGGTCCCTGGAGCAGTTTTAGTGGGTGCAGTGCAAATTCAGGCAGGGAGACCTAGGCCCATACCCCCCCTACCTTTTACATTTGTGGAGAAAACAGCGAGCCCTCCAAAACCCACCAGAAATCCACTGTACCCACATGTAGGTGCCCCCTTCACCCCTTAGGGATATGGTAGTGGTGTACAGTTGTGGGGAGTGGTTTTGTTTGGGGGGTTGGGGGGCTCAGCACACAAGGTAAGGGAACTATGCACCTGGGAGCAATTTGTGAAGTCCACTGCAGTGCCCCCTGGGGTGCCCGGTTAGTGTCCTGGCATGTCAGGGGGACCAGTGCACTACGAATGCTGGCTCCTCCCATGACCAGATGGCTTGGATTTGATCGTTTCTGAGATGGGCATCCTTGTTTTCCATTATCGCCGAAAACTGGGGACGACCATCTCTAAGGTCGACCTAAATGTTGAGATTTGGGCGTCCCCGACCGCATTATCGAAACGAAAGATGGACGCCCATCTTGTTTCAATAATACGGGTTTCCCCGCCCCTTCACGGAGACAAATTCTCAATACTACACGACTCCCAGTCAGGATTTCGGTCCAACCACAGCAGGGTGATATGATACAGATGTTCAAATATTTGAAAGGTATTAATCCGCAAACAAATCTTTTCCGGAGATGGGAAGGCGGTAGAACGAGAGGGCATGAAATGAGATTGAAGGGGGGCAGACTCAAAAAAAGATGTCAGGGAGTATTTTTTCACAGAGAGAGTGGTGGATGCTTGGAATGCCCTCCCGCGGGAGGTGGTGGAGAGGAAAACGGTAACGGAATTCAAACATGCGTGGGATATACATAAAGGAATCCTGTGCAGAAGGAATGGATCCTCAGAAGCTTAGCTGAAATTGGGTGGTGGAGCCGGTGGGGGGAAGAGGGGTTGGTGGTTGGGAGGCGAAGATAGTGGTGGGCGGGCAGACTTATATGATCTGTGCCAGATCCGGTGGTGGGATGCGGGACTGGTGGTTGGGAGGCGGGGAATAGTGCTGGGCAGACTTATACGATCTGTGCCAGAGCCGGTGGTGGGAGGCGGGGCTGGTGGTTGGGAGGAGGGGATAGTGCTGGGCAGACTTATACGGTCTGTGCCCTGAAAAAGACAGGTACAAATCAAGGTAAGGTATACACATGAGTTCATCTTGTTGGGCAGACTGGATGGGCCGTGCAGGTCTTTTTCTGCCGTCATCTACTATGTTACTATGTTACTAATCACTCTTATGACTAAATTCAAACAACTGATTGCAACTGGCAAGAGAACGTATTGCTCCTACAATTTGACATATCCAGCGCCTTCGACATGGTTGATCACGGAATACTACTAAATACCCTAGAGTACTTTGGAATTGGAGACAGCGTTCTCAAATGGTTCAAGGGGTTCCTAACCACACGATCATACCAAGTTACATCTAACTCGACTACATCAGCCACATGGATACCTGAATGCGGAGTTCCACAGGGATCCCCCCTCTCACCGACTTATTCAACTTGATGATACCATTGGCCAAACTACTATCAAACCAAAACCTCAACCCATACATATACGCAGACAACGTAATGATCTACATCCCATTTAAACAAGATCTAAAGGAAATTTCCAATGACATCAACCAGAGTTTACACATCATGCACTCATGGGCGGATGCATTTAAGCTGAAACTCAATGCAGAGAAAACCCAATGCCTAATACTCACCTCTCAACATAACACGAACAAATTCACCACCATCAATACACCAAAACTGAATCTCCCAATTTCGGACACCCTAAAAATTCTTGGAGTTACTATTGATCGACACCTAACACTTGAGAATCATGCGAAGAACACAACCAAGAAGATGTTCCACTCAATGTGGAAGTTAAAAAGAGTAAGACCTTTCTTCCCAAGGACCGTCTTCCGCAACCTGATACAATCAATAGTACTCAGCCATCTAGACTATTGCAACGCTCTCTATGCTGGCTGCAAAGAGCAAATAATCAAGAAATTACAAACAGCCCAAAACACTGCAGCCAGACTCGTATTTGGAAAAACAAAATATGAAAGTGCTAAACCCCTACGAGAAAAACTACACTGGCTCCCACTTAAAGAACGCATCACGTTCAAAATATGTACCCTAGTTCACAAAATCATTCACGGAGACGCTCAAGCCTACATATCAGACCTGATAGACTTATCACCCAGGAATGCTAAAAAATCATCCCGCACATTCCTCAATCTTCACTTCCCCAACTGCAGAGGTCTAAAATACAAACTAACGCATGCATCAACCTTTTCCTACTTGAGCACACAATTCTGGAACGCGCTGCCGCGCAACTTGAAGACGATCCATGAACTAACCAACTTCCGCAAACTACTGAAGACTCATCTCTTTGACAAGGCATACCACAAAGATCAACAAATGTGAACCATTACACAAATATCCAGAACTGCTTAAAGAAATTCGACTCATGAAATTAGCTCGTTACTCAACTATCCTGCTTAACTATTATCATGTTACCTAAGATCCTTAAGCAATACTAAAGTATATTGCTCGTTATTCTACTACCTTGCCTTACTATTATCATGTTACCCAAGATCCTTAAGCAACACTAAATGTATATTTTCTTTAGATTATCTATTACTATTATCATGTTACCCCAGATCCTTAAGCAATACTAAATGTATATTTTCTTATAGATTTCCACTATTCACAATGTAATGTAAGCCACATTGAGCCTGCAAAGAGGTGGGAAATTTGGGGTACAAATGCAATAAATAAATAAATAAATAATATGGGTTTCCCCGCCCCTTCATGGAACCATCCTGTGAGGACAGCCCCAGGAAAACTCGGGCACCCCGTTCAATTATGCCCCTCTTAGTAACGTTATTAATAAGATTATTTTTGCAAAATAAGAGTTTGATGAATCAACACATGTTTATAAATACATTAAAAATTGTGTTTTAAAGTGAGTTATAGTTTTGCCAATACCTTTTGTGATATTCACTGTATTCACGTTTGACATTTGCATGGGAGTCCAGGGCCGGCCCAATCCCTAGGCAAATGGTCTACACCTAGAGTGGCACATCTTGGGGGAGGCACCAGTGTAGCAGTCATGGCACTAAACAAAATTCAATACAGGCAGCATGGGGCCTTGAGCATCTGCTCCTGCTCAAGGCTTGCCACCTCCCACCTACTCTGAAACAGAAAGTTTTGGAGGGGGAAGGACATGGCATGTGCAGATGTTCCAGGCTCCAGGATGCTGACTTTTGTTTACTGCTGCAAGCATAAGGGCTGGCACTGCAGTAGCAGTGACAGAGCAGGAGGAGGGGTGATGTAGGTCTGGCAGAGGGAAGAGAAGCGAGGTGATGGGGAGATGCTGGAAATATTGGGAGTGAGGTATTTGATACCTGTGGGTTCGCCCTATGGGGCTCTGATTATGATCAACAAAATAATATCACCAAATATTTTGAAATTTGTAATACTTGGGGTAGCGGCTAATGCAGGGGTGGGCTACCTGTGGCTCGCAAGACCATGGGAAGTATACATAGAAAACACCATTAACCAGAGCTTTGGTGATTTTAAATACTGTATTTCGCAAATATTTCCAGAATAGCCACTGTAGCAATTTGTTTCCATCACTTTAAAATTGTGTTAAGCTATTTATTTATTTATCGCAGAAGGTTACAGAGCTCAGTGCATTTCCAGTTTTTCTTTCACTACTCTCAACACTCTGAGCTGGGCGCAGGCCGAGGCCGGGTAAGATCCGGTAGGCTGTAGAGTGCTAGCCAGGTCCTTTTACCCTTTACTCTTTCTTTATTAGTCCGAGAGCAAATAACTTTCCCTCTAACGTAATAAAGACAACTTTACTGACAAACTCTGCAACAAGCAGTTCATCCAGAACTCAAGTATTCAGGAGGCAACAATCCTTTTAAAGTAGAACAAATCAATTTATTCCAATGAGATATCCTGTACAAATAACTCAGGCATATTGTGCAAATTCTCTAGTTCACTTTTCTAATTCTTATACTTTGTACATATTTACAGTTTCTCCTGTCCATAACCCATCCTTTCTGGGTAAAACAACCTAAGGCAGTGCCTGTGGCCCTGGTGCAGCAAGTGATCTATTTTTCTGTACCAGACCGCCTTGTCTTTCCCCTTCCCCCAAAGGAGCACCTCTCTGAGCTACTGCTTTGGCTCCAACAGGTTTCTTCCCCGTTCCTGCACCCAGGCTGGGTTCCCCTACTTCCCACCTGAAGCACTCCTCCACCTCACGGTTACTGCTTGGACTGGCAGAAACGTCTCCTTGGTTCAGCCTTAGTTTATTAATCCCATCCAGAACCCCTTCTCTCCTCCAGGGTCCTGGCGGGGGTAGAGGCAACCAGAGACCATGTGCTCTCCCCAACAACCATATTTAATAACTTCAAACTCCACCCCTGCTGGAGTGGAGGCGTGGCCTAACGGTTAATGTAGCAGGTTGTGAATTTAGGGAACTGGGTTTGATTCCCGCCGCTGCCTGGGGATTGGCAGTGGGCTGAGATCCTGGGGAACCAGGTTCAATTCCCTCTGCAGCTCTGTGTGATCTTGGGTAAGTCACTTAACCCTCCGTTGCCCCAGGTTCAACAGTAATACAATGTACTACCTAGACTGTGAGCCCACCTGTAAAGTGAAGCTGTAAACTGCTTAGGTCTATGTGGTATATAAATACTCAAATTAAATGAAATGGAAAATTCAACAACCAGATACTTTTCCCTCAGCACTTTCCCATAAACACTGCCCTTAAGGCTGGGCTTCTCACTCTCTTACAACCCACCTCTGTTCTTTTCCTCCCCTCCCCCCAGTGACTCCTGGGAGGGCTGCCATCGCATTGTAACCCCCAGTTTAATGGGGGAATTCCATATACACATGTGCAAAGAAGTTCTAAGAGCTCCTAGTAAGAGCTGCTTGTAGGGTTCCTGTTGGAGAAGGGAAGAAAATGGAATAGAGGCAAGATGGAATTTTGCCAGAGGTGAGATGAGGTATTGCAGCTTTACCCTGAAGGCACTGGCATCTTAGATTGTTTAATTTTATGTAAAGCTGTGAAAAGAAGCCTGGTGACTTGTCTCACCACACTGTGCCACTCTTGCAGCTTGGAGTAAACAACTCAGGCATGTCAGGTGCTGTTTTCCTTGCTGTGCAATTTGAATGGCATGTGTGGTCTTTTTACACCTGGCAGGCATGCAGCACCAAGCTGAGTGCCTGACTCCTAAGGGTGAGAAGCACCATTATAGGCACTGTTCCTTGACTTTGCATCCTTGTGTAAAAATAAAGGGGAAAGGCATCACATGAAGTCAGTGGAAGGCATGCAGTGAATGTCTTTTCATTTGTAGATACAGTGTTGCTGGAATTAGATGCAGTGACACAGGAGAGACATGTTTTAGCCAGTCCTGATTTTGTACTTAAATCTCAAAGCATTCCATCCATTGAACTAAATGCTGCAAGTCCCATAATGCATCAGGATGGGATTGTTAGAAATCCAGGACTGGGTTCAAATCTCCCACCTGGAACTGGATAACTTTACAGCTGTTTCAGGAATGGTCTGTTCTGCCTCCCCAGTTGTGTGTGCATGTTTACATTTGTTGTATTTTTGTATTATATAATTCAAGCTAATATTAGCTTCCTGGTAGGACTTTGTAATCTGTATTTTCATAGTCCTCCAGTTACTGAGAAACCTGTCAGGTTCTGGCTTTATCCCCACAAGCACGTGCTCTGACCCTATTGGTCTTTTCCTCAGTCCCATGGTCTTATGGGTATTCTGCACCCCTCCCTGTCAGAACACAATTCTTCATATTGGGCTTTAGAACAACCTGTCCTCAGTTCTGTATCCTTCTCTCTCCTCTTGAGAAAGCATCCTCTTTTTCACCAAGGAGGTCAATATCCTTTTCAGAGATATACAATATCTTTCCTGCATTGAACCCTACATTTATCCATTCAGATAGACACCCATTTCCTGCTAAAGTTAACTTCCACTTCTGCAATAATTCATAATCCATCTCTTCACTCAACATGGAAGAGCCGTATATCAAATGCTTTAATAAACATAAACATATTCCTTCAGTCTGGCAGTCTGCATTCAGTCTCAAGGACTCATCCTGCTGGGCAGAACTCTTGTTTTTCAATTACTTGCATGCAGCAAGTTATCTGTTTCACTCATTTGCAATAAACAGCTGAAAAGTAAGAAAGCAAGTCTTCCTTTGGATGCTGGCTTGGTTTAACTGGCTATTTTTTAAAAAATACATGGATACACACTGTGAGATCATCACACATCACCATCCCTAAATTTATGATATGCACCTAGGGTTTGTTTGTTTTTGTTCTTCTTTTTCTTGGTGAGTAGACCTGTGTTTAAGATGATGGGCTGTGTTGATGGGTGCTGTAGGTTCCTGAACAGAATGTATCTGCCCACACTTGTCTTGTTTTTTTGCAGTGTATGTTTAAATTCTTTCTGCACTGGGTGGTCCTCCTGGCAACTAGTTATTGTATTGGATCAGGCTAATTGTAGGAATTCTGCATACTTTCTAAAAGAAAGCATTAAGGTAACCAGCATGGAGCAGAAGCTACAGCCATAAACATCAGTGATGCAAGAGCATTGGGCTACTAAGAAGGCTGGGGAAGACAGTACTTGCATATAATAAATGTAAACCGCTTTGATTGTGCCACAGAAAGGTGGTATATCAAATCCCCCCTCCTAACCTGCATGGGTCTTTTTGTATTACCACAGCTTCACTAAATTTGGTAGCAATTGATAAGATAGAGAAGGGTACCTGAGATATTGGTCTTACAAGAATCAAAAATGAAGATGACAAGGCTGCAATGACCTGCTAGCGAAGGCAGTGACACCATCAGTGTAGCCTATGAAAGGCAGAGGAAAGAAAAGAGTTAAGACAGGGGTGGGCAACCACAGTCCTCAAAGGCCACGGTTTTCAAGATTTCCACAATGAATATAGATGAGATAAATTTGCATGTACCGTTTCCATTGTATGCAAATTGATCTCATGTATATTCATTGTGGAAATCTTCAAAACCCAACTGGGTTGTGGCCCTCAAGGATCATGGTTGTCCATCCATTGGTAAAGAGATTGAGTAAAAAAACATGGGGGAAAGGGGAGTTGGTGTTCTTTTGCACATGGGAATTTGTGCCATCTGA
Organism: Microcaecilia unicolor; assembly: GCF_901765095.1. Lineage (NCBI taxonomy): Eukaryota > Metazoa > Chordata > Amphibia > Gymnophiona > Siphonopidae > Microcaecilia > Microcaecilia unicolor. The sequence goes on along the minus strand of NC_044034.1, from coordinate 294,932,809 downwards.
CCAAAGTGGATGAATCTCGATTGGACAACCTGGATGGGCCATTCTGGTCTTTATCTGTTATTATTTAATATATTATAAAGAGTGACTGTGTGGCTTATGGTATTGCTTATCACCTCTAGGATTGCTCATAGGCTGGGCATAGAAACACAAAGCCTGTCACCTTTAGGACTTAATGGACTTGGGGAATAGAGAGAGAGATCTGAGTCCAGTTGTCCAGATCTCACTGCACAGGTGCACCTCAGGGTATTAAATTAAAGCAGTTGTAAAGTGAAGGGACAAGGGGGCCATGGGAAGCTGAAGGAGCAACCAAGGCTCAACAAGAAGTGTCATTAAAAATGTAAACAAGAGAGTATAAGCCCATGCGCATTCACAAGGCCATGCTGGATTCATGCCACTCAGTATCAGGAAGCCTCTGTTGGAGGAGCAGAAATGTAGCAAGGCCTTGAGCATGCACCTAGACTCAAAGGCTCTACATTTAACTGTTCTTTTTTGTGTTGGTGCAATGGGGAGATGCAGTGAGGAAGGACAAGGGAAGATAATGGACCATAGGAAAGAAGGGAAGAGAGGGGAGATGCTGGACAAGGGGAAGGGAGAGAGAAGATGCTAGATGGGGGAGGGAGAATAGAAGAGAAAGGAGAGATGCTAGACCATGGGGTGGGGGAAAGGGGAGTTGGTGAAAGAATGGGATTAAAAGAGGTGGGGACATCAGAGAAATGGGGAATGGGCTGGAAGAAAGGTAATGGGGATTGCTAGGGTAATGGGCTGGCAAGGGAGTGGGATAAATATTTGGAAAAATGGACATAGATGCAGTAAAAAGAGGGAGATTAAGGATTGGATGGGGAGGAGGGATGAAGTATAAATGGATAGAGAAAAATAAATGGAAGAAACTTGAATGAAACAGATGAATGTCAGATGGATGTAGGGAAGGAAATGAAGACAAGAGGAGAGGGAAGAAATGGCAAGTGGTAGACCCTCGAAAGAGAGGAGAGGAAAGTAGAAACCAGAGACTGAGACCAACAGATTAGAAAAATAAATTACAGACAATAAAGACAGAAAAGAATTTTGTTATGAATTTATTAATTGGAATATGTCAATTTTGGGATATGTGCATCTCTAATACTTGATATGAGAGGAAATACATTGCAGTTGTGCTTTCTGTAGTGTTGCACTTCGTGCTCTACCAAATATTCGTATTTGATTCGATTCAGTCCAAATAGTGCCCTGACTACATTATTTGTATTTGGCCAAATAGTGATTTAAATTTGAATACTATTAATCCAGGGCTCTACTGTGCTAAATCCTACTGAAATAAACACTTGATCTCTGATTTCATGTCACTTCGAAACATGTGTACAGAATCAGGCTTCTTGGAATTTCCAGTTTAGATTTTGGCTGAATATTTCTGTTTTTGATTTGTGATCCCTTAATTCTGCATTCGTGGAAGGTCTGTTCATGCTTTCTCTCTGTGACCGAGGTGTGGTATTCTGCTAGTGTTACTTGCAAGTCACTTACCCTCCATTGCCATAGGTACAAGCTTATGGGCCGATGCTCAGAACTCTGGCGCTACAGGGAACAGCGCTAGAAAATACTGTGGAACCAGTGGACAAAAATAACTTCCCAATGCTCAATGTTAACAGCATGCAAATTATATATGCGCTGCGCAAAGGGGAGGAACAAGCCTGGAGCATGCGCACAGGAGTTTAGTGGTAAGCAAAGCTCTTGTGCACATGCTTATTCAAATGTGGAAGTGCAGGCACACATCTGTGCCATTCTTCTGCTCCTTACATAAGCTTTTCAAAACGTTTTTCACTTGACAAGCGTAAATATAAGCACAGACAACAAGCACCAGTGTGCGCTTCCACTTTTGGTTTTGCTCGGTCTCGTACACATTTGTTCCTCACCACTGGCCCTCGGAGGTTTCCATGGGCTTCCTTCCTCTTTCAAAGAGAATCAAAACCAGCAGATTTAAGTAAAATCATGAGAAATCCTCTCTTCTAACTGCTCAATGCAAGCAAATTACTAGTGATAGGGCAGGGTTTTTTTGTGCACTGTTTCTCTGAGAATTGGGAAGGAATAGCTAATCACCGGATTCATATCCTTTTGCCTATATTTAAATCGAAACAACCACAGAAGGTGATCTCTCCACAGGAGAAATGAAGAACACCTGGCAGGTACACACAGTGGATCCAAAAAGAGTCCTCTCTCATGTGATTTTAATAAAGACATTGTTTGGGAAGACATCACATGAGAGAGGACTCTTTTGGATCCACTGTGTGTACCTGGTGGCCTATATTTAAATGCAATTTATACAGATTTTTGGTGTGCACGTTGTTTCATGCGCTAGAGCCTTCTGAGTATTCTGTACACATTAATGCCTGCTCTATTCCGATACTAATCACCTCTAGCACTGGTGTTAGGTTGTGAGCATCTGCCCATTAGATTGTAAGCCTAACAAAGACTGGAAAATACCTACTATATCTGAAAGGTAGCTCACCTTGGAAAAAGGTATGAGTTAAATGATTCTCTGCTAGAAAATGTAGTAGTCTGGCTTATCCTGTTTTTTCCTAGAGAAAAGTGTATTGGGATTCCAGGCGTGATGTAATATTTGCAGTAGTGCCTTTTGAATGTTGGGTTGGTACTGTTTGAGTTCTGGCAGATAGTATAGTTATGGTATGGCAGGTTTGTTATACTGTAGGTTCTGAGTGTGTTTATTTGCAGTGGCTTGTATTATTGTATAATATGCCTGACAGTAGAGGGAAGCTATACTTCTGTTAATTATGTACAACATCCATTTGTTTCTACAAGATCATTTTTTTTTTTTGGGGGGGGGGGGGGTCGGTGTTTTAGTAATCAAGATCTTGGAAGAGGGTTCTATTGTGGACCTGAGCTCTGCTGCTTGTAGGTACCTAGCATTTCTTTTGCCTGCTGCTGGCAGGCACCATCTGCCCAATCACTCTTTTTCTGATCTCCCTGGCTTCCTCCCTGTCCCTGCAGCCTGATCCCAGCTGACAGCAGGAGAGTGTAGTTAGTAGTGTGATGGACTGGCAGTTGTCTAACCTGCTTGTCCTGCTGCCAGTGTTATTTCTGCTTCATTCAAAGCTCTTTGACCACATGGTGCACTGTAGAAATCCACATGGTTGGCTGATCTAAGCTGTGAACTATATGGGCAGGAAGAGTGAATTAGAAAGGCGCTAGGCCCACCAGAACACCAGCTGGATGCTTCTGCGGTCAGCTGGGACTGGGTGGTTGTTTCGAAGGGAGAGGAGAAAGAGCTGAAAACAGTGTCTCTCCCCCCCAGGCATGGGAGATCCTTGCTACACTGTGAAATTAAAAAAAGGTGAGAGTGCAAGATGGGGCAGGGATGTAAGTACTGCTCCTTCCGTGATCCCTGGTGGGGGAAAAAGGGACATGCCTTGAAAGTAACTGTATGGTGAGCTACATCCTCCCTGGTCCCTCAGCCTTGCAGGGGTGAAGAATGTCCATGGAGTTGCTGGAGGTGACCACTGCTAATAGGATCTGATGAGAGAGAGTTAAAATGAGCATTGTGGCACCGGAAGAGAACTGTGGTAAAATGCAACTCCTCACAGCTGGTTGCATATTTAGGGCATACATATTTGTCCCATTGCGAGCCTGGGCATGCCCAACCCTGGAAGTATGTGGTAACACACTTTTTGTTTGTTGCTTAGCTCTCACGCTTGTTTTCCTCTGCTGGGTGTCAGTCTGGGCTCAGCCACAAATTTATTTTGGAAGAGACAGCAGCGCGGTTGGGCCCTGGTTAAAACCTGGGATACTTGTGGTCATTCATCCTTTTTCCTCTTGTCCCTTGGGTGGCATAGCCAGTAGGCACAGATGATGAAAAAAAGACACTGATTGGGGGTACTGGTCTAGGCTCGGTTTGTTCACTGGTCCTTGTGCAGTTGGAAACAGGAAGGAAATTGTGTTTTGGGGTTTTTTTTGGTGCAGATGTTCAGGCAAACATGGTGTGTGCATCTTGAGGAGTGGTTTAGTGCCACGTGATAGCCTGATGACATGGGCAAGAGGGTACTGAATCTGACAGCCTCTGCTATCAGCCCACAGCAGTTCCCTGCATGATGTCTAATCCAGCTCTGGCAGGACCAGGGTAGATCTGAATGTGCTGAAAACCAGGCCTGGATCCCGCTTTTCTGCTAAGACTGAGGTAGTTGGATGGCAGTGGCCAGGGCTGGTCTTAGCAATTGTGGGGCCTTGTGCAGTCCAGTTCGGTGGGGCCCCTGCCTAGCCCCAGTCCTGCCTAGTCCCATCCCCGCCTAGCCCTGCCCCTTGTTGATAAGATGTGTTTTAAAATTGTTATTTATGAAATTTCAAATAAAGACAAATTAAGCAAAACTTGTACAGAAAAACTAATTCAAATAAGCATAATGCAATCATAGGAAACCTGGTTTTAAGGAATGAAAATGAACTGAATAATTTCTGGTTAGGTCCACTGTTTAGGAGTTCCAATTCTCATAACATAGAAGAGAATAAAGGAAAAATATTAATTAACTAAGATCAGATCCATGTATATGGGTAAAGTACTTTAAAATTCCCCCATTACTGTAACTCACCAATATGGAGAGGCAACACTGGAAATCCCCTAGTAGCCAAAAAAAGATGTCATGTGCACATGTTCCTAAAAAGACGTATTTCATTGAAGACTAAATCACAACATATTTACAGGTGGCAAAACTTTCCCTAAATCGGCTATAGCAAGCCAAAGAGTATCCAGGGAGACCTCAGCAGGTAGGAACACAAAGAGAAACAACCTCATCTATAAAAAGGCAGCACTGTAAATATTACTATAAATATTACACCTGACCCTAAAACCCCAATACACTATCTAGAGAAAACAGAACAAATGGGACTGCTATAGATTTCTACACAGAATCTACATGCTAGCAGAATAATGCACCTTGCACACAAGTACAGAACACAGTCAGAGCATCAACAAATATGAAACAAGGAATCACAGATTTGTAAGAGATACAAAGGCAAAAATCTGAACTGGAAAACTCAAGGAGTCAGAATCTGCACATACAGCAATACTAGAGAAACAGAAATGGAAATGCACGGTATCGGAGATTAATATTCCCCAAAGCTCTTATGTTCTAACTAATAAATTGAAAATAATTTTTTTTCTACCTTTGTAGTCTGAGCATTTTATTTTTCCATTTGATTTGGTCTCTGTCTCTTCTGCTTTTCCTGGATCTCCTATCTGCTTGACATTTCTTCTCTCTCCATGTCTGCCATCCGTCTTTTCTCTGCATCCCTATCTGTCCTGTCCAGCATCTGCCCTCTTAGCGTCCCTATCCACCCTTTTTCCAGCATTGCCCTGTGTCCCTGTTTCTACTCCATGCATCTCTTGTCTGTGCCCTGTCAGTCTCCTGTGTCTTCCCTTTGCTCTCATACCCCTCAGGTCTAGCATTTCTCCCTCTCTATCTCCTGCTCTCCTTGTGGTCTGGCATAACTCCTTCTCTCCATTTGTGGGTACAGGGTCTCTCCTCCTCTTTTCCACTCCCCAGCCCTCAATCCAGTCTCTGTCTCTTCCCTCCCCCAGTCTGCTCTCTCTCTCTCCCTTCTTATAGTAACATAGTAACATAGTAAATGACGGCAGAAAAAGACCTGCATGGTCCATCCAGTCTGCCCTACAAGATAATCTCATATGTGCTACTTTTTGTGTATACCTTACCTTGATTTGTACCTGTCCTTTTCAGGGCACAGACCGTGTAAGTCTGCCCGGCACTATCCCCGCCTCCCAACCACCAGCCCCGCCTCCCGCCACCGGCTCTGCCACCCAATCTCGGCTAAGCTCCTTAGGATCCATTCCTTCTGAACAGGAATCCTTTATGTTTATCCCACGCGTGTTTGAATTCTGTTACCGTTTTCATTTCCACCACCTCCCGCGGGAGGGCATCCACTACTCTCTCTTATGCTCCCCATCCTGGCAGGTCCAGAACATATCCATCTCCATCTCCTTCTAACCACCCTCCCCCTCCCCTAGTCCAGCACATCTTTATCTCCATGAAACTCCACCACTCCTGGCTCAGCACATATCCATCTCTCTCTAGCCTACTCCCCCCCCCCCCCCCGGCCCAGCTCATGTCCATCTCTGTCTAGTTTCCCCCCCCCCGGGTATAGTACCCCCAATAGTGCAGCTTATATCCATCTACCTCTTCCTCTTTCCCCCCCCCCCCCCCCCCGACTGGTCCAACATATTTCTCTCTTCTCCCCACCTCAAATCAGGCACCTCTCTTTTCCTCCCTCCCGGCTTCTCTAAAGTTACTTCACCACAGGCACTTCTGCAGTGCTGGTGCTAGGATTTCTGGTTCCCATCCTCCACCAGTTCAGCATTTCCCCCCTCAGTGCCAGTGCCTACCCCTCTTTCCTTGCACCCCCTTCGATGATAGCACCTACCCCCATCTCCTTACCCCCCTCCCTGAATGTTTCTTTGTCTCTCCATTCTCTTCTTTCCTGCTGGCAGTCAAAGCTTCCTCTGCGTTGCAACAAAGGAAGAGGCAGCAATATAAGCCGGCTGCTTTGGCAGCCCCAGAGGACTTCCTTCAGCCATGTCCCACTCTCAAGATGAAGAGGAAGGTTTGCCCGCTGGCAGAAGAGAAGGGAGATACAGAGAAAGGTGTTTGGGGGGGGGAGGGGTAAGGAGAAAGAAAGATGCCACCCCCTCGGGAGACATGATGTCCGTCTGTAAGGGGATGGGGTAGTTTAGGGTGCCATCCTGCACTGCTGTGGCAGGCGTCAGGGCTTTTCCTCTGCTGGTCCCGCCGTCCGTGCAGTAACTTCCTGCTTCTGCGTGGGTAGGACCTGCAAAGGATGTAAGGTCTTGACGCTGACCCCAGTAGAGGTGCCTTAAGTGGTGCCGGGGATGAAATAACTTTGAGGATGTAGGAGGGAGAGATGGATTCAAGGTAGGGAGAAGGAGAAAGAGGGACATGCCGAGGCCACCACTGTGAGGCATTGTGCGACCGCCTCTGTCGCCCCTGCCTAAGTCTGGCCCTGGCAGTGGCAACAAGAGAAATAAATGCATGTTTATGTGAACTGTCCTGTGCATCCTGGAATATGTGTAGTTTCATATTTTGTTTAGTAGCATATTAACATAAATTTGTGGGTTTTTTAAATTGTATTTTTGGCTAGCAGTTTCTTCCTGCTTCATGGGAAGTGGCCTACAGCAGTGCTTCGCAACCCACTCTTTCAGGCACACCTAGTCCCATCAGGTTTTCAGGATATCCACAATGAATATGCATGAGATAGATTTGAATGCAATGCTTCATTGGTATGTAAATCTATCTCATTCATATTCATGTTGAATATCCTGAAAACCTGATGGGAGTAGGTGTGCCTCAAGGACTGGGTTGAAAAGCACTAGCCTGTAGTGCCACGAGCCTTCATTTGCACCTCTCTGGATTTTCCCTATTATCCCAGAGGAGCCCTATCTGGAGCACTGATATTTTACCAAGGCCCCAAACAGTGCTGCCCTCACCTTTTACTGAGTGGGGCTCCAGGTGCTGCCCATATTGAGTGGGGCTACTTCTGCTTTGTACCAAGCTAGAGCCCCCAGCAAGACTGTGTTAGACCAGTGGGGACAGAAATTGGTGGGGCTTTCTTATTGCAAGTTGAGTACAAATTTTAAAGGTAATCAATAGAAATAAAACAAAATAAAACATGGAAAAGAAAATAAGATGATACCTTTTTTATTGGACATAACTTAATACATTTCTTAATTAGCTTTCAAAGGGCAATCAAGAAATTAAGAAATGTATTAAGTTATGTCCGATAAAAAAGGTATCATATTTTCTTATCCATGTTTTATTTTGTTTTATTTCTGTTGATTACCTTTAAAAGTGGACTAACACGGCTACCACACCTCTCTGTACAAATTTTTAAAAGCCTGCAAATGTGTTTTAACAGTAAAATCAGATTTCAAGATTCAGATTTTAATAGAGTAGTATTTGACAATGTGTGGATCACTTACTAGCTTGCCTGCCTGTCTTAGACTCCTTTGCTGTTTAGGCTAGGACAGGCATTATCTGGATTTGCTGCATGATATTGATGAATTTCAGCAGTGAACAGATGCAGATAGAGATGCAGACAGCTTGCTAGCCATAAACTTCCTCCTCGTCTGCTCTTATGGGTTTCCTTTCTATTTGCCCCACTCTATAAAGAATTCCCAAATCTGTTATGGCGACCACCTCATGCAGTGGGATGTTCACAGTGAATATGGTATGCCCAACGAATGGCAGTGTATTAAATCAGTAAGTAAAGGAAATACACATGAGACAAATCCTGAATAGAGTATATGCCAGGGGTGTCCAACCTCAGCCCGTCAGGCTGGGTTTTCAGAATGGAGGCAGTGCATGTACATAGACTTCATGCATATTCATTGGGGAAATCCTGAAAACCTAACTGAATTGTGGCCCCCGAGGATTGTGGTACATGCATATTCATCCTGGGTATCCTGAAAACCTGACTGCCTGTGGGGTCACCACACAGATTTGGAAAGTCCTAGCCTGTATTATATGCCTTATTTTCCATTTTTCTTTGGCATGAAAGATATATGACTTTTTGTTAATATTCACATTCCCTGTTTCCCTCTCCAGCTGTTGTTATATTGATGTTATAGTATTCAAGTGCATTGATAGGAGGCACAGCTTCCACCCTGATATACTTATTCATAAGAATGGTGTTTGGAGGACGATGAAACAAATGAGTTGATATTTTGAACAATCTGGAAGGCACCTCTGCCTTCCTTTGAATATTTGCTGCTTTCATTACCCTCCCCCTATTTACTCACCACTACCATGAGGAGCCACAGACTCACTGGTAGATGAATCCAAAGACATTGCTCCTAATGGCTAAACCATGACCATCTCACTGGTCTGGCCAAGGACATGATGTGCATTCGGCCAGTGTTAGCTGATTAGGCATCATATTTTTACACTGTTTTGTCCATTGCTAGGCAACTGAATCTGGAAGTTAAGAGAATGTGGGGCTGCATTTCTATTTTTATACACATATAAATATAAGAAAGAATTAAATAATGTGAAGGTCATGATCTGAAGGATGGGCAGAATCTGGCCTGTAGTGGTCCAGCACATTGTCCTTGGGGAGTTAGCCATTTCTCTTCAGAGCAGAAGATGTGGTTCGTTAGCAGTAAGTTTGAGGCCAATCCAACTTGATAAAATTTCATCTCAAGGATTTTATTTGCTGATTATTGGATTCCTGCCTTTTTTTTCCTTGATGAATAAAATGTTATTCACAGTGCTTTCAGTTCTGAATTGAGTCTTCTGTGTTCCTACACTTCACTTAGGCCATCTTAAGGTGTAAAACTGGCCTTGGATGAGTTTTTTTTTAATTTTAGGTATAGACCCATAGGATGAAGATGGGTGCTGTTATGATAATACAATTTTCCAGATCTCTGTTTGCATTTTAGGAAGATTGGTTGTATTTTTTCACCAGTGGGCACTAATGTTGTTAGTCACCTGCATTAGAGCCCCTCTTTCAGCCGTAAGACTGTCATGCAAGGTGATGATGGAGCTTGTCTGGTAAATAAATGCCTGTCACTTGAGATACTATCTGCATTGAATAAAAAGAAAGCAAACATTATCTATCATTTTTTTTCTTTGGAGTGGAAGAGTAGCCTAATGGTTAGAGCTAGAGGTTGAGGACCAGGAGAGCCAGGGTTCAAATCCCAGTGTTGCTCCCTGTAACTTTGGGCAAGTCACTTAACCAGTCTCTCAGGTACAAACTTATAGGGCAATCCATTCCTGGCACTTCAAGTTGTGCGCCTCAGTGCTGAGCACCAGTTCTATAATGGTATCTTGGTGCCAAGATTCCGTTATAGAATGTTAGTGCAACACAGCAAAGACATGCTTACACTACTACTACTACTACTACTTAACATTTCTAGAGCGCTACTAGGGTTACACAGCGCTGTACAAAATAAACAAAGAAGGACGGTTCCTGCTCAAAGAAGCTTACAATCTAAAGAACGAAATGTCAAGTTGGGCAGTCTAGATTTCCTGGGTAGAGGTGTAGAGGTTAGGTGCCGAAGGCGACGTTGAAGAGGTGGGCTTTAAGCAGAGATTTGAAGATGGGCAGGGAGGGGGCCTGGCCTGGCCTCGGGGAGTTTGTTCCACGCGTTGGGTGAGGCGAGACAGAAAGGGCGGAGCCTGGAGTTGGCGGTGGTGGAGAAGGGTACTGAAAGGAGGGATTTGTCTTGAGAGCGGAGGTTACGGGTAGGAACGTAAGGGGAGATGAGGGTTGAGAGGTAAGGAGGGGCTGCAGATCGAGTACATTTGTAGGTTAGTAGCAGAAGCTTGAATTGAATGCGGTACCTGATCGGAAGCCAATGAAGTGACTTGAGGAGAGGGGTGATATGAGTGTATTGGTTCAGGCGGAAGATAAGACGTGCAGCAGAGTTCTGGACGGACTGAAGGGGGGATAGGTGGCTAAGTGGGAGACCAGTGAGGAGTAGGTTGCAGTAGTCAAGGCGAGAGGTAACGAGAGCGTGGATGAGAGTTCGGGTGGTGTGCTCAGAGAGGAAAGGGCGGATTTTGCTAATGTTATAGAGGAAGAAGCGACAGGTCTTGGCTATCTGTTGGATATGCGCAGAGAAGGAGAGGGAGGAGTCGAAGATGACACCAAGGTTGCGGGCAGATGAGACGGGGATGATGAGGGTGTTATCAACCGAAATAGAGAGTGGAGGTAGAGGGGAAGTGGGTTTGGGTGGGAAGACAAGAAGTTCGGTCTTGGCCATATTCAGTTTCAGGTGGCGGTTGGACAACCATGCAGCAATGTCGGATAAGCAGGCCGATACTTTGGCCTGGGTTTCCGCAGTGATGTCAGGTGTGGAGAGAGAAAGCTGGGTGTCGTCAGCATAGAGATGATACTGGAAGCCATGAGACGAGATCAGGGAGCCCAGGGAAGAGGTGTAGATAGAGAAAAGAAGGGGTCCAAGGACAGAACCCTGAGGGACTCCAACAGAGGGCGGGATAGGGGTGGAGGAAGAACCATGTGAGTGTACTCTGAAGGTACGATGGGAGAGCTAAGAGGAGAACCATGAGAGGACAGAGCCCTGGAACCCAAAAGAGGACAGTGTGTCAAGAAGTAAGTTGTGATTGACAGTGTCAAAAGCGGCGGATAGGTCGAGGAGAATGAGGATGGAGTAATGACCTTTGGATTTGGCGAGGAACAGGTCATTACAGACTTTGGATAATGCCGTTTCTGTCGAGTGAAGTGGGCGAAAGCCAGATTGAAGCGGATCGAGGATGGTATGAGAGGCGAGAAAATCAATGCAACGGCTGTGAACGGCGCGTTCAAGTATTTTGGAGAGGAAGGGTAGGAGGGAGATGGGGCGGTAGTTGGAGGGACAAGTAGGATCAAGTGAAGGTTTTTTGAGGAGAGGTGTGACAACAGCATGCTTGAAGGTGTCAGGGAGAGTTGCGGTGGAGAGAGAGAGGTTGAGGATATGACAGATGGGAAGGGGTGATAGTGGGAGAGATGGTGGTAAGTAAGTTGGTGGGGATGGGGTCTGAGGAACAGGTGGTGCATTTCGAGGAGGAGAGAAGATGGGCGGTTTCCTCTTCGGTGATATCAGGAAAAGAGGAGGAGGTGGCCTGGGTTGATTGGTTGAGGGAGTGGGAGATAGGATGAAGGGGAGGAGAAGGTTTAGTGGTGAATTTGAGGTTGATCTTCTGGACCTTGTCTCGGAAGTAGTCAGCCAGTGATTGACGAGAGAGTGAAGGGGGGGTGGGAGCGGAGGGCACTTTGAGGAGGGAGTCACAACTACTTACTTCAGATCTATTGCTGGTGCAAGTTGGCATGCCTAAGTGCATCATGTCATGCACGTAACTTAGGGGCCCTTTTACCAAGCGTCGGTAAGCCCAACGCATTCCTACCACATGCTAACTCTGGACTACCGCGGACCCACAAGGTCCAGCACTTTCTCAACTACTATTTAATATCTTTGTAAGTTATTGAGAAGGATGACAATTGCATTTTGACTGTGTACAGACAATATTATGGTGTGTTTTCCTTTAACCTCACAGACAACACTGTAGAGGTTTATGAGGCAATTTCATACTGGATGAGAGCTAATAAATTAATGTTAAATTGGAACAAATTGAAAACTTTAGTGGTTTTACCTACTTCTCACATTTTCAGCAGATTATCTGCAAGTTCATCGTCAAAAGCTCCTTCTTCACATGGAAGTGAGATACCTATGGATAGTATTAAATTTCAGGTGTAATTTATGTCCTCAGATGAAAGACCTGGTGAGGAATTTACTTTTCCATCTTCAATTACTGTGAGGACTGAAACTTTTTGTTAGTTTTTCTAATTTTGGGGTATGCTGGTTTTAGATTACTGTAATGCTATTTATGTGGGATTACCAGAGATTTCCACAATGAATATGCATGAGATCTATTTTCAAATAATGGAGGCAGTGCATGCACATAGACCTCATTCATATACTTCACTTAGTCCCCTGAGGAAGCTTATGTACATGTGAAACGGAGAGCCCCATTGGTGAAATAATGATGAGCTAAGTTCTTTAATTAAGAATTGTGTAAATTTAAATAGAAAATAAAGATATACTACAAGAAGAATATAAAAAGATCAAGTGCATGATATATAATAGAAAATTCAATAAAAAACTTAAAACATTGTAAACAAGACATTTTATAAGGAGGTTTTTTTAGACCAATGATATGATTGGAGTCCAACATATGCTGGCATGAAGTTTTCACAATTTGCTACCATGCTGGGACATTTAATGTCTTTTTTCTTCCTTGTGTAATTTTGCAGATGAGAGTCATCCTACTACTAATATATAGGATTTACGATATACAAATCTTGTTAAATCTTCAGCTTCTTAGAGTGGGATTACCAGAGAAGGCCATGAACTTGTTATAGTTAGTGCAAATTGTGGAGGTTAGATTAGTCACAAGTTGATATTTAGAAGATCATATAACTCCACTGCTAGCTGAACTGCATTAGTTTCCAGTCAAGTTTTGAATGCAGTCCAAAATTCTTCATTTGGTGTGGAGAAGCTTACAGTAGCAGGGGGCATATCAGCTGGAAGCTGTATTACGTTATTTATTTATTTATTTACTTATTTATAATCTGCAGAATCTTTGAATTCTTGGCAGAGGACAATAAAAACATACACAATAAAAATGCAATAATCAGCATACAAATATCTCTAATCATAAAATTAAACCAAAACCATTTACCCTCCAGTACATCAGATATATATAAAATATGGAAATATACCGGCTGCTGTACCTTAGGTTCGGGTTTACAGGTTTTGTTGGAGCTACTTAACTGTCCAGTTGGTCTCTACTGGAGCTCATGTTTTCTCTGTGGTTGGACCTACCTTTTGGAATCAGTTACTATTTTAATATTAGGAAGGAACATAGTTATTTAAGTTTTAGAAAGAAAGTCTATTTAATATAACTTTTTAATTGGATTCAGGGAGAACCTTAGCAGTTGGAGAATGATTTTAAATTTCATAGATGCTGCACAGTGGTGTTAATGTATTTGCTTTTATTGGCATGATGAGTATGTATGTGGTACTGTAACTTATATAGAAGTGTTACAATGGGTGGGAAATAAAAAAAATAATAATATAAACTTCGATTAACTTGGGCTCTTTACTTTTTATGATGTAGTCAGGCATACAAGTGGGATGCTGACTCTGTCCCATTAAACCATATTTGTCTATGTATTCCGTAATTTTATTCTTTATAATAGTTTCTACTATTTTGCCTGGCACTGAAGTCAGGTTTACTGGTCTGTAATTTTCTGGATCACCCCTGGAACCCTTTTAAAAATCGGCATTACATTGTCCACCCTCCAGGTACTACGGATGATTTTAATGACAGGTTACAGATCACTAACAACTTCAGTTATCACTGGTTATTGGTTGGTAGTGCCAATCAGCAGCTAATGTATCAATTACGTTATGTGCATAACTGCCAATATTCTATAACCTATTTGTGTAATTTTACATGGTAAATGTGGCAATAAATGCGTTCAAGATTATAGAATTAGGGGTAAATGCCTCTTGTGCCTTGTTCTGGAACACAACCAAAATAACATTTTAAACACTGTGCTTGAATATCCCTGAGAGCATGAAGAGACAATTGAAATGAAGAGATCATTTCAATTGTCTCAGACATTTGGATGCCGAAAAGAAGTTGCTCTTGGAAAAGCCTTACCAAACGTCCTTGTCTGCTTCTATACAGATTAGTTGAGAAAAGCCTCTTGGCACAGTGGCCCTGAGTCCAGTCGCCCAAAGGGCAGCAACCCTTGAGATATCTAATTTTACACTGCTGTTGCTTCTTAACCACCTGAGCAGAGATTGCTTGCATCAACTCCACAGACAAAAGAAGAGCAAAATATCTTTCACATCAACTCCAGCCAAAGAGCTAGTTAAGTGCAAGCAGACCAGTGCAGACTCACCTTCTGACAAAAGGAGGTACTTGGACTCTCTCTCTCTCTCTGTGCATAAACATTAGTGCAGTGTAGTACCTCTTCTGTGGAGCTGTCTGATCTTGCAAACCGTTCCTTCGGTGCAAAATGTCCTACCGCTGTGCAATCATCTGCGCAACATCCTACTCCTAAGACACCAATATTGGTTACAGTAGCCAAAGGATCTTTCTCATCAATATACTTTCAACTACCTGAAGATTCCCACTATCAAAGGCTATTTGAAGATTGTGTGAAGAGATATCATAAGGATCCCTCTGTTACAAAGTAAGGAACCATCACACTACTCTGATCTTACACCTATGCAGAGAGCTTGCTGTTCAGATCCTATTGTTTCCTTTTGTCATCTTCAGGCTTAGATCATGAATCAGCTCATTCCCTTCCTCTGTCTTCTCCAGACTCATTTTCATTTAATGTGGAAGGCCTGCTAGGCCATTTTGGTATATACATCCACATTCCATTGTGGTCCAGGAAGACTGATCTACTGGTATTTCTTCTGAGCCTTCTCCTCCACTTCCAAGGAATGAATCCTCATACAAGGACATTCAGAGTTTGTCACTAAGGTGGTTAAAGCTGTATCCTTTCCCTTTCAGCAGGAAACTGAGTCCAGATCAAATGTCTTTCACCTTTTTAAAATATGTAGCAGCCCCAAAGACAACTGTGGTGGTACCCTTATACATGGTACACTCAAGGACCAACAATTTGGCATGTTGAGAAATAAAAGTCCAGCTGTCACACTCTTCAGTAGTTTGGAAGCAGTGATGTGGAAAGCCAAAAAACTACAGACATCTTTCTAATACTCCATATCAGAAAGTATTTCAAAGGGCTTTGCTCTCTGCAAGAATAGATGCTCACCAGTTCTATATGAGGTAGTTTATGCACACTGTTTTCTACAGGGTGCAGTTCTTCTTGCTGTCAGTCTTTGAAGAACAGCTAGCATCTATACTAGTGGAAGTGATGAATGTGGCTGGCATTCACCTCATCAGGACTACTTATGATTCTTTTGATGCTTTGGCAAAGCCGCCTGACACCTAGTGTGGTTGTGTGCTTCAGGCGTTTGTGAAGATGTCCACTTCAAGTTAGCAGATGCTTCTTGTACTGGAGACACTTGCTCTTTGGATAGAAAGTTAAGATGACTATGGAAGCTATTAAAGACCATGCTTCAGTGTCTCTCGGCTATGCATCAGAGGAGGTGGTAGAGCAAGTTTTTTTTAAACATAAACACAGACATAAATATTATTAAAGAGCATTGATCCACACTTCAGTATCTAATACTACTACTACTTAACATTTCTAAAGCGCTACTAGGGTTATGCAGCGCTGTACAGTTTAACAAAGAAGGACGGTCCCTGCTCAAAGGAGCTTACAATCTAAAAGACAACATGTGCAGTCAGCTTACAATCTAATGGACAACATGTGCAGACAGTCAATTGGGGCAGTCTAGATTTCCTGGATAGAGGTAAAATGATTAGGTGCTGAAGGTGACATTGAAGAGATGGGCTTTGAGTAAGGATTTGAAGATGGGCAGGGAGGGGGCTCTGTGTATGGGCTCAGGGAGTTTGTTCCAAGCATAGGGAGAGGCAAGTCAGAAAGGGCGGAGCCTGGAGTTGGCGATGGTGGAGAAGGGAGCAGAGAGGAGGGATTTGTCCTGTGAGCGGAGGTTTAGGGTAGGAGCTTAGGGGGAGATAAGGGTAGAGAGGTAGTGGGGGGCTGCAGATTGGGTGCATTTGTAGGTTAGTAGGAGAAGTTTGAACTGTATGTGGTACCTGATTGGAAGCCAGTGAAGTGACTTGAGGAGAGGGGTGATATGAGCATATCGGTCCAGGCGGAAGGTGAGACGTGCAGCAGAGTTCTGAATGGATTGACGGGGGGATAGGTGGCTAAGTGGGAGGCCAGTGAGGAGCAGGTTGCAATAGTCAAGGCGCGAGGTAATAAGAGACTGGACGAGTGTTCGGGTGGTGTGCTCAGAGAGGAAAGGGCGAATTTTGCTGATGTTGTAGAGAGAGAAGCGACAGGTCTTGGCTATCTGCTGGATATGAGCGGAGAAGGAGGAGTCGAAGATGACTCCAAGGTTGCAGGCAGATGAGACGGGGAGGATGAGTGCCATCGACTGAGATAATGGTAACTGGCAGGGACAGCTGTGAGCCACTCAGGAAGGCAGAGGCACCAGCTCAGCCTGATGCTTTGCAGTAAAGCAGCGTGTATGGCAGCCCTGTCAGAGCTGCCTGGCAGGTTCTCAGAATCTGCTGCTGTCAGATCATATGGAATATTTTCAAAAGGGCTGAGCAGAACTCTACTCAAATCTTGGCTGTTCAACCTTTTGCATTAGCCACTTCTACTAGGTGCATCTCATACCAGAAGAGGTTTATTACCTAAAAAATCTCAACACAGGTACAGTGAGCTGGAGCACCTAAATCTAGACAGAGGGAAAGGGCTCAAGCTAAGCTGGTGACCACTACCCAGCTTAGGCAAAGCCTTCTTTTTGACTATGCTCCTAATATCCAGTTTATTCCAAACATTCATCATACCCTACCTGTGGGAGGCTGGGTGCATTGTTTTCTATCAAGTTGGCATAAAATCACTATAGACACGGGGGTCCTTTCCATTATTTGGGATGGCTGTTTCCTGAGATTCACAAATTATCCCCCAAATTGCCCTCTACAAGGGGCAGAACCTCCTTCAAAGTACCTAGCTACGTTGGAGGAGGAGGTCCATTTCTCCAAGCCAATGCCTTAGAACCTGTCCCACCTCAGGAGAGGAATCAAAGGTTCTACTCAAGAAATTTTCTCATTCCAAAAATGACAGGAGGGATTGCATTCTATCTTCAATCTCAGGGGCTTCCAACTGTTACCTACTCAAAGAGAATAACCCCCATTCCCTCAGTTCTTCATCTGCTCAACAAAGGAGTCCTTCCTTTTGAATTCTCCTTTTCGCCCTCAATGTTTCCAAAAGTGCCTCACTGTGGCAGCTGCCCACCTTCACAGATAAGGCTTGTATTTTTGTCAGCACCTGGACAACTGGCTTCTAGTGACTCAGTTATAGGCCTTAATTTTCTTACAGAGGACAATCCAACTTCTTCAGTTTCTGGGGCTCCTTATCAACTTCCAGAAGTCCACACTTTCTCCAATCAGTGTTATTTCTTTTATGAGATTTGTCTTGGACACTACTAGGCCAGGGCATTTCTTTCAGAAGATCCAAGCACTCATGGCCTATGTTCAGCATGCACATCTACACTCAGGCTAACGACCAGAGCTTAACTACAGATGCGGGAGCACATGGCTGCCCCTGTCCACATTATACCCGCTTATCTGAAAATACAACATTCTCAGTGAGATCTCAAATTCCATTGGAATAAATGCTCCCATCCTCCTCCTGCCATATTGTATTCATCTTCTCGGCTTTGTATTTTCCTAACTTGGTGGATACACAGGCCCAGACCAGCAGTGGGTGTGCCTTTTGCACCACGGCAGTGTCAGTTATTTCTCACTACAGATGTCTTGACTCAAGGGCTGGGAGCTTGTCTACACAATCAACATTCAGAAGGAATGTGGTCAGGGCACAAGTCAACTCAACTCTCCATATCAACGGCAATCTTTTATGCCCTATGAGTATTCCTTTACTCTTTTCACTCTTGACAATCAAATAGCAGTGTTGTACCTGAATAAGCAAGGGGGCTCAGGCTTTTTTTGTCTCTGCTCAGAAGCAGCCAGAATCTGGGACTTTGCCGTAAGTATTGAGATGCAGACCACTCATTACCCAGCCAACAAAATCTACTAGCTGACAAGCTCAGCAGGGTGCGTCAGCCTCACACACCAAGCCAGTCATTCTGATGTCCATCTTTCAAAACCATGGAATGCCTCAAATTGATCTATTTGCCTGTGAAGAGAATGCAAGCTTTTTACTGCTCCATTCTTTCTTCTCATCTATGTCTCACATAAGATGCCTTTACGATTCTATAGACTTTGTTGTTTCTTTATGCCTAACCACCAATTCCCCTTATACCGAGAGTGCTGCACAAGGTCCAACAGAACTATTACACAATAATTCTCATAGTACGCTACCGGCCTTGACAGAACTGGTTCCCTTTCCTTCACAGCCTCTCGGCTGTACCTCCTTGCAAGTTGCTTCAGTTTCTAGTACTAATCACATAACAGAAGGGCCATTTTCTTCACCCAGACTTCTAGCCCTCACAGCCTGGAAACTGAGCAGTCTAGCCTCTATTATTGTTGTTCTTTGGCTAATCCAGGACATATTGATAGCTGCTTGAAAGCTTTCTACTAGATGAACCTAGCCCTTCAAGCGGAGAAGGTTTGCAATCTGGTGCTCTACTAACAACCATCACCTTTGGCTTCAAACCTCTTCTATCAGAGATCATCTCAGTGCATTCGGTTTACCATTCACCAGTAGGTAACCTTCCACCTTCACAGTTACAACTGGTTGTATATTCCTGTAAAGGCTTGTTACATGTAAAACCTCCTTGTACCTTGGGACCTGAATCTACTCTTTGCTTCACTCATGAAATCTCCTCTTGAGCTTCTATAAGCAACATCTCTCATGTTCTTAACTTGGAAAGTGCTGTTCCTCGTAACTATAATGTCAGCTAGAACTTCAAGCATTGGTAATGTATGGATCATATACCCAGTCCCATCAAACCAAAATCATCCTGTGCACGCATCCCAAGGTTTTACTGAAGGTAGTAATATTTTGAAAAGAAACTGAAGGGATGATTTTAGCAACCCAATAATGTGCTTTATAAATACAATACAATACAAAACTAGCATTTATAAACCACAGTTACCCAAAGCAATATGGTTCAACACAGGGTACAAATAAGAAAACTGTGCAATACACTAGGATGGGAGCAAGAATGTAAATTCCATAACAAAAGAATTAAAAACAAGGCTAATATTAAAAGGAAAACATTTGAAAGCCTTCAGCTTCCTTCTAAACTGTGAATAGCTATTTTCTTCTCTCAGATCCACTAGAACATTCCAATTTTTTGCTATATGGTAAGCATAGAAGATGTAACAAAAGACTTGACCTAATCCCCTTCAAGGATAGAAAATGAAGTATCACACTTGTAGATGTACAAGTATATTTATCCAAGGAGGAAAATTCTTTCAAGCTTAATAGATACGTAGGAGCTAAGCCATGAAGAATTCTAAAAACAAAACTACATATCTTAAATACTAAGGACCTCTTTTACCAAACCATGCTAGTAATTCCCGCATGGCAATGCCAACAAAGCCCATTCAAAGTGAATGAGCTTTGTCAGCATTGCCGCACTAGGAATTGCTATTGTGGTTTAGTAAAAGAGGCCATAAATGGATTAAGTGAGGATACCCGTATTTCTTTGCTCTGCAGATCAGTCGTGCAACTGTATTCTGAAATGCTTGCAGCGTTTTCTTCTGTTTAGTCGAACAATCAATATACAGAAGATTACAATAGTCCAGTCGTGTCATAATGAGGGCCTGAACTAAAGTCTTAAGGGCCATTTTAATGCACGCTAAAAAGACACTACCGCGGGACACACTCAGGGTTCCCGCAGTAGTTCTGGGATCAGTGCACACCAATCCTGTGCTACAAAATGGGGGTTTGTTTGGAGGTGGAGAGTAGGCTTGCCCTGCGCTAATCAGGTAGTGTGGGTAAATCGCCACGTGCTGTCCGATTAGCGCGAGGTTAACATGGGAGCCCTTACCACCTAGAAAATAGGTGGCAGTAAGGGCTCATGTGCTAATTGGGAAATTAGCATGTGGCCATTAAGGGGAAAATAGATATTGTGGCCATTGTACTGCCACACTAAAAGTGGCCTCAGCACATGAGAAACCCATGTGCTAAAAACAGCGCAGGCCACTTTTTATTGCTGCTTATTAAAAAAAACCCCTTAAACTGTTCAAACAAAAATATTTACAAATTCGACAGTGTCTTCAGTTTATAAAAAGCTTTCCTAATCAAGGTATTGATCTATTCACAAACAAAGTTTATGAAAGCTAAGCTAGAAAAATTTTGAAATAACAGCAAATGCCAATTATGCAAAGCCAAAGGTGAAACTAGAGTATCTAAATCAGTAACTGTAGCAAAATGGACCAAACTGACTAAAAACAGTATCATGATTGAGTGGCAGAGCTAATCCATTGGAATCTCTGTGAAAAGTATGATTTTACTATAGTAAGCAACTAAAGGTTATAGAAAATGAGCAAGTTATGATTTTATGGGATTTAAAAAAAATATTTGTATTTTTTATTTAATATAAACATATACACAAAGAAACCATGTACTGAGCAGAAATCAAACAGGCAATATAAACTTTCAAAGGTCCATCTGATCAGAAACCCCCCTCCCTTTCCTAATTCTCATCCCTTCCTCCCCTTCTGCAGTGACCTGTTGCCAAACCAAATACATATGTCTCAGGTTTAAGTAAGAACAAGTAAAAGGTCTACTAGGTTACAAGGATCATCTTTCAGTGTAGGCTTTGCGTAAAGTCTCACTCATTTAAAAGGCAGACTTCATAGATCTGCCTACTTGTTTTATTTTCCACGTTGAGTAGAGAGGTGTGGTAGCCATGTTAGTCCACTTTTAAAGGTAATCAATAGAAATAAAACAAAATAAAACATGGAAAAGAAAATAAGATGATACCTTTTTTTATTGGACATAATACATTTCTTGATTAGCTTTTGAAGGTTGCCCTTCTTTGTCAGATCAGAAATAAGCAAATGTTGGTAGATGACAGTATATATGTGAAACATCAAAGCATTTCAGTGACAGTCTAACAGGATGGTGGTGGATAGGTGAGAGACAGGAAGAGGGACAGGGAGACATGCATGGAGACCGGAGGGTGACAAAGCAGTACAATTTTATGGTATATAATGGGCTAGAAAACCCAGATCTTTGTTAAGTCCTGTCTGATGGGTGTGAAAATATTTAATCATTCTGACTTCAAAGGTCTTAGTTCCTGTATTGTTTTAAAGTTCCCTTTTAAGATTCTTACCATGAAGTCACTGGTACAGTGTTCTGGTTTTGTAAAGTGCTGCCCCACAGGCGTGACATCTTTATTGGTACTGGCATTTTTCATATGGTGTCTGTGTAAATTAAATCTCTTCTTTAGCATCTGACTGGTTTCTCCAATGTAGCAGCCTTCTTTGCATTTTTTACACTGAATGATATATACCACATTGGAAGATGAGTACGTGAAAGATTCCTTAATGTTGAATATTTTTCCTTTTGTGAATGACCATGGGGTCCTGCAAAATGTTTTGGCATAGTTTGCAGCTGGATATATTGCAAGGATGTGTGCCATTCTTTTCTTTTTGAGTCCGTGTTGGGAGCTTACTTCTAAATAGCTTGTGTTTTAAGTTGGGTGGCTGTCGGAAGGCCAGCACTGGTGGGGATGGGAATTTCTCTTTCAGTAATTCATCCTCCTGGATGGAATTGGTGGACCGTTTGTCTTGTTGCTTTCTCACTAATTTAAAGTCCAACTCCTGGCTTTATGTGGCATTGCATTCCATACAGGTTCACACACTTTACGATAATGTCCAGTGATCTGAATGTTGTCTGCCAACTCTAAATTTCTCCAGGATCATATGTTTGTATTGTAAGTTCCATCACTGAGTAAGACTGGGAGGATCTGATTGCCTATATTGAATCAAAATGCACTTTTAGCTAGAATAAACATGTAATAAAGAGGTCCTCTCGCACTCTGATTTGTGGCTTCGTCTAAAGTCTCAAAATCTGCAATCAAATACTTGATTAATATAAGCAGATATATATCCTTCCAAAAAGACTAAATCTTGCAACAAGACCAAAACAAATGACTTAAATGGGATTTTAAAATGCAAACTGACAGGCAGTTGGAACACAACACTCCTGACATCACGGTCATAGAAAAGAAAAATGTAGGGTTTATAGATGTGGCAATACCTGGTGATAGTAGAATTGATGAAAAACAGCAAAATACAATAATATGAAGAGAAAGAAAGGGAAGAAATTAAGATCACCAAGTTCAATACACTTCCGTAGTAAGTCATTCAAAAAACGGAAGGAAAAGACCTCAGCACAGCTATTGGCATTCAATCAGTATCCTGAATTCACAACTCAATACATCAGTGATCATAAAAAAACCTCCATTGATTGCTGACATTTTCTACATAGCTTATTAAAAAAAAAATTAAAGCAAAACTTAGGAATCTGTAGGAGCTGAAGGCATTGCAGAATTTTTTTTCACAATAATAATCATTGCTCCCAGAGTGTGATGAGAGTGAATGTGCTCTGTGACAGTTTGATTTATTAATTTATTATTTATCATTTACATTATTACCCTTTTGTAAGGGGTACAATGTTTTTAATGTTCACATTTTTTTATATGTATATTTTTACATATTTTTGAATGTATATATTGTTGTTGTTCATTTTGTTTTCTTAAGGTTTTGACCCCTGAAGCAGGCACACACTGGACTAGATTAAAGGTCCTTGTGAAGAAATAGTGTTTTACGCGTGTAAAATGTATTGGATATTTTCCTGCATTGATTATGTTCTGAAGTATATTTCACCTATGTGGCCAGCAGATGGTGCATGTTTATGCTTAAAGCTGTTACAGAGGACTGACTTCTCATTCTTTTAGTTGGCACATAGATAATAGGAAGTGCCTGTAGTGATTTAACCAGTTTTTATTTGAAATCTTGTTGACTGGGCTCTGATTGGCCTGGAGTTTGAAATTACCCAGCAGATGCTGGCTGTTGTTTCAGTTTCAGCCTATGAGAAGAGAGAGAGATTGATCTTTTTGCTGAAGCTCTGTGAACAGATATATGTCCTGATCTCCCCAGGTACTTTCTAAGAAGTAAGCAAATGTTTAGTTAGTTTTATAATTGATCCATATTTCAGTTATCTATTGTTGTGCTGATTGCACATTTTTTGTTAATTGTTCAATTTTTAAGACAATAAATAATTGTTTATTGCCTCTGCTTGTCTGGACTGATAAAGAATCCTGGTGGTTTGTGTGTTGGGTCTGTGAGTACTTTCTGGGAACTGTGGGACCACTGGGAGTATGGATCCAGTAACCTAGAAATCACTGGAGATAATTTGAGAGCAGGAGACTCGCCCAGAAGCGGTTGTGATCCAGTCGGTGGGTTGAGGGTGCTAGTGTAGAGGACGAGCCACATGTGCAGGTGAACCTGAGCTGTGCTGGGGATAGACCCTCTAAGTGGCTGCGGGGTAACCCCAGACGGGTCTAGGCGTTTCGTGACAGTCCTATATTGATTTTCTGGAATCCTCGTTCCTTCTTTTGCCTCACTCTTCTTGTGTTGTTGTCACATGTCTGTGAGGTTTGGTTTTTCTCCTCCCCTTGTCTTCTTAGTTTGATTTAGGGCCACAATACACAGGAAGTAGTTACAGTTCATACCTTGGTGTTCATACCTTGGTATATGTTTCATATTCTGAAAATGTAAAACAAGTGGAGTGGAGGAGTGGCCTAGTGGTTAGAGCACCAGTCTTGCAATCCAGAAGTGGCCAGTTCAAATCCCACTGCTGCACTTTGTGATCTTGGGCAAGTCACTTAACCCTCCATTGCCTCAGGTACAAACTTAGATTGTGAGCCTCCTGGGACAGAGAAATATCCAGTGTACCTGAATGTAACTCACCTTGAGCTACTCTTGAAAAAGGTGTGAGCAAAATGTAAATAAATAAATAAATATAATTCAAAATGCATTAAAGAAAGTTTGTTTCACCAATCTAGTCAATAAACTCCACAATTTCAACATGAAATAATACAAAAATATTCAAAAATTAATTTAAAATAAACCAAAAAGTCTTGGGACTCGCAGTAAAAATGTGCAATTACTTTGTGTTAATTTTTGCAACTAATGTGCAGTAGCTGTTACAGCATGCCCAGCTGTAACAGATAACATGGATGTATTTAATGCTGCTTATTGATGCAGCATTAAATGATCTGTGCCATCTACTGTGCTAGCAGTTAATATGTAGTAAGGGAAAGGGATGGGGTTTTATTTACTGCCTTTCTGTAGTTACAATCAAAGTGGTTTACATATTATATACCTTATTTTGTACCTGGGGAGATGGAGGGTTATGGGGGAGATTCTATATATGGCACCTAAAATATCAGCGCTGAAATTGGCGCTGGCTATAATCGGCATTTAGATTTAGGCGTCGATTATAGAATATACTTAGTTGATATCTCAGCGGCTAAAACTACACGCGCCCATTTACACCAATGAAAACGTGGCATAAATCCTGGCCTGTAAATTTCAGAATGCCCACAAAATGCCCATTTCCCCGCCCCATTTTGCCTGCGCACGTTAGAAGTTTGGCGCACTTTGTTACAGAATACGCTTAGCGAATTGTGTGTGTAAATTCCTAATCTGTGCCAATTAGTGCTCATTATTGCTTGTTAAGTGCTGTTATCAACGCTCATTAGCTTGTTAAGTTGCGCATATTGTTATAGAATCTGACGCAGATCTCTAGGCGCGCTATATAGAATCTGGGGGTAAATGACTTGCCCAGAGTCACAAGGTGTATGCAACTGCAAACTGCAGTCAATGCCCATTCCCTGCCCCTTTCTACCCCTGTGGTCAGTAGCATAGATTCTTGCTATTTTGGGGGGATTCTGCCAGATACTTGTGACCTGGATTGGCCTGTATTGGCAGCAGAATACTGGGATAGATGGACCTTTGGTTTGACTCAGTATGGCAAGTCTTATGTTCTTATGCATTTAGGAGGAATTCTATAACTGGGCTCCACATTGAGATGCGCTGATGCTGCACGTTGAGTGCTAATTTTATAACTGCATCTGTGCAGCCAAATTCCATTATAGAATACTATCGTGTTGGCAGAAATCCTATATAATAAAACGCACCTCCAACGTTCTGAAGCCGAGAAAGTGAAGCCTTCAAGCCTTGAAGCATTCCTGCAACGTTCCGGAACTACGTGTCATCAATTGAGGAGATGGAGCCTTACAGAGCGCACAAATGCTTCAAGGCTTCACTTTCTCGGCTTCAGAACATTGGAGGTGCGTTTTATTATATAGGATGTGCTTGGTGCTTTTCTATAGCACATGTGGAGAATTTAATATATGCTGATTAAAGTGGAGGAGTGGCTAGAGGGGGGCAGGGGAGAGAGGAGAATTGCTGGGTGGCTGGAGGGGGGGGGCAGGGGAGAGAGGAGAATTGCTGGGTGGCTGGAGGGGGGGCAGGTGAGATAGGAGAATCGCTGGGTGGCTGGAGGGGGGCAGGGGAGAAAGGAGATTCGTTGGGTGGCTGAAGGGGGCAAGGGAGATAGGACAATCGCTGGGTGGCTGGAGGGGGGGCAGGGGAGAGAGGAGATCCGCTGGGTGGCTGGAGGGGGGCAAGGGAAAAAGGAGATTCGCTGGGTGGCTGAAGGGGGGGCAGGGGAGATAGGACAATCGCTGGGTGGCTGGAGGGGGGCAGGGGAGAGAGGAAATTCGCTGGGTGGCTGGAGGGGGGGCAAGGGAAAAAGGACAATTGTTGGGTGGCTGAAGAGGGCAAGGGAAAAAGGACAATCGCTGGGTGGCTGGAGGGGGGCAGGGGAGATAGGACAATCACTGGGTGGCTGGAGGGGGGCAGGGGAGAGAGGAGATTCGCTGGGTGGCTGTAGGGGGGCAAGGGAAAAAGGAGATTTTCTGGGTGGCTGGAGGGGGGGCAGGGAAGATAGGACAATCGCTGGGTGGCTGGAGGGGGGGCAGGGGAGAGAGGAAATTCGCTGGGTGGCTGGAGGGGGGCAAGGGAAAAAGGAGATTCGCTGGGTGGCTGGAGGGGGGCAGGGGAGATAGGACAATCGCTGGGTGGCTGGAGGGGGGGCAGGGGAGAGAGGAAATTCGCTGGGTGGCTGGAGGGGGGGCAAGGGAAAAAGGACAATCGCTGGGTGGCTGAAGGGGCAAGGGAAAAAGGACAATCGCTGGGTTGCTGGAGGGGGGCAGGGGAGATAGGACAATCGCTGGGTGGCTGGAGGGGGGTAGGGGAGAGAGGAGATTCGCTGGGTGGCTGGAGGGGGGCAAGGGAAAAAGGAGATTCGCTGGGTGGCTGGAGGGGGGGCAGGGGAGATAGGACAATTGCTGGGTGGCTGGAGGGGGGGGCAAGGGAAAAAGGACAATCGCTGGGTGGCTGGAGGGGGGGCAAGGGAAAAAGGACAATCGCTGGGTGGCTGGAGGGGGGCAGGGGAGAGAGGAGATTTGCTGGGTGGCTGGAGGGGGGGCAGGGGAGATAGGACAATCGCTGGGTGGCTGGAGGGGGGCAGGGGAGAGAGGAGATTCGCTGGGTGGCTGGAGGGGGGCAAGGGAAAAAGGAGATTCGCTGGGTGGCTGGAGGGGGGGCAGGGGAGATAGGACAATCGCTGGGTGGCTGGAGGGGGGCAGGGGAGAGAGGAAATTCGCTGGGTGGCTGGAGGGGGGGGGCAAGGGAAAAAGGACAATTGCTGGGTGGCTGGAGGGGGCCAAGGGAAAAAGGACAATCGCTGGGTGGCTGGAGGGTGGCAGGGGAGAGAGGAGATTTGCTGGGTGGCTGGAGGCGGGGCAAGGGAAAAAGGACAATCGCTGGGTGGCAGGGGAGAGAGGAGATTTGCTGGGTGGCTGGAGGCGGGGCAAGGGAAAAAGGAGATTCGCTGGGTGGCTGGAGGGGGGGCAGGGGAGATAGGAGGAAATTCGCTGGGTGGCTGGAGGGGGGGCAGGGGAGAGAGGAAATTCGCTGGGTGGATGGAGGGGGGGCAAGGGAAAAAGGACAATCGCTGGGTGGCTGGAGGGGGGCAGGGGAGAGAGGAGATTCGCTGGGTGGCTGGGGGGGGCAAGGGAAAAAGGAGAATTGCTGGGTGGCTGGAGGGGGGCAGGGGACACAGGAGAATCACAGGGTGGCTGGAGGGGGGGCAGGGGAGAGAGGAGAATCGCTGGGTGGCTGGAGGGGGAGCAGGGGACAGAGGAGACTCGGTGGGTGGCTGGAGGGGGGCAGGGGACAGAGGAGAATCACAGGGTGGCTGGAGGGGGCAGGGGAGAGAGGAGAATCGCTGGGTGGCTGGAGGGGGGCAGGGAACAGAGGAGACTCGCTGGGTGGCTGGAGGGGGAGCGGGGACAGAGGAGACTCGGTGGGTGGATGGAGGGGGGCAGGGGACAGAGGAGACTCGGTGGGTGGCTGGAGGGGGGGCAGGGGTGAGAAGAGCATCGGTGGGTGGCTGGAGGGGGGGCAAGGGAAAAAGTAGAATCGCTGGGTGGCTGGAGGGGGAGCAGGCGAGAGAGGAGAATCGCTGGGTGGCTGGAGGGGGGACAGAGGAGACACACTCGCGCACCCAGCAGTCTCATTCTCTCTCTGTTACACACACACACTCGCACATTCACTCTCTCTCTCTCACACACAGTCAATCTCACACATACTCTCAAACATACACACTCCGAGGAAAACCTTGCTAGCACCTGTTTCATTTGTGTCAGAAATGGGCCGGTTTTACTAGTGCTGTTATATATTTAGGTGTGCACACTTATACAAGGTCAGTGTGACATGTTAATTCTACCCATATATATGCCCCCTTGCAGTCATGCGCTAAGGCAGTTATGTGCATATTTTATAGAATACCGCTGAGTACTCTTCTGGCACTTACATGCATAAATGAGGGGTTAAAGTGCAATTTTCTAACTAGCTTTAAGGTGAGGGTGGGTGATAGGCGTCTAGGTTCCATGTTGAATATTGGCATTACTGGGTATTGGTGAACATAACATTTACGCCCCTTAACTTACAACTGCCATAGAGCAGCCACTACCCAAGGATCACAGGCAATCTTCAGCCTTGCAGTCCCTTTGATTCAGTGGCGTAGCCACAGGTGGGCCTGGGTGGGCCGGGGCCCACCCACTTAGGGCTCAGGCCCACACAAAAGTAGCACACATTTAGTGGTAGCTATGGGATCCCAAGCTTGGCCAGCTGAAGACTTTCTCCAGATGGTAACAAAAACGTTACTCTCCATGATACCGGCACCTGCTTATGTTCAGTTTTAAGCGCATGCCTGCTGCAGACTGCCAAGGTGGAAAGAAGCGTTTTCCAACCAGCTGAGATATTTTTTGGGTGGTGAGGGGGAGGGGGGAGAACAATTGGTGCCCACCCACTTCTTCCATAGACCCACCCAAAATCTGTTGTCTGGCTACGCCCCTGCTTTGATTAACTTTTAGGCCCTTTGGCCCCCTGAACAATCATGATCACCCCAACACTACCCTCCTAGAATTGTCTGAGTAAATGGGTGATCTGAAAACTATCCACTTTCTGTGCTGACAAAAGAACCCCTCTAAGTACCACTCTTTCAGTTTGTGTGGTTGTGGGGTTCTATTTTGCTTTGACTCCAGCTGTTCTTTCCTGGCCCCCACCCCAACTCTTCAGGAGCTGCTGCCCATGGTGATTGCCTAATTCTGCCTATTGGCTGGGTTGGTCCTGATCACTGGAAAGACATTTTTAAAAGCCCACAAAAATGAAAGGGCCAGGTTACAAGCATGCTTCCTGCTGTTTTCATTGGCCTTTGCAGTGGGATTTTTCCTGGCTGAGCACTCTTCAGTTCCATCTCCCTGGGCTGGGCTGCACTAACCCATGTTTAAAAACAAAATCATGTGCTTTTTCTTTGTTTTTTTCCCTTAGCTGTGTCATTAAAATCATTTTGGGAGGTGGTGAAGAGAAGTAATCCTTTGCGCAGCAAACAAAAACAACTTTGGAATTAAAAAAAAAAGCTGTTGAAATGGGTGATTGGGTAATGCTGTTCGGGTGGAAACAGGTTATAACTAGAACGGTTAGATGTGAGTGCAGTGATGTACCCCCTCCCCCCTCAACATGAATCACTTAAATCATAATATCCTGTACAGACAAGCCCTGCTGGTCCCTGGCTCAGACTGGCCAAACTGGGAGGTTTCTGCAGTGGCTCATTGATAGTCTGGAAAACATTGGATTCTTTTAGGATTGATACCTCTGGACTTACTGCTTCAGTGGCCAGTGCTGTGCACTGTCATTCAGAAGATATAGGCTGATACCTCTCTGCCCCCCCCCCCCTCCAGTTCAGGTCTCTGCTCTTTGGGTCTAGGAATGCTGCCGAGATGATGTTCACAATTCCTGGGGCACAGGGGTCCTAGTCATCATGCAATAGCAATACTTAATAGCTAGACTCAGGGTCCAGCAGTGCAAGGTTCCAGATGGTGCCTGGAATGCTGCTGCCTCAAGAACTGAACTAACTAAATTAGGTTGGGTATAAAATGGGGGGGGGGGGGGGTAATCTCCAGATAGTTGGAAATGAAAGCTAATGGTGGCAGATTCCAGCCCTGATTCCACTTGATTTAGAAGCCCAGAGAAGAAGGAGGAAATGCCTTGGGACAGGGGAAAGAATTAGTGCCTCTAGCTATAAGAAATGCCCCCCCACACACACACACACACATATCACCACTTAATACCTTTGCATTTCCTATGTTCTGTTTTCCCTCTCCACCCCCCCCCCCCCCCCCACTGCAGAAGTACGCACATGTGATGAATTTGAAGGCAAGAGGAAGGGAGATTGGTTCAGGATTATTGGGAGGGAGCATTCCTTCACAGAAATGGTATTGTACAGTAGGATAGAAACTGCATGGGAATCCAAGTAAGCCCAAGACAGGCATGGAGTGTACTGTCCAGAATGGGGAAATGGAGATAAAACTGGAGCTCGTGGAGACAGGGGGTAACATGGTATTGAGGTTTAAATCTCTTATTCAGTGAGGTTGAGTATCTGTAATAAGGGCTCTCCGTGGACAGCAGGATAAGTCATCTTTTGAAAAGGTCCTGAGCATGTGCCACAGCCCCCACTCAAGAGCCAACTCACCTCTCTTTGTGATTCCATAACATTGGCAGGTTCATCCAAAGGGAATGGCGGGTGGGTTTGCTTGACTAACTTATCCTGCTGTCCGCAGAGAACCCCTATTACAAGCAGAATGAGTCGGTCAAATGTAGGTGACTCCTTAGCTGAGGAATGTAAAGGGATATCATGTAGATAAGTGTGCCAATCCTTTAAAGTTTGTGATGTCTGCTGAGAGTAGGATGAAGCTGCATGGAGATGTGCAAGGTTTTGGTTTAAATAGATGTAAATAGCAATGAAGTCAGTATGGGGCCCCAGTGGTTGGTGCTCTTGTTGGAGAAAGTGGAAGGGAAAATTAAACGAGGTTGTTGCGGTACATGTATCACTGTATGCTGGTTCTGAGTGGTAAGGGAGACAGTGTATCAAGACTGAACTGAGTCAGGTGGAGGTAGTGTGAGTTCCAGAAAGGACAGACTTGGTATCTCAAAACAAATCAGCTGCAGGAGGGCTCCAAGATATCTATGACAGGGAAGCCATCGGTCTGCTGGGAAGCAGCAGATAGGGGAATACAAAGAGCAAGAAGAGGTGGCTCAATGGCCCGATGTGGTGGCCTTCATCGGGCCATTGAGATTTGATTGACATTTCCACACAGTGTTCTTCATCCCTGTTTGCATGCACTTTCTTCTTGTCTTTGCGTTGGTGGTGTGAAGTGTATGTAGATTATCTGTCTGGGTGAGGGCCTATTTGTTTGTTGTCACTATGAGATCTGTAGATACAATCAGCAGAGGGAAAAGATGATGGCAGTTTGACAGCAAAATTGACATGAGATGGGCTCTTCAGTTGAGCCCCAGTTAGCTGTTCATTCTGTTGGTGTGGCATATTGAAGTGGGTTTTCTGTGGATGAATCAAATCTGGAAGGTCGTAGATGTCATAGATGACTTACAGTAGAAAAACCTGATTGGGAGCAGGATTTTGTTTTCTGTGTGGAGTGGGAAGTGCTTATGGCAAAACTTCCATGTGCACTCAGAGAAGATCAAAACTTTGGTCATATGTCCAAGAGAGGATATTGCCCCATTGGATCTATGGGTTGAGATTGGCTTTTTTTTGGTGGGGGAGGGGAGGAGAGAATAAGGTGTACTGTAAGAAAGAGGCAGTGACCAATGTGAAAAACATATGCAGAAGATGATGACCAGTCTTTAAAAATGGAGTTATAGGTCCAGATCTCTGAGGTTAGACTCTGAGAGCAGGAGAAAGAAAACCTATAGGGTAAATAGGACTTAAGGTAATCCCTTTTTCCTTATGGTTTGGCAAATATGCCCATACCTGTGTGCAATGTTTATCTGAGGGCTAATGGAGGAGCCTTACTTTTGTGTGGACTAGTCAGAGAGACGTTGTGTATGGAGATGACCCATGGTGTTGGATTTTTCAAGGACTTGTGCATGGCTTTAGCAGTGTGTTACAGTTGTCTGAGGGGTGAGGATAGTAGAGCATTAGCCTTGTTAGGTGGAGGAAGGCATGCATTTTGCTATGCAGAGAAGTTAGTGAATGGAATGGCCATATTTGTGCCATCTAGAGAAGAGGGACCATCAAGCTTACATAGAGATGATTTTCAAAATGTGTAGGGCTGCTTGGCTACAACAAAATTACGCTGCTCAGCATAGTTGTTGGTCCAGTCTTAGTCAGGAATGCCTGGAGCTTTGAGTCCTTGGAGCTTTGAGTTCCTGTTGTTTTAACAGAACTGGCTCTATGTGCTTGAGTAGCCTGTTCATTTGCATAATTTGGGGAAAAAAACTCCATTGAACACTTTTGAGGGTGTGCAGCTTTGGTGTTTAGATTGGTGCTGCAAAGTAGAAAAATGTGCTACTTGTGTTAGGTTGTCAACCAGATCAGCTAATCGCAAAGGAACAGCATTATCAAAAGGGATCAAGGTAGGTCCTTGGTGCTTACCTCGCCAACAATGGTGAGCCAGAGTCTTCATATATCTATTTATCTATGTGTATATACATAGCTCTTTCTTTGTCTTCATGAAGTGATATATGTATGACACCTTTAAACTATTGAAAATGTCAGCGTATTTGCCTAATTATGAGATACCTATGGATGACTTTGGAGGGAAGAGAGGATCCTTAGAATTGGAGACGAGTGGATATGGTCCCTCTTCACAAAAACAGAGACAGAGTGGGAAAGTACAGGCCGGTAAGTCTCACTTCAGTAGTTGGAAAACTAATGGATACACTGCAGAAGAAAAGACAGTGAACTTCTGGAATCCAACAGGTTACAAGATCCAAGGCAACACGGTTTTACCGAAGGAAAGTTGTGTAAAATGAATCTGATTGATTTATTTGACTGGGTGACTAGAGAACTAACTAAAAGACGTGTTAAATTTAGTCTACTTGGATTTCAGCAAAGCCTTTTATACGGTTCCTTCACAGGGTCTCGTGAATGAGCGGGCTGAAATTTGGACCCTGAGTGGAGAACTGGATTAAAAATTGGTTGACTAACAGATGACAGAGGGTTTTGGTAAATGGAATCCATTCAGAGGAAAGGAAGGTGAGTAGTAGACTGCCTCAATGATTGGTACCGGGGGAATTCTATTTAATATATTTGTGAGCAACATTGCTGAAGGGCTAGAAGGAAAATTTTGCCTTTTTCTGGATGACACAAAGATTTGCAACAAAGTGGTCACCCCATAGGGAGTAGACAACATGAGAAGCGATATACAAAAATTAGAAGAATGGTCTGAGGTCTGGCAGTTAAATTTTAATGTGAAGACGTGTAGAATAATGGAGGGTGAGAGGCTGATCACACAGCACCATTCAGGAGAGAGACCTTGGGGTAGTAATGTTGGAAGATCTTATAGTGGCCATAGCCAGAAGGATGCTAGGCTACATAGAGAAAAGCATAACCAGCAGAAGAAAGGAGGTATTAATGCCCCTGTACAAGTTTTTGTTGAGATCCTACTTGTACTGTGTTCAGTTTTGGAAGCTGTATCTTGCTAAAGTCATAAAAAGACTTGAAGCCATTCAGAAGAAGGCAACAATGGTGTGGGGATTGTGCCAAAAGATTTATGAGAAGAGATTTGATGATCTGAATTATGTATATCCTAGAGGAAAGGAGGATTAGGGGAGGTATCATACAGATATTTAAATATTTGAAAGGTATTAATATGCAAACAAATCTTTTCCAGAGACAGGGAAGCAGTAGAATTAGAGGGCATGAATTAAGGCTGCATGGTGGTAGACTTAGGAGTAAGAAGAGTAAGCTTCATCGTTTGTTTCTGGTTAGCCTGGTCTATTTCCCACTCTGTTCATTCTCTTGTTGGTTCGTCATGGGATTTCGGCGTTCCTCCTCCTCGGTGGACCTTCACCAAACGGTAGAATTAGGAGTAACGTCACATGTAGAATGAATTGGATTCATGAACAAAAGAAGATAAAAATAAATGCTAATTTGAGAGGCAAGAGCTGAAACTGTGCAGTGCTGAAATGTCATCAGTCTGTAGTATAGGACGAAAAAGTGAGGATAAACAAATGAGTTTTAAGGGCAGCTTTGAATTTGGCATGAGAGAGTTCAGCATGTAAGGACTGGTGCAAAGTTCCATAGGGTAGGAGCCAGGAGAAAAAGGCCATTTGACAGAGTCATGCTGAGCCTGGGACAGTGCTAGAAGAGAAAGGAGGGATGCACTTTATGAATGAAGTGGTTGATATAGAACCAGTAAGGAAGACAAGGCTAGTAGGGTGCCTTAGTGAGCATAAGCATTTTTAATTGAAAATGGAAATGAATTGGGAGCCAGTGAAGCTGGTAGAAAAGGGGAGATGCATGTTCTGACCTACTGGCGTGACAGAGAATTCAAATAGCTGTGTTCTGGATAGTTTATAAATGCTTAAGGGAGTATTCTGGTAGACTGGCACGGACCATGTTGCAGTATTCTAAGGACAAAGTAACAATCCTTCTAAATTTCAGTCACTACTTCCATCTACTGCCATCTTGGAAGCCCAGACCAAATGCGCCCACATAGCAAAAAAGGTGGAAGGAAGGCCAAACAACAGCTGGCATGGTTAAAAAATGAGGTGAAAGAGCCTATTAGAGCAAAAGAACATACTTCAGAAAATGGGAAAAGGATCCAAATGAATAAAATAGGAAGCAGTATAAACACTGGCTAGTTATAGATGCATAGCATTGATAAGGAAGGCTAAAAGAGATTGTAAAAAGAAGCTTGCCATAGAGGCAAAAACTCATAGTAAAACCTTTTTCAGGTACAATAGAAGCAAAAAAAAAAAAAAACCAAAACAACCCAACCCTTTGAGAGAGTAAGAGTCAGTCGCACCATTAGATCATCAAGGCACTAAGGGAGGACCAGGCCATAATGGAGATACTAAGGGACCCTTTTACCAAGGCGATTTGGCCCTACCTGCAGGCTACCCTGGAAACCCAGTGGTAACGTCGACTCCCACCATGTGGCATTTCCTGCTCCAAAAAATTATTTTTAATTTTTTAGTGCCGGGGGCTTATCCAGTGGTAATTGGACAGCACCATATTCTGCCTGGTTGCTGTCAGGTTAGTGCAAGAGCTATTACTGCCTCCTAAATAGGCCGCACAGCAAGTGTTACAGTTACCATACTGCCATTTCTGGCAGCAGTAAAAGGAGGCCTCGGTGCATAGTAAACCCGCTTTTACCCGCCGCTTCGTAAAAGGACCCCTAAATGAATTATTTGCTTCAGTCTTTACTGAGGAGGATGTAAGGGAGCTACCAGAAATGGTACTTAAGGGTGATGATGCAGATGAACTGAAACAAATCTTGATGAACCTGGAAGCTGTAGGTAAACTGGAAGATGCAAGCCAAATTGACAAGAACAGCAAATGACTTGGACCAGATGGTATACATCCCAGAATACTGAAAGAACTCAAAAGTGAAACTACAGATCTACTATCAGTAACTTGTAACCTGTCTTTAAAATCATTCACAGTGTCTGAATATTGGAAAGTGGTCAGTGTAATGCCAATTTTTAAAAAAGGTTCCAGGGGTGATCAGGAAACTACAGACCGATAAGCCTGATGTCAGTGCTGGGAAAAATGGTAGAAACTAATATAAAGAACAAAATTACTGAACACACGGACAAACATGGTTTAATGGGACAGAGTCAACATGGATTCAGCCAAGGAAAGTCTTGCTTCACAAATATGCTACATTTTTTTTAAAAAAGCATGAATAAACATGTAGATAAAGGTGAACCAGTTGATGTAGTTTCCAGAAAACTTTTGACAAACTTCCTTATGAGAGACTCCTGAAAAAATTGAAAAGCCATGGGATGGCAGGAAATATTCTGTTGTGGTTTGGGAATTGGTTAAAAGATAGAAAACAAGAGAGTAGGATTAAATGGCCAGCTCTCTAAATGGAGGAAGGTGAACAGTGGAATGTCACGGGGATCTGTACCTCGACCAGTGCTTTTTAACATGTTTACAAATGATCTGGAAATGAGAACGAAAAGTGAGGTAATCAAATTTCCAGATGACCGAAAACTATTCAAAGTTATTACCATATAAACTCAAATATAAATCCAACCAAATATAAACCAAAGATAAAACTTTTCCCCTAAAAAAAGGGGAGGAGGGGAATGTTAACTGAAATATAAACTGAGGGTTTATGTTCAAGTATTCCTCTCCTTCCTTCCTTCCCTCCCTCCCTCCCCTGTTGTGTTAATCCTCCTCCTCCACTATTGGCCACCCCACCCCCCAAATCAGCAGAGCTCCTGCGTCCACTTTCTCCCTCTCCCACCAAACAGAGGAAGCACCGCTCCTGGACCTACCTGTAGCCTCCCCCCCCCCCCCCCCCCGGCCTACCGTACAGCCCTGGTGGTCTAGCAGCAATCTGGGGCAGGAATGATTCCAGGGAAAAAAAGGAAATCCCTGAGGTGGTGAGAAGGAACCACCAGGGCGGAGGAACAGTAAGAACCCTATAAACAACACAAAAGTCCCAAAAGAGTAGGATAGCTGGACGGCTCTTCTGTATACAAAAGTCTATGGCATAAGAATCTTTATTGTTGTAGATACACTCAGACCTCCTGAAGACTTGACGTGGAGCCATATTTCGGCATAAATACCTGCCTCAGGAGTCTGTACAGTTGTTAGAGTGTAACTAAAGAGTGTGTTTTGAAAATTAGTGAGCACATTGCACTTTTCTGACTTCTTCAGATAGCACTAGCATCTTTTTAAAGATTGTCACTTAAGTGTTTAGTTTTCTAAACACGCTCTTTAGTTACACTTTCACAACTCCTGAGGCAGGCATTTATACTGAAACAAGGTTCCATGTCGAGTCTTACTACTACTAATCATTTCTGTAGTGCTACTAGACATATGCAGCACTGTACACATTATATGTGGGTACTACCTGGGGAAATGGAGGGTTAAGTAACTTGCCCAAGGTCACAAGGAGCTGCAGTGGGAATCAAACCTAGGTCACTAGGAACAAAGCCTGCTGCATTAACCATTAGGCTACTCCAGAAGGCTTGAGTGCTTCTACAACAATACAAATTCTTATGTCATAGACTTTTTGTATCCATGGTTTGTGACAGAAGAGCTATCTGGCTGCCCAGCTCTTTGAGACATTTGCAGAAATGATTCCCACACGCTCCTGCCCATGTGGTCTCTGTAGTGAAAATGGCTGCCAAAAGTTCCAGTGGCAGTCTTGAGAGATTGCTGCTGGAGGTCGCAGCGTCCATTTTCGGATTGAAACTGGCACAGGCAGGAACATATGAGTATCGTTCCTTCCCCAGCTGACCACTGGACCACCAGGGGCTCCCTGTGGGTGGGTCCAGAAGGGGGGACTTCATCTCAGCCGGAGACCAGAGGAAGGTAGTAAGGAAGTGGGAGTTTCTGGCCAAGAGGAGATGGGCAGTGGCAAAGGAGGGACACTTCCGGCAAGGGAGGGAATGGGAGGAATGCCGGATGCCTTCAGGGAGAGAGGGTAGGCCAGAATATAAACCGAGATTCAATTTCTGATGCCTTTTTTGGCAAAAAAATCTCAGTTTATATTCAATTATATACAGTAAATCGCATGCAGACTAAGAGAAACTGCAGGAGGACCTTGGGAGGCTGGAAGACAGGGCATCCAAGTGGCAGATGAAATTTAATGTGGAGAAGTGCACAGTGATGGAAATTGAGAAGAATAACTCAAATTATAACTACATGATGCTCGGCTCCTCATTAGGAGTCATCACCAAGGAAAAGGATTTAAGTATCATTGTAGACAATACATCGAAATCTTTTGCTCAGTGTGCAGTAGTAGCCAAAAAAAAAAAAAAGCAACCAAAATGTTAGGAATTATTAGGAAAGAAATAGAGAATAAAACAAAGAATATCATAATGTCTCTGTAACACTCCACGGTAAGCCTGCATTTTGAGGACTGTGTGCAGTTCTGGTCACTGCATCTCAAAAAAAGTTATAGTGGAGTGGTAAAGGTATATATAGTCCCCCAAAATGATTAACGAGAGAGAACTTTTCTTCTATGAGGAAAGACTAAAAAGCTTAGGGCTCTTCAGCTTGAAGAAGAGACAGCTAAGAAGAGATACAAGAGGAGATACATGTTCCACAGAGTAGAGTGGAACATGTACCACAGATCGATTGTTTACTCTTTTGAAAAGTACAAAGACTAGGTGACACTCCATTAGTTTACATAGAGGGGCATTTTCGAAAGGGATGTCCAAGTTGCAATTTGGACGTCCTTGCAAAATGGCGAAATCCAGGAGCAGGAAAACCTGTATTTTCGAAACAAGATGGACGTCCACCTTTCGTTTTGAAAATACCATCAGAGATATCCAAATCCTTAAATTTGGATGTTCCTAGATTTGGTCGTCCCTAGACATGGACGTTTCTGACTGTCGGCGATTTTCGAAACCAAAGACGTCCATGTCAAAAACGGCCAAATGCAAGCTATTTGGTCATGGGAGGAACCAGCATTTGTAGTGCACTGGTCCCCTTGACATGCCAGGACAGTGACCGGGCACCCTAGGGGGCACTGCAGTGGACTTCAGAAATTGCTCCCAGGAGCATAGCTCCCTTACCTTGTGTACTGAGCCCCCCCCCAAAACCCACTATCCACAACTGTACACCACTACCATAGCCCTTGTGGGTGAAGGGGGGCACCTATATATGGGTAAAGTGGGTTTGTGGTGGGTTTTAGAGAGCTCGTTGTTCCCTCTACATATGTAACAGGTAGGGGGTATGAGCCTGGGTCCACCTGTCTGAAGTGCACTGCAGTACCCACTAAAACTGCTCCAGGGACCTGCATGCGCTGTCATGAACCTGAGTATGACATCTGAGGCTGGTATAGAGGCTGGCACAACATATTTCGAAAGATGTTTTTTGAGGGGGTTAGTGACCACTGGGGGAGTAATGGGAGGTCATCCCCGATTCTCTCCGGTGGTCATCTGGTCATTTTGGGCACCTTTTTGTGCCTTAGTCGTAAGAAAAACAGGTCCGGGTGAAAACGTCCAAGTGTTCGTCAGGGACGTCCTTGTTTTTTTCGATTATGGGTCAAAGACGTCTGAGTGTTAGGCACACCCAAGTCCCGCCTTCGCTATGCCTCTGACATGCCCCCTTGAACTTTGGTTGTCCTTGCGACAAAGTGCAGTTGGAGACGTCCTAAATCGGGTTTCGATTATACCGATTTGGATGTCCCTGGGAGAAGGACGTCCATCTTCTGATTTATGTCGAAAGATGGACGTTCTTCTCTTTCAAAAATGAGCAATAGTAGCACATTTACAACAAATAGGAGAATATTTTTTTTGTGCAATGTAAAGTTAAGCTCTGGAACTCATTGCCGGAGCAAGTAGAAAAAGCTGTTAATGTAGCTGGGTTTAAAGAAAGGTTTTGACAGATTCCTGGAGGAAAGGTCCATAAATAGTTATTAAGGTAGACCTTGTGGAAAGTAGCTTAAAATCTTGGTACATTCTGGGATTCTGCCAGGTACTTGTGACCTGGGTTGGCCACTATTGGAAAACAGGATACTGGGCTAGATGAACCTTACGTTCTTATAAGGGCCCTGAATGTGTCCAGACGTGGATGCATGGAAGCTATTCCTTTAACTCCTAGAAGATGAATGGAAACCCTGATACGAGCAACAGAATAACTTAAGTTGGACCTCTATGAGGCTCATTTTCAAAGCACTTAGCCTCCCAAAGTTCCATAGAAACCTATGGAACTTAGCCTCCCAAAGTGCTTTGAAAATATGCCTCTATGTCTGTTCCAGGCCATGTGGTATGGCTGGCCTCAGACCACCTGGTTTTGCACTATTGCAGTTCTATCTCGGGATTTCTCTGGAAGTGCATAGATGGAAGTTGGAGAATTGTATCAATGTCCGATGGAGTCAGTGCTCTCTGCCCAGATATATCATTTTTTACCAGTACGTTGGGTTTGTTCAGACCTGTTGAGCTCTGCCATTTATTTACTGTTTGCATTTATTTTGTTTGAAAGATTTGCCCTCACTTTTCCTTTTGCATGCCGGTGCCCAGAATTGTTTGTCGATAGCTTTGGACAGGATAACAATTTAAATAACTATCAGGTTGATATTCAAGCAATGTAACTGGCCAGAAATGGTGCTTGGCTGGTGGTTAGATCGC
Organism: Microcaecilia unicolor; assembly: GCF_901765095.1. Taxonomy (NCBI): domain Eukaryota; kingdom Metazoa; phylum Chordata; class Amphibia; order Gymnophiona; family Siphonopidae; genus Microcaecilia; species Microcaecilia unicolor. The sequence continues at coordinate 294,892,874 of NC_044034.1, read as the reverse complement.
CTGTTCGGAACTAATCGGTCATTTTCAGCAGCACAACCAGTTAGTGCCACTGAAAATATCTAGTTAGCACCTATGTCAAAACTGGCTATTTTGGAGGTGTTCTGGGCATGGAGTTAGCACTTGGCTGATTAAAAATCAGTATTCAGCACTTAACCAGCTAAGGTAACCACATAAATAGGACCACATAAAAGTCAGTCCTATCTTAATGCAATGCCCCATAGCTGGTTAAGTGTTGGTTAAGTGTTAACCGGCTATAGTTTAGCCGGCTCCGCAAACCTGGAAATTCAGTGCCGAAACCCAGACATTGTATATATACATATTTAGAGAAGTGGCAGTTGAGACACTTTGCATTGTAGCTCTGATGGGAAACTGGATTAATGAGCAGGTGTAAGGTTAGGAAGGTAGTGGATGGGCTTTGTGCTTCTGCTCCCCCAATTGTTCTAATTCTGCTCCCTTTTTCTGTTTACCCTCATGTTCATCTTGCTGCTTTTCGATCTCCTCTTACTTTTCCTTACACTGCAGGGGCACACACTCGTGCGCCGATGATCAGTTTCCCTGTGCTATTCCAAACAGTGTGGGGAAACAACGCCCAACTGATCAAAACTAACAGCATGCAAATTTATGTGCGGTATTAGTTTTGATCATTGGGGTACGTCTGTGGGAGGATTGTGCCTGGGCATGCGCCCAAGGCACAATCCTTCCGTAGAAGTTGTTTGACAGGTCCGGGCTGTCAAAATAAAAAAAAAAGCCTGGACCTGTCAAACTTAACCCGACATGGAAGCTAGAGATCCAATGGACCTCCAGACCCCTCTACTCCACTGCACTCCCACAGACCTCCAGCCCCCTCCCAATACAAAAAAATACCTGGTGGTCCAGTGGGACCCTATGTGTAGCCCCCCCCCCAAGCCAACCGCAACTGCCCCTGTACCTTAAGGCAGGAGGAGGGAGTAGCATTCCCTCCTCCTGCGAGAACCACCTTCAGAATGGCGTCACCCTGCCCTGCTCGGTGCATCTTGACATGCATTGGACGGGGCTTTCCTACCATACAAGGGAAACTGCCTTAGCAGCGCATTCCAGGATGTGCAAGGCTGGGCACCACCATTTTGAAGGCAGCGCTCGCAGGAGGATGGAGTGTTGTTCTCTCCTCCTGCCTTAAGGTACATTGGGGTTGGCTGGGGGGCTTGGGGGGGGCTAGAGGTCTGTTGGACCACAAGGTATTTTATTTGTATTGGGGGGTTGGGGGGTATGGAGGTCCACCAGACCTCCAGCCCCCCTGTGTTGGTGTCCAGGGGATGTCTGAGGTACTGGGGTTGGTTGAGAGGCCTGGTGGAGCACTAGGCCATCAGGGCAGGGGATCCTTTGTCATTGAGGGGGTAGGGGTCCACTGGACCCCCAGGACTGATGGTGGCAGCCCAGGCTGACAGTGACACCCCGGGCTGCCTGGCTTGGAGGGGCGAGAGGAAGAGACGAGCCTTAACTCTAACACCAGCTTCGAGCTGGCATAGGGTTAAGGCAGTATTCTGCCCGTATGATCAGAGCGCAGTGCTCTGATCATACGGGCAGAATACTACAGAGCTCATTTCAATTAACTCTGTGGTATTCCCTGGCACGCTCGTCAGGGCCGCCAAGAGACTGAACTGGGCCCAGGGCAGGGCCGCCCCCCCCCCCCCCCCATGGTCGTCGTCCATTGCTGCTCTCCACCACGATTGTCGCCGCTGCCCCCCCCCCCTCGGATCGCTGCTTCTCGGCGGCCATGGCCACATTGTTTGCAGCACCAGACCCCTCTGATCGTTCTGTGCTGGTAAATGCGAGTGCTAGTCCAGCACTAGTGGAATCTAGCACCTGCATTTACCTTTGACCATCGGGGGGCTTCAGAGCAGAAGAGATGCTCTTTCTTTTTCACTATTGAGTTGCAGTTCTCTATAAGTCTGCTTGTGATCTCAAAGGTGGACTGTGATGGCATTGAGACATGATGCACCTGGTGATGCAATTAGCATGCATGTGGCGGATGAGGATATAGTCAATCACAGTGTACAACTATTCATGTTAGATACTTGAAGTATATTGCAGAAGCAGATCACTACTAAATGCTTCTGCTTCCTTTTGACTGGAATCCTTAAACTCTGCATTAAGAATGGAATGGCAAAGATCAGAGTGCACTGGGATGGAGACAGAGACAATTAGATTCCTTCCCTGCAGCACCTTCTCTAATTCCACTCCTACTCCCCCACCCCCGCCAGTGCATCTATGCAGTTTATTAATCCCCAAAGCCACTGCATAAGTGACCCCCCCCTCCAAAAAAAAAGCCAGGGACTGTAGCAGGCACAGGGAGCAGAGACATGCAAAGACAGGGAGACTCGGAGCTGTGTTATCTGGAATTTTTTTGTTGTTCTCCTGGGTTACATTCTTCCCTTTCTGGTGCTTGCCCTGCGTCCTGTAACAGAACTGGCAGAGGTCACTTCTCTGTCTGTGTCCTGTTAAGGGAATAAGGCTCCTAGAGAATGTGCTTCCTCCCTCCCCGCCCCCCAACATACCATATCTGTGAGGGAGTGTATTGAGACACAGCAATGTTGTAATTTCTCTCTGACACAGCCCTTGGCAAGGGTGGGACAGTGAATGTATGTGTGTGTGTGTGGGGGGGTGGGGGGAAGAGTAGGCCCAAATCCTGATTCTGTCACAGAGTGGTGTTTGGGGTGGGGGTGGCAAGGGACACTCCATTCCTGGAACCCTGTCTGAGCAATGACTAAAATGCATCTGGTCTCTGATTTAGTCACAAAACCACCTTCTGAATCAGCTTTTGCCTCCTGTGTACTTTCTCCCACTCCATTTCCCTCCTCTCAGCTTCTCCTCACTCAGATTCAGAAATCTTTATTGCTACTTTTGTGCAAGGTATTGCCAAATTAATACCTAAAGTGATTAAAAAAATAAAAAGAAGACATTAAAATAATAAGCAGATAAAGTACAAATTACACTTTGTGCTCTTCCTCTCCCATTTTCTTTCCCTGTCTATGTTTTTCCGATTTCACATTTCTGTTTGTCTCCCCATCTGTCACCTTTTCGCTCTCTCTTCTTCCCCATCTGTCTGTCTGGCCCTCTTTCCCAGATCATCTCCCTCTCAATGCTTTCCCTCCTCCATGTAAGTGTGTCTGTCTTGTCCATCTGTCTGTTTCCTCATTGCCTTGTAATGCAGAAGCTTCAATGAAGGCCTTATATCTTCTTCACTCATCATCAACCACCATACTGTCCCTTCTTGTTCCCTTCTATAAGTATTTTTCTTTAGCACAAAGAATTAATTTCTTACCCAGCTTTCTTTCTCTTATTGTGCAGCTGCCCTCCCTGTCTGTATTTTCTTTCTTTAACAACAACAAAAAAAAAGAATCCATTCTGACTGCTTCAACTGTTTCCTGATCAGTCTGATGCCACTGTCGGTTTCTGATAATAAACAGGAAAGCAGTGCTACAGTGCTCATGGTTGCAGAGGAGAGCGTTACCCTAAGAAGGCTCACTTTAGGCTAGCCTGGTGGCTCTGTGGCACTGCTCTGTTTTGCCCTGCAAATGGACCTGGGTTAATTTCCTGGCTCAAGTCTTCTACATGCCTCAGGTTGGCTGGAGCTGGGGATGCTGCAGAGACCGCACTCAAAGCCTCTGAAGGTGAGGAGGGAGTCCAAAATTGCAAAATGGCAATTTAGCTTGTTGGATTTAGGGTCAAAAATTAAAGGTCTTGGAAGGAGTCAGGATTACTTCTGAGGAAATTCTGCGCAATGCAGAATTTTTATAGAAAAATTCTTCCATTTTGTCTTATAGAATCTGTACAGGGAACATGAAATAACTGTAAGGCATTGGTCCACTTGGGCAAGGAGGGGCAGCTGCTTTTCAGATAAAAAAAGGCTGCAGCCATGAGTGCGAGCTCACATGGGCCTGAGATGAAGAGGCTGCAGCTGTTTGGGCCAGGGGATGGCTATGGCTATAGGAGCCGAACCACACAGGCCCATGGTGAAGGCTACAGCCATGAGTATCAGCGCACATGGTTCGAAATGAAAACCTGTTTGAACCTGAGGAAAGAAGCCATTTTGTGCAGGCCTGGGGTGTAGGCTGCAGTCACAAGTACCAGCACACATGACCTGGGGAAGAGGAAAAAGAAGAGAGGAGAAAGAACTGGGTGAAGAAGAAGAGGAGAGAAATCTAGGGCGGGGACAGAGATAGGGGAGGAGCTGGCGGGGGGGTGAAGCCTGTGAGGGTTCAACCCAAAATGAAAGGGGCAAAGAGTAGGGGTGGGGAGGTGGTAGACTGGAGCTTGTGGTGAGGGAATTCCGCAAAAGTCTGCATCCTTTATTTTTCAAATAACACAATACCATTGAGTAATTTGTAATGTAATACTGAAAAACTGTATTACTCAAAAGATGCATAATTGTTAATATTTGGTGCAGAATATCCTCAGGAGTAAGCTTGGTGTGTGGTCCCTGGCCAAGAGCTGTTGCTGAACATGCAGAAAGAAAGATCAGGATAATACATATCTTAATATCTAAGTTTAATAAAAGGTATCAAATGCTGAAGAATAAAGTGGCAAAGAAATAAAACAATGCAAACTAAGTTTAATAAAAGGTATCAAATGCTGAAGAATAAAGTGGCAAAGAAAATTAAACAGTGCAAACTTTAGTAAATATATATATAGGTCTCTTAGGCAACTGAATTAAAGTGGATTAAAAAGTTTCAGTAGATGATACCTACACCTCTATAGAGGCCTGCAGTCAGTCGGCCTTTTTTCTCTCTCACCTCTCCCACTTGCCTGCAGCCCATCTGCCCCTCTCTTTTTCTCTCTCACATCCCACCTACCCGTCTCATACACATATTTTTCTCTCTCCCCTCCGACCCTCAGACAGACAGCTTGATGATTTTGCTGTCTCATGAGATTGGGAACTACAGCATTCCATATGAACCTCAGGTTGCTCAAACTATCTGAGAGCTCTTTGGCTGCACAGTGCAGTTGGAAGGCATGGGGGGGGGGGGGGAGAGGGGGGAAGGAAACTGCTAGACACAGGAATAGTGGAGAGAAGGAATATGCTGAACCAGAGTGCAGAGATGCACTCCATCTTAGGAGTCAGCACTCACCCAGTGTGTGGTGGCAGTCAAAAAAGCAAACAGGATGCTAGGAATTATTAGTAAAGGGATGCAAAATAAGACCAAGAATATTATAATGCCTCTGTATCACTCCATGGTGCGACCTGAACTTGAGTATTGCATTCAGATCTGGTTGCCGTATCTCAAAAAACATATAGCAGAATTAGAAAAGGTTCAAAGAAGAGTGACCAAAATGTTAAAGGGGATGGAATTCCTCCCATTTGAGGAAAGGCTAAAGAGGTTAGGGCTCTTCAGCTTGGAAAAGAGACAGCTGAGGGGGGGATATGTTTGAGGGCTATAAAATCCTGAGTGGTGTAGAATGGGTAAAAGTGAATCGATTTTTCACTCTTTTGAAAAGTACAAAGACCAGGGGACACTCAATGAAATTACATGGTAATACTTTAAAAACAAATAAGAAGAAATATTTTTTCATTCGAAGAATAGTTAAGCTGTGGAACTCGCTGCTGGAGGATGTGGTAACAGCGGTTAGCGTATCTAGGTTTAAAAAATGTTTGAACAAGTTCCTGGAGGAAAGGCCCATAGTCTCTTATTGAGATGGACATGGGGAAAGCCACTGCTTGCCCTGGGACTGGTAGCATGGAATGTTGCTACTAATTGGGCTTCTTCCAGGTACTTGTGACCTGGATTAGCCACTGTTGGAAGCAGGATACTGGGCTAGATGGACCATCGGTCTGACCCAGTATGGTTATTCTTATGTTCTTATGCCAAGGGTGGCCCATCCAGAAAAGTGACATGTACCACCCCAATAAGTGAAATTGAAGGTCGTTCTCTCGCAGTGCACTGAAGCCCAAGGAAGGGCTGCTGGCTACTCTTATTGAAAAGTAGTGCCTTCACGTGCAAGTAAAAATGGATTTCTGTATCATAGATGACATGTTATATATTTTAGACTCAGTTTTTTCAAGCACTTAAAACTAAACCACATACACATCTATGGAAATGATTCAACTGTATTTAAAGATCCCTCAATCCCTCATCTGGCAGTATCTCATAATTTAAACCTGATCACACACGTATCTGCTATAAAGACAACTACCTCAATACACAACAGATTCTGCAGCATTTTCTAAAACCCTGTCTGATGTTATTCCAAACTAAAATTAGATTAAAGTTTTGATGTCCCCTCAGTAAGGCCAACACATAATCCCTCCACTACAAAACACTATGCACAAACTTATGCAAAAACACATTCAGAACCTTACCATTCCTTAACTGCACTAACTTCCAAGACTCGAAGAGCAACAACCTAATGCATGGAAAGGGAGCACTACAAATATTACATCAGGCCCTAAAATACCAATACACCACCTAGTAAAAAAACTCATAACAAACACAACTGCAACAAGATCTCTACTTAGACACTACATGCAAGCAGAATACCTCATTATAGTTTAGTGATTCCCAAACTGGATTCCTCAAGAAATTAATTTGTAGAATCTGTTTGCATGAACATATATATGTTTACATAAATTAAGGGTTCCTCAGTGTATGAAAAAATATTTTAGTGGTTCCGCCATAGTAAAAGGTTTTGGAATCATTGCCTTAATCAAACACAAAACCAGATAGACACTCAACAAATATGAAACAAGGGACCACATATCAGTAATAGTGCCTGCTAGATATCAGATAATGGACTCTAAAACTATTTTACCTTGTTTCAAGATATAAAAGTAGAAAATATAAATAGAATAAGTAGTTCTACGGAATGACTACATATCAGAGAATCTCAACTTTCCTACTTCAAAGAGACTCAGACCCTCATCGAGCACTGTCCATGAAATTAACACTCCCCTGTTAATTGCTGCCAAAGGCAAACTGGCTTTTTGTTATACTGAATAGATATAAAGTTCTGAAATCTCACTTGCTTTAATACAGAAATCTGCTCTGGACAAATAAATCAAAGATCTTCAAACACCCTAGTAATCTGGGGAAGAAGATACAACAGCCTCAAGAAAAGCAATGTTTCTGACTTAAATAAGACTGTTTAAGTGCATTTAGAAAAGAACTAAACAATAAAGTAAAGAAACACTCAAGATGAATAAAGATATGTAAATGTATCAAGATTTAAGTTTTGTGGACATTTAAAACAAGCATTGGGGAAACTTTTCTCATAGCTGCATTCCATGAAGTGCTTGAGGTCAATTACTCACTTTTATCTCACAAATACCTGCCCTACTGAGCTCACCTCTCCCTTTCCCTCTCCATTGCCTGCAGTAATGCCAAACCAGCAACTTGAAAAATAGAACTGTGCATTTGTAACCTTTCTTCAAACAGCAAACAAAGCAAATTGACACATCTATGAAAATGAGAGCTACACTATGGCCTGTCGCCTGCTGTAAACTCTCCCTTCATAGCTGCATAACTGACTAAGGAAGAACGGCAGCTTGAAACTGGAATCTACCTAATAATAATGAGGCATACGTTTTATGGAGATTTAAAACAAGCACTGTGGTAGCTTTTTCTTACAGCTGCATTCCAATCTTAGGGTCAATTACTTTCCTTTGTCCTATAAATACCTATCCTGTTCAGTTCGCCTCCCCCCTCCATTACTTGAAGTAATTCCAAGCCAGCAACTTGAAAAAGAGAACTGTCTGCATTTGTAACCTTCCATCAAACAGCAAACTAAGGAAATTGTCAAATCCATGAAAATGAGAGCTACACTGTGGCCTGTAGCCCTCGCTAAACTCTCCTTTTACAACTGCATGACTAACTACAGAAGAACAACAGCCTGAAAGAGAAACCCTACCTAATAACAGGGAGGCAAATACTCTTTTTTTTTTTCATGGTCTCTGTGTCTAGCTCTGATTGACTGTGGAGCCCCCTAGATACGATAGATTGGATTCCTGTCACACATTTTTTGTTGCCTGTTTTGTCTCAGTCTTTATAGTATACAATTTGTACCATTGTGCACCAGGGAAAAACTGTGGAATAAAGTCAAGTTTACTAAGCAACTTGGGTAGACCACTATTGGCTCCAGAAATCAACCACTAATTACCACCACTCTACCACAAGTCCCACAACATATCTTATTATGTCCAATATTATATCATTGCTTTTCTACTGCGTGATAATACTGTGGATAACGGGGTTACAAGCCACGTCAGTCAACAAATGGAACAAAATCCCTGTACTTATTACAGCAAGACAACGTCCCCCTCACCAACTGGAAAGACCAAACTGTAAAAACCAAAACAAACCAGAGATCAACACCCTAACCAATACCAAAAAGATAAGCACAAATAACAATTGCAATGGCCACAACATCAAAAAAGATAGAACACACAGACATTTACAGACTGTTAAGTACGTCAACATCAACATTGATACATATGTACCCATTCCTATAGGTTACATAAATGCGAAATCAGCGGTTGACAAGTCAACCATAATTAGAGACTGGATTGAAACCGAGCAATTAGGTATACTATTCATAACAGAAACGTGGTGGCAAATGCGAGACAACCCAGTACTGCTTGACTTATGCCCGCCGGAATATAAAGTAACACACATCAACAAAACTAAAAAGAAAGGAGGCAGGGTCGCCTTAATATACAAATCCTTCTTTAAAGTAGAAACCATAGCTGAACATATATCCCCTACAATTGAAATCATGGCATGCAAAATCACAGCTTTTCTACCGCCCACCTGGAAGATGGTCCAACGCCCAAGATGATTTCATATTAAACATATGTACAAATTTCTCGAGTGTCCTTCTACTAGGTGATATCAATTACACCTAGACAAGCAACATAACACCAACACCAGACTTCTAACAAACTTCCTGAACCAATGGAACTTCAAAATGTCACCAGCCACCTCATCTCATGTAAAAGGTCACCAATTAGACATACTTACTTACAGCCAATAACAACCATATAATAGAGAATCATAACTGGGCGGAGGTGCTATGGTCAGACCATAACAAACTCACCTTCACACTTCAATGGAAAGAGAACAGCAAAAACAGAGAACCGAGGACACCACACACTGCCCTAATCAGAGGAAAAGTGGACAACCATAGTTTCTGGTCAACAGTGATGAATGACCAAAGAAACATAATACCCACTAACTTTCACTTCCTGAGAAACTGGGATGAACTAAGTGGAAACACACCAAATGAAATAGCACCATTCAAAATTAAAACTAAGAGGAAATGACAACCGCGCCCTTGGTTCAACGAGGAACTATTAGAGATGAAAAAACTGCAGAAAACTGGAAAGAAAATAGTCCAAAAACAAATCAGACAGGAACAAAACCACATGGAGAAAAGCCCGAAGCAAGTACAAACACACCATAAAAAGAGCCAAAACGGAATGCTATAGCACACATGTGCACCCAGAAGAGATAAACATGAAAAAAAATATATGAATTAATGAAAAACATACTAAACACATAAGCTCTGCTAATATCAAATGAAAACCACCAACAGCAGATGAGCTTGCACAATATTTTGAAGAAAAGAAAAACAATGAAAATAAGATCAAACCTAGCTGCAACAGAAACAACACTCATAGATGTCCTACATGAATGTGAAATCAACTAAGACCACATCAAGGCAGACAGAATCTGGTCCTTCTTTAAGATACTAACAACCAGCTCAGTTAAAGCACTACTGACAAATTATGCACATGCATAGGCAGATGCTCAAAACTCCAGCGCTGTACTGAACAGCGCCGGAGAAATACTGCCGGATCAGCACTGAAGAACAATTCCCTAATTCTCGACTCTAATGAGATAAGAGTTTAGCATTAGGGAGTTGTTTAGAAGTTAAGGGGAGGATGGTGCCTGGCGCATGCGCTCAAAAATTGTGCATTAAGCACAGCTTTTGAGCGTGTGCCCAGAATGCCAGAGGAGGGAGGGAGGGAAGGAGGAGGAAGGAGTGTCGGTTACCCAGCATCCCATGCAACAGTCTGGTAAGGAGGAGGATAGGAGGGCAATCTGAAATAAATGGAAATGCACAAAAAGAAAAGTCAGAGCAGGTGGGGGAAGAGAGGTTGGTGGTTGGGAGGCGAGGATAGTGGAGGGCAGACTTATACGGTCTGTGCCAGAGCCGGTGATGGGAGGCGGGACTGGTGGTTGGGAGGTGGGAAATACTGCTGGGCAGACTTGTACGGTCTGTGCCCTGAAAAAGGCAGGTACAAATCAAGGTAAGGTATACACATATGAGTTTATCTTGTTGGGCAGACTGGATGGACCATGCAGGTCTTTTTCTGCCGTCATCTACTATGTTACTATGTTAGAAAGCTATATTAAAAAATTTGATTGAGTAGCCCACAATTCTGATTAGAGACAGCAGGCACCCCTGTGCCTCCATCCCCCACCCCGGTGCCTTGCCTCTTCCCTGCCATCCAGGAAATTTCTTCAAGTTCTGAAGGGTCTCCCTCGTGTTGCGATTGTGCTTCATGCTTTTTCTGGCATCCCCACTCCTCTCCATGGCTCGGCACAATTCTAACACCAGCTCTGAGCTGGCGTAGGGTTTACAGCGGAAAGTGTGCCCTGGTTTGGCGCACTGTCCACTGAACATTGGGGAGGATTAGCAAATTACCTCATGAGCATTCATCAGGCGACCCTCGGGGAGGAATGCTGGCTACGGCCTAACCCCTGATAAGCCTTTCCTCGGCTGAGAGGTGCCCGGCTCTGCCACCGGCTGCCTTTCAAGTGCTGTGGAGTACTTGCAGCTCATCTGCATATTCTTTACAGCCTTCTCCGGGGTGACCTCCAGGTCCACTCCGATCCACTCAGGGCCTCCGCTCTAGGTGCTGTGCACCGGTGTGTCAGGGGCATTTTTCTCTTTACATTTATTTTTCTCCCAGTTGCTACTTATGGCTCCAGTACACTTTCTCTTCTTGGTACTGTCCCTTCCTAATCTGTTTCTCCATCTGAAACCACTGTACACTGTAGGAACACATTGTCCACCCTCTTATTCATCATCTCACCATTTCTTTTTTCCTCTTCCTTTTTCTCAGCTCTCAACCTTCAACATTTCCTTCCTTCCATTCATCCATCTCCTTTCTGTCTGAGTACATCTTGCCTTCGTCACTGTCATCATACCTCTCCTATTCTTCTCCGTACTCTCTTGCTCCTTCTCCTGCTCTCTGCTGTGGACATTAATCTCAATCCTGGTCCTCCACATCAGCTCTCATCCTATTTGTGCAGGTCACACCGTGATATCTCCAATCTAATTTCTATTCCTCTTCTCCCATCTTCTTCCCTGCCTTTCTCTTGCGCTCTGTGGAATGCCCGCTCTGTCTGTAACAAACTTTCCTACATCCATGACCTCTTAATCTCTCATACTCTCCATCTGCTTGCCCTAACTGAAACTGGGCTTTACCCTGAAGACTCTGCTTCAGTCGCGGCCCTATGCCATGGATGTTATCTTTTCTTCCATACTCCTCGCCTGGTAGGCCGCGGAGGTGGGGACATTAATCTCAATGCTGGTCCTCCACATCAGCTCTCATCCTATTTATGCAGGTCACACTGTGATATCTCCAATCTAATTTCAGTTCCTCTCCTCCCCTCTTCTTCCCTGCCTTTCTCTTGCGCTCTGTGGAATGCCCGTGCCATCTGTAACAAACTTTCCTACATCCATGACCTCTTTATCTCTCGTACTCTCCATCTGCTTGCCCTAACTGAAACTGGGCTTTACCCTGAAGACTCTGCTTCAGTCGCGGCCCTATGCCATGGAGGTTATCTTTTCTCCCATACTCCTCGCCTGGTTGGCTACTACTTTCACCCTCTTGTAGATTTCAACCTCTTCTTCCACCTCAGTCTCACTGTTTTTCTTCCTTCAAAGTCCACTCCATCTGGCTATTTGCTCCTCTGCCTCTCCGAATAGAATGTTGGGTGTTATTAGGAAGGGTATGGAGTCCAGGTGTGCGGATGTTATAATGCCGTTGTATCGCTCCATGGTGCGACCGCACCTGGAGTATTGTGTTCAGTACTGGTCTCCGTATCTCAAAAAAGATATAGTAGAATTGGAAAAGGTACAGCGAAGGGCGACGAAAATGATAGTGGGGATGGGACGACTTTCCTATGAAGAGAGGCTGAGAAGGCTAGGGCTTTTCAGTTTGGAGAAGAGACGGCTGAGGGGAGATATGATAGAAGTGTATAAAATAATGAGTGGAATGGATCGGGTGGATGTGAAGCGACTGTTCACGCTATCCAAAAATACTAGGACTAGAGGGCATGAGTTGAAGCTACAGTGTGGTAAATTTAAAACGAATCGGAGAAAATTTTTCTTCACCCAACGTGTAATTAGACTCTGGAATTCGTTGCCGGAGAACATGGTACGGGCGGTTAGCTTGACGGAGTTTAAAAAGGGGTTAGATAGATTCCTAAAGGACAAGTCCATAGACCGCTATTAAATGGACTTGGAAAAATTCCGCATTTTTAGGTATAACTTGTCTGGAATGTTTTTACGTTTGGGGAGCGTGCCAGGTGCCCTTGACCTGGATTGGCCACTGTCGGTGACAGGATGCTGGGCTAGATGGACCTTTGGTCTTTCCCAGTATGGCACTACTTATGTACTTATGTACTTATGAGTAGCAGTCATTTATTGACCCCCTGATAAGTTCCTTTCTTCCTTTCTCACTGACTTTAATGCCTGGCTTTCCTTCTTTTTTTAACCTTCATCTCCTTCCCTCATTCTTGGGGATTTTAACATTCATGCAAATGATCCCTCTGACGCTTATGCTTCTCAGTTTCTTGCTTTAACATCCTCTTTCAATCTTCAACTGTGCTCCACTGCCCCCACTCACCAGAATGGCCACTGTCTTGATCTTATCCTCTTCTCAAACTGCTCAATCTCCAGTTTCTGTGCCTCAACTCTTACCCTCTCGGACCATCATTTGATAACTTTCATACTTAAACACCCTCCTCCCCAGTCCCGTCCAATCTTAACCAATACATTTAGGAATCTTCAGTCTATTGATCCTTCTACTCTGTCCTCCAGTGTTTCAAATCTCTTCTCTACCACTATGTTATCCAAGTCTGTCAATGAGGCTGTCTCTTCCTATAATATTATTCTCTCCTCTGCTCTGGATACTCTCGCTCCTCCCATTCCCCGTTCTGTAAAACGTACCAAACCCCAGTCTTGGCTGACCTCTAGAATCCGCTACCTATGTTCCTGTGCCCACTGTGCCGAACGCCTTTGGCTGAAATCCCGTGCCCATGTTGACTTCATACATTTCAAATTCTTGCTGACCTCCTTCCAGTCTGCTCTTTTACTTGCCAAACAGGACTATTACATCCAGTTGACAAATTCTCTTGGCTCAAACCCTCAACGTCTCTTTGCCACACTGAACTCTCTCCTCAAAGTGCCTTCACCTCCAACCCCCCCCCCCCCCCTTCACTTTCCCCCACAGACTCTGGCTGAGTACTTTCATGATAAGGTTCACAAGATTAAACTTGAATTCTCAACCAGGTCACCTCCACCTCTCCTTCCCTTAGTCCATTCTCTCAACCCTCCAACCCCTGCCTCCTTTTCTTCCTTTTCTGAAGTCACTGAAGAGGAAACTTCACATCTTATTTCCTCCTCGAAACTAACTACCTGTTCCTCTGATCCTATTCCTACCCATCTACTTAACACTATCTCTCCTACTGTCATCCCTTTTATCTGCCATATCCTCAATCTTTCACTGTCCACTGCAACTGTTCCTGATGCCTTCAAACATGCCGTAGTCACACCACTCCTTAAAAAACCTTCATTGGACCCTACCTGTCCTTCCAACTATCGCCCCATCTCCCTCCTCCCTTTCCTATCCAAGATACTTGAACATGCTCTTCACCGCCGTTGCCTTGACTTTCTTTCATCTCTAACTATTCTTGATCCACTTCAATCTGGCTTTTGCCCCCTTCATTCAACTGAAACAGCACTTGCTAAAGTCTCCAATGATCTGTTCCTGGCCAGATCCAAAGGTCTCTATTCTGTCTTCAGCCTTCTCGATCTATCTGCTGCTTTTGACACTGTTGATCACAGCCTACTCTTTGTTACACTGTCCTCACTTGGATTTCAGGTCTCTGTTCTTTCCTGGTTTCCTTCTTATCTCTCCCAGCGTATCTTTAGTGTATACTCTAGTGGATTCTCCTCTGCTTCTATCCCACTGTCAGTTGGTGTACCTCAGGGATCTGTCCTGGGACCTCTTCTTTTCTCCATCTATACTTCTTCCCTTGGTACTCTGATCTCATCCCATGGCTTTCAGTGTCATCTTTACGCTGATGACTCCCAGATCTACCTCTCCATACCAGAAATCTCAGCCGAAATCCAGGCCAAAGTATCAGCCTGCCTGTCTGACATTGCTGCCTGGATGTCTCAGCGCCATCTGAAACTAAACATGACCAAGACTGAGCTTCTTATCTTTCCCCCTAAACCAACCTCTTCTTCTCCCCCATTCTCTATTTCTGTGGATAACACTCTCATCCTTCCTGTCTCATCAGCTCGTAACCTTGGGGTCATCTTCGACTCTTCCCTCTCCTTCTCTGCACATATTCAGCAGACTGCTAAAACCTGTCGTTTCTTTCTCAATAATTTCAGCAAAATTCGCCCTTTCCTTTCTGAGCACACTACCAGAACCCTCATCCACACTCTTATCACCTCTCGCTTAGACTATTGCAACTTGCTTCTCACAGGTCTCCCACTTAGCCATCTCTCTCCTGTTCAATCTGTTCAAAATTGTGCTGCACGACTAATATTCCGCCAGTGTCGTTGTGCTCATATTAGCCCTCTCCTCAAGTCACTTCACTGGCTTCATATCCGTTTCCACATACAGTTCAAACTCCTCTTATTGACCTATAAGTGCAAACACTCTGCAGCTCCTCAGTACCTCTTCACTCTCATCTGTCCCTACATTCCTCCCCGGGAACTCCGTTCACTGGGTAAATCTCTCTTATCTGCACCCTTCTCCTCCACTGCTAACTCCAGACTCCCATCCTTTTATCTTGCTGTACCATATGCCTGGAATAGATTTCCTGAGCCGGTAGGTCAAGCTCCATCTCTGGCCGTCTTCAAATCTAAGCTAAAAGCTCACCTTTTTGATGCTGCTTTTAACTCCTAACCCTTATTCACTTGTTTAGAACCCTTATTTTATCATCCTCACTTTAATATTCCCTTATCTCTTGTTTATCCTGTTTGTCTGTCCTAATTAGATTGTAAACTCTGTCGAGCAGGGACTGTCTTTTCATGTTCAAGTGTACAGCGCTGCGTACGTCAAGTAGCGCTATAGAAATGATAAATAGAAGTAGTAGTAATTTGCGTGCTCATTGCACTGTTCCTTCCCATGCTTGTTTGTTCCTGTGCTCCAGGCCTCTAAACATTCTGCGCCGTAAATGCAGGCGCTAGTCCGGCACTACAGGCCTCTAGTGCCCACATTTACCTTTCAGCTTCGGGGCCTGAAAGGATTGTTGTTGATTAATTCTCATCTTTCTTGGAAAAATCAATGCTATACACCCCTGTCAGACTGGTTTCTGTTAACATTTTTCAGCTGAACACACACTGCTGGCCCTCATTGACCACATTAATAAAATCTCAGATTGAGAGAGTATGAGAACTTTTCTATCTCAGTCTCAGCACTGCATTTGACCTGGTTGACTGTACTATCCTTCTTAAACACCTACAAAATCGTAGACTCTGTGTTATTTATCCTGGTTCAGATCTTATTTACATAATAGATTATTTCATGTCTTATGGTCTAATTCACTGTCTGAAGTTCATGAAATAAAATGTGGTGTACCCCAAGGCTCAGTGCTGGGGCCTATTTTCTTCAACATTTATTTATCATTGCTTTTCTAATGCAAACCATGGGCATTATATTCGTCTATGTGGACGATGTCCAGTTATTATTTTCCTTTGAGGTCTGCACTTCTCAGGCGATCGAAAATTATAAGCTTTCCAAAGTGGTAGACTAGATTACAGTGAGTAGACTGAAGCTGAATCAATTGCTGTGCATTTTCCTTTAACAGCCCCCCCCCCCCCCCAAAGAGAAGGTTTTAATTCTTGGCATAAATATTAACAATCGCCTAACCTTTTTTACCCATATTTCCTCACTAGTTAAGAAATCCTTCTTTTCTTTGAGGCAAAAGGGGGGAAGGGATCTGGGGAATGGGAAGAGAGGAGATGTTAAGAGGGAAATGGAGAAAGGATCTCACTCAGGCAGGAGGTGAAGAAGGAGGG
Source organism: Microcaecilia unicolor (assembly GCF_901765095.1). NCBI lineage: Eukaryota > Metazoa > Chordata > Amphibia > Gymnophiona > Siphonopidae > Microcaecilia > Microcaecilia unicolor. Next base: position 294,876,572 of record NC_044034.1, on the reverse strand, counting down.
AAGGATATAAGGAATTGGGGAGAGGGGAAAGAGGGGATCCTGGATTGGAGAAAGAGATTTGAGAGAGGGAAGAGCGATCCCATTAAACCCATAGCTTCTCCAGTTTCACATCCTATTTCTCATCTCTTCATTCACACTCAACAAAATCCATCTGATAACTCACTGACATTCCATATCCCCCTCGCTCTCATTGTGCATCACCTTAGATCCCCTCACTCATTCTTGCCCCTCCACCTCCCTCACCCATTTTCATGACTCGCCACATGTCGCCCACTCATTTTCCTTCCCTCTCTTTATTCTTCTTCCCCTCAAGCTGCTGCCTCCTCTCAATATATATATATACAGTGATACCTCGGTTTTCGTTGATAATCCGTCCGAAAACAATCAGTGAAAACCGAGGCAATTATTTCCATATGAATCAATGTAAATCCAATTAATTTGTTCTAGACACTCCAAAATACATACCAAAAACACATTTTATAGAGAATAAATATAGTCCCATGATGGAGCTAAAGGGAAACACTTAACAGGGAAAATGAGATTTGAGCACATGTGATTTTATCTTGCATGCGTTGCGTTAGACGCGCGGGGTGATGCTCACACAACGAGAAACAATGCCACAATGAGCAGGAGAACGCGTGGGTCGCCCTTTGTTTTTGCAAAATTAGCAACGAAAACCGAGGCAACCAACGAAATCCGAGACAAATTTTTCACTGAAAAAATCAACGAAAACTGAAACCGACGATAACCAAAGTCAACGAAAACCGAGGTTTCACTGTACATATATTTTACCAGCAATTGTATCACTGCACAGCTATTGCACAATTGCCCTGAGTAGCCCTGTTTTGTTTTGTTTTTTTGTTTAGCTCATAGAACTGCTCTCTGTTTTCACTCTGTCCAGCACTAGGTTTTTGTTTCCCAAAGGGCCTTATTAGTTCTGGCACCTGATCCTTCTTGCTGCACCACCAGCCTTCTTCATGGTGGCTACAGTTTACCTCTGTGACATGCTCCCTTGCTGCTTCTCTTTCCATCTCACTTCTGCCAGCTTTCTTCCCATAGCAGCAGTGATTGCAGTGACACTTCCAGTTGGAGGGTTCAGATCCCTGTGAATCACTGCAACTGTTGCTTCTTCCTGCTGATTCTGGTGGGCAGACCAGAAATGGCTTACAGACCTTATATTTGACACCCTTGCTGAAAGAGCTCCCCAGCTGGCTGGTAGCCCTCTCACAAGCCCTTATATCACTGAGCTCCTGGTTCAACTGTGTAGCCTAATAAATGGTCTGCAGAACATAAGCTGTGCCACACAGGGTCAGACCAAATGTCCATCAAGTCTGGCATCCTGTCTCTGGAATGGACAGTGCAGACCACAGGTAGCCAGCAGGATCCCAAGGAGTATTTTGTACACAGAGATAAGCAGTGGCTTTGCCAAACCTACATGGCTAATAATGATTTATGGACTTTTCTTCCAGGAACTTGTCCAAACCCCTTTTAAGCCCAACTATGCTGTCTTGACCAATGGAAACAAATTCCACAACCTAATTGAGCATTTGACTGAAAAAAAGTTTATCTTATTTATTTTACGTGTGCTACCTGTTTTTTTCATGGAGTGTCAACTTTTTGTTATTTACCCATTCCATGCCACTTTATCATTTTATAAACTATCATATTCCCTCTCATTTGTCTTTTCTGTAAGCCAAAAAGCCCTAACTTCTTTAACCTTTCTTTAAAAAAAGGAGGTCTTCTATCCCCTTTATTGTTTTGGTTTCCCTTCTGTGGTCCTAGTTTTGCTATATATATTTTTTTAGATAAATACCTTTTTTTTTTTGTTTGTTTTGTTTAGATGACTTATCCAGGCTGTTGTCATTCTGCTAGACCTGTTCCTTTTTACCATTTCATACCCTTTCCCGCTTTGTTCTTAAAGGTGAGCCCATCATTCTCCTAGTGTGTTCTCTTTCTTACCTGTTCCTACACCATGAAGCATAGCATTCTCTTTTGAAAGAGGAGGGATGCCTCTCTCCATATGACTGCGTGTCATGCTCTTACTGACCAATAGGTGATACTGTGAGAGCAGTATGTGGGTTCCCCCTTCACTTTTGACTGTGGGGAGTCTGAGGGCTGCTTCTTCCAGCTAAAGCCTGCACTGTCATTCGGTCATTGCAACAAGTTTTAAAAGACAAGTGTTGAATTAAATCTGTGCTGTTTATAAATGCCATCTTTTCCTAGACTACTGGCAGTGACTTGATTATTTTATGCACATGGAAATGAGATGGATGCCCTGCTGAGAGAGAGGATCTGTGGGCAAGGAGAGGGATCCAGATCAATGGAAATATGGAGGCATAGTAAGAGTGGAACCTGAGGGAGGAGTGAGCAAAGTACTGCACCAGAGGGAGGGGCAGAGGAAGGCTGTAAGAGCCAGTGAGAGAAAAAAACCTAATATGCAGGAGAGAGAGAGAGAGACTCATCATGTCAATATTTGGGCGTTTTAAAAGAAACAGCACATGAGAGAGTATGGGGGGAGGGGCTTTGTGTATTTGCATGTGTGTACATTGAAGGTGAGAGGATATGTTATCTCTTTTTATTAATTTAATCGGTAAATGTATTACATTGTCATGTCAGTGAAGTTATCTGAATCTGTAGGAGTGTGTGTGTTTGAGTCTGCTGAGAGAGAGAGATGGTACTAGGTGAATTACTAGTTGCAGTATCTGAGTCTAAGAGTCAGAGATAAGAGGAGACAGTGTGAATGTGAGGAAGCCTGTGGGGGAGGGGGGTGTACGTGTGTGTAAATGAGAGAATGCACACAGACATCTTGCTGCACGTTAAATATAGTGTCCTTGCTCAGAGAAAGGAACACGCTGAACCAGGGAGAGAGAACCTAATGTTCTGTGCTCTGATGCAGGCGAGAGGAGGAGGAGGAGAGCTAAGGAAGGGGGGGGGGGGGTGGACAGACGCTGGACGTCCTCCAGGCTCTCCTCCATTCATTGCAGCAGGAGTGCTCTCTCCTTGCTCTTTCTCTACCTATTTCTCATAAATTTGAGGAGGGGAATTAAAATCCAAGATCTTCTTTACAGTCTTATTGTAGACCCTGAATTATAAGGAAGGCTGAGCCAAAGAGCAGAGCTCCTGTGTGAAGGTGGAAGAATGACAGAGCAAGTGAGATAGCAGAATAAGCGCCATGCCCAGACAATCACTATGGGGGAGATGCAGTAAGCCTCACAGTAGAGCTGCAGATCTACCGCAAAATACCGCACAAAACGACAGTGGCATGCAATACCCAATGAACATGCAAATTGTTGCCATGTTAAAATTGCTCAGGCACTGTCAGGAAGGATGACATTAAAAACAAAACATACTGGCATCTTCCTCCCTCCTGAACACACAATCCTGTGTAGACTGAGCCCCCCTCCCTCCCCAACCCGACCCTCATCCCACAGTTCCCTGGTAACATGGTAACAACAAGATAAACTCATTTTACATGGTATTTAATACTTTATATGAATACCTGAGTTTGATTTGTCCCTGCGTTTTTCAGGGCACAGACCGTAAAAGTCTGCCCAGCACTGTTCCTGTACTAAATGTTCTGAAGCCAACGTCGAAGCCACTTAAAATTTACACTCCAGCCCATCCATATCTATTCAGTCACGATCAGGACACAGACCGTAGAAGTCTGCCCTGCACCGGTTTTACTCTAATACCGGCATCGCCACCCAATCTCTGCTAAGATTCCGTACATCCATTCCTTCTAAACAAGATTCCATAGATCCATTCCTTCTAAACAGGATTCCTTTGTGTTTATCCCATGCACGTTTGAATTCCATTACTGTTTTCATCTCCACCACCTCCCGCGGGAGGGTGTTCCACGTATCTACCACCTTTTCCGTGAAAAAATACTTCCTGACATTACTCCTCAGTCTGCCCTGGTAGTCTAGTGCTCCCCAACCCACCCACACTTCCACACTTACAACATTTCCCTGGTAGTCTACTGGCTCACTGGGCATCGCTCTTGCTTCTTCAGTAAGTTATGGTGGGGTGGGCTGGGTGAGGGTTCGAGGATAGGAGGGATTTAATTTTTGAGATGAGGTGAGGTAGGTAGGCAGGCCACTAGACTACCAGGACTATCCCTTGAATTGCAAATGGGGGGGGGGGGGGGGGAGGTCAGTTCTATTCTGGTTGTTGGGGAAGGAGTGGAGCTGATATAGTTTTCTGGGGCAGTTTGGTCTGGATGGGGGGGGTGGGGGGGGAGAAAGAGGGTGCTGGTAGACACCCACTCCTCTCAACCAAGCCTTCTGTGCTGCTCTGGACCATGGCATACATTGTTATGGAATAGTCATATGGGCAAAGCCTTTTTTAAAATTATTATTATTTTGTATATGGTGGATAACATGCACAGCATTTGCATTCATTTAAATGCAATTGTGGTAAGGGTTTCTGAGTGAGTTAATACCCACACTGAAACTCCTTCTGCATTGCTATCCCATGGTAAAGCTTAGTTAAACCCACGGTAACCACACGGGAAATTTTCTGCATCAGATCCTGTGATACTTATTCTCATGTATTTTTATGTCAGAGTAATAACACTGATATGATAAAGGAACTGTTCAACAATAAAAGATTGCCTAGTCTTAATTTTTTGGAACAGAAACATGATTTCTGAAGTCATAAAATACTAAGCATCTCAACCTATCTGTAACTATAAGGCTGAATGGGAGCTGGCACGGGATGGGGGTTGGATGCAGAAAAGAGATTTATCTGTATTGCTGTGACCATCCCCTGAACCATCCAGTGTTACAGGCAAAAGGTTATCTCTGTTTGGCTGGAACATATTTAATTCCAAATCACCCCACTCTCCCTGCACCCTATATTTTCCTGCTTCCAAATCCACCTTCCCAGTGTCCTACAGCTTTCTCCTTCTATTGCACAACACACACCCAAATCACCCCACAGTCCATGCTGGCTACAGCTTGTTTCCTGTCTTAATAGTTTAATAGTTTACAGAATTTGATATTCCACTCTTCAAATGGCCAGAGAGTGGTTTACAATCAAAATAATTAGAAAAGAATGTCATTAATTAAAGGAAAACAACAACATAGCATTTCCCCAAGAATAATCATAACATCACCATCCCCCAGATCTTCCATTATAGTACCCTGGCTAACCAAAAGCCTATTGGAAAAGATACATTTTCAATTTTGACTTAAATTGGCCAGGGCAGTGTCAGTCCATATCTCATAAGGCAAATGATTCCATAAGTAAGGTGAGTGCTAAAAATAGGCACTGTCTTGTGTTACTGAAAGATGCATTCCCTGTGTATTAGGGAGGGCCAACAGAGCTAGGGCCATGAACCATAGAGTCCACCTTGGATGATAGAATTGTATCAGTGGAACCAAATATTCGGGTGTCCCTCCATATGCTACCTTATGGGTCATCAAGATTGTATACATAAGACTATATTCTTTTATCGGGAGCCAATGGTAACGAACATATAGAGGCATGCTACTTGCTGATTTCACTTCACTGGGCCCCACCATCTTCAGCAAATGACATATGACCACCTAAACTTCCGGAAAACACTAAAAACTAACCTGTTTAAAAAAGCATACCCTACCGATCCAACTTAAATGCCTGATCTCTGCAACACAATAAAACTAAAGTACGGAATGGACATAACACAACTCTTCCACTATACGATTTCCTAATGTGGTTCTGCCACATGAACTTTATCTTACCACAACATCACTTTGTAGTTGTTCACATGTTCACACCAGAATCAGCAAACGCCTCTCCGGTACTATGTAAGCCACATTGAGCCTGCAAATAGGTGGGAAAATGTGGGATACAAATGTAACAAATAAATAAATATCAATGCACACCTGCTGGGAGATGCTCACATATTAAGTTGAGTTATGGGTATTGGTTTAAGAACTTGTCCTAAAGTCAAGGACTGCCTATATAGTACTGGGGTGTTGTGGCCCTGGGTACTTCCAGTTTGGGATGTTGTTAATTAATTATTGTGTTGGGATAGTGAGGGTCCCAGTCATGGGGCTGCTAAAGCCAATGGAAATTACCCCTCCTTGGACACAGTCAAAGAGTTTGCTCAATATTAGGGGTTCTCAAGCACTCAAAGCCCCGGCTCCTATGGTCCCAGTAGTCCAAGCTTAGACTGTGGATGTATGTGGTGAATATAGTGTTGGGTCTCCTGGTACAGGCAGTGAATTTCTGCACAAAGATATGAATTAGAAGGGGACTTCCAGGCTGTTTTCCACACATTCCTGAGCTCTGGAGGTTGGCAGAAGGCCAGCCTTTGACATTCCCTCTCCCTGCTGGTATTTGCCTTTTACTTCCATTGAGCGATGATGAGACAGAATGTATTGGCTTGTTTAAAGTGCCTTGGCTAAAGAGCTGGAAATCATTCACTTTCTGCAGTGCTATTCTAATTGACCACTGTGGTTGAGAGGTCTTAGGGACATTCTGACTTGTCTGTCTGCCTCAGATAGCTATCAAAATCAAATTAAATGCAGCCAGATTGCAGTGCTCCCAGCCCCTGGATGGAGCACTAAAATGCCCTGTGTACAGGGTGTGATTTACAAAAACAGGATCTAGAAACTTGTAAGGGCTGTCTTTAGTGAGGGTGGTCTTCCTGCTTCATTTTGTGAAGGAAATAAGTACATTGCACTCTTCCATGGATGCTGTTTGAAGCAGCCACAAGAGGATCTGTGCAGTCCAATGTATTTGCACCATTTCCTACAGCACATCCTGCTGGGAGAGACTGGAACTGCAGAAGCTGTCAGCTCTTCCACAACCAGCACGTCTGTATCATTCCCTACAGCACCTCCTGATGAGAGACTAGAACTGCAGGAACTGTGAGCTTGCCCATACAGCAGTCCTGCACTATTCCTTACAGTGACTCTTAGGAGGGTTTGAAATTTGGGGCCCTGAAGTTTTTCCCACAGCCAATACTCTTATACTGTTCCTTATTCATACAGTAGGGTTGCCAACTAGATCCATATTCGCCTGACAATCTTGAGCTTACCCCAGTGCGTGCAGGGACTTGTAGCCTTGTTTTTCTTAGGGAATCCAATGGGGAAATCAGAACCACAAGTCCCTTCATGCAGTTGGGTAAGCCCAGGACTGGATCAACCCTGTCAGAAGAATCTGGATCTAGTTGGCAACCCTATCATACAATATAACCCTTACCTAGACTAAATAATTCTGGTCTCTTTGAGCTCTCAGGATAATGGTGATACAGTTTGGAGTAACCAGTGTGTTTGCTCCATATCATTTGACTCTTCAGAGCTAGGAGTGAGATTATGGGGGGCACACAGAGGGGCCACCTGCAGCACTGTATAATGTGCAGGCTGTGTATTCCCTCAGTATCTTCCTGTCCTTAACTTGATCATAACTAGGCCTTCCATTGCAGCTCCTGTGTTTGCCAGGGGCCTTGTTTGCCAGGACCAGGCTGGACGCCAAGTTCCTTGTGGACAGTCTGTAAACTTGCTGTAGTACTCCGAGCCAGGCTCCTGCACAGGGAGTGTGACAACTTCCCTTCAGGAAAAAGAGACTGAAAATTCCGATTTAACCTCTCCACAAACTGCAGTGGGAGGAGGATGGGAAGCAAAGGATGGGTGGGCAGGGACAACACTGGAAATGTGTGGGCTAGTTCTGGAACTTGTTTCCTACAGAAGGACCCAAACCACAGAGGTTAGATGAGGTGAAACCCATGAGAGCAGCAGCCTTGCACAACTTGCAGGAACAGCCAAGAACCACCTTTTTTTATTACTTTCTCTAACTTTTTAAAACTGTTATTATTAATTTTGTTCAAGACAACTCTGGGTATGGAGCATCCTGTTTCTATTCTAATTTTATTTCTTCTCCAACTTCATCCTTTTGGTTCTCAGTCCACTTTCTCCCTTATCAGCTTTATCTTCATTTTATTTATTCATTTTTGAGCAGGTCTCCTGAGCAATCTGTATCGTCTTTGGAAAAGGACACTGTCTTCCCATTTAAAATGCTGAAGCCATTCTCCCCAAAACAATATATCCCAACTGTGCAGTGGTCAGAAAAGGGCAAGGGACATTTGCTCCTGGGAAACAGTGTGCCTGAGGGGGCAGGAGCATGGAAGGGAGAATGGTGTGATGTCCAGTGCCTCTGTACCATTTCCTATAGTGCCTCATGATCAGAGAGACATGGGCTGCAGGAGCTAAGGCACACAAAAACTTCTGTGGCACAGCTAGGATTTTTACAGCACCTCCTGCTGGAAGAGGCTAGAACTATGATTAGTAGGATTGGGTGGCTGGTGTTTTCATGTAATTTGTTATTGTCCCAGTGCCCTGCTTATTCTTGGCTCCTATGTGTGCTTCTTGCCAGGTCTTTGTCCTAGTGACTACTTGTTGATGCTCTAGCCTTTCTTTTCCTCTTTCCTTCATTCTAGGTAGCTGCGGTGAAAAGACACACAGGAGTTGCTTGCTGGCTCTTCCTTCAGCTGACAGTACGGCGTGCTCCCTCCCCCATCCTTGCTATTCCATAGCCAATGAACTCCATGAACCCCATCAAACCATCCCTACCACCCACGCCACATGGGTAAGTATGATGGTGCATGTTTGACATTTCAGTATTATAGGCAAATGTGTTTGACTTACAGCAATCATTGTCCTATGCACAGTTCCTATTACCTCTGTCTCACTAGCTGGTCCCCATGGCTCTCTCCTCTACCTAGTACGCTCTCTTTTCTATGTGTAATTCACTTCTCTGACCAGTGCATACGCTGTTTCTCTTTGTGGCTCAGTCCTTTGGCCAATGCAGATACACTCTTTGTATGTCTTGCTCCTCTGGCCTGCGCACACACTCGCGCTGTGTGGCTCACTCTGACCAATGCACATGATCTCTCTCTCTCGCTCTATGCTGTGGTCAGTGCACACACTTTCTCTCTGTGGCTCGTACCTCTGGCTAGCACACATGTGTTCTCTGTGTGGCTCCCTCCTCTAGCACACATATTCTCTCTGTGTGGCCTGCTCCTCTGTTCTGCACACATGTGCTATCTGTGTGGGTTGCTTCTCTAAAAAGCATGCTTGCTCTCTCTTATATGGCTCTCCCTTCTGGTTAGTGCACACGCTTTCTCTGTGTGGCTTGGTCCTCTGACCATCACACAATCTCTCTGTGTGGCTCGCTCTTCTGGCCAGCGCACACTCTTTCTGCATGACTCGCTCTTCTGGCCAGCGGGCATACACTCTCTGTGTGGCTTGATCCTCTAGTCAGTGGGCATGCACTCTCTGTGTGGCCTGATCCTCTGGTCAGTGGGCATGCACTCTCTGTGTGGCTTCCTCCTCTAGTGAGCGGGCAAGAACTCTCTGTGTGGCTTCCTCCTCTAGTGAGCGGGTATGCACTCTCTGTGTGGCTCGCTTCTCTGGATTATTTATGCTTTGCCCATATCCCCTTTGCTCACGGCCACTCTTAAGTGACCAGGCTGTGGGAGAAGAGAAAACTGAGCCCCATCTTCCAGTGAAGCAGACTGCAGAGTGATGCCCATCTTTACTACTGGCATGCTGCTCTGACGAGGGAATGGGCCTCTCTGGTTCCCAGAACAGCTGGCATCTCTAGAGTGTCTAGATTGTGGAGGAAACAAACAATTGTTTACCAGCCTGACAAAATGGGCTGCAGAAACCCAGGGGGAACTATCTGAAGACAGTCTACAGGGAAATATAATAACTTATTTTTGTTTGTTAACATGTTCAAAGAAATGACAGCTTCGCTGATCTTGGAGCTGACAGCTGCAGTGTCTAAGTGCCATGTTAGCTCTTGTGTCATATAAATAGGCACCAGGTAGGGCTGCCAGTGAGATTCAGGTTCTAAGAATGGGCTGCTTTTTATATATATATATTTTTTTTTGTTACATTTGTACCCCGCGCTTTCCCACTCATGGCAGGCTCAATGCGGTAGGCAATGGAGGGTTAAGTGACTTGCCCAGAGTCACAAGGAGCTGCCTGTGCCGGGAATCGAACTCAGTTCCTCAGTTCCCCAAGACCAAAGTCCACCACCCTAACCACTAGGCCACTCCCCAGCATAGTTTGTGGAAATCCAGTGTCCATATCCCCTTCTAAAAGTAGTTTTATTACAATTTATAATATAAGATACCCGACACAACGTACAACATTTCATGATACATTCATAAAACAATTCGTAACATCAGCATAAAAGTTGAAAAGGCAATTCACCCCATTCTGTCTGGCCGAGCCCCTCCGTCTTTTAATGGGAGTGGAGGCTGTTGTCCACTTGGGAATATTGCTGTGAACAGTCGGGTCTTACTAGATTTCCTAAAGGTCTAGTAATCTCTGCACTAGTGAATATCATGGGGCAGAGCATTCCATACTCCTGGGCAACCATTAATTAGTTGCACTGTGCTGTCTTTTTTGTCAAAATTACAGTGATGGTTCATTTGCATATGAGACGGTTCCTTGGCAACAGAACACCAATCAGCCTGCTGGATCTCTCTCTGTGGTAACCACTGTGTGGGGCGTGAGCAATACCTCCCAGAGTCAGGTGAGCCAGACCTTCTGCCATCCAATCAGATAGCAAGGCAAGTGGTGGGGTAAGATCAGTCAGGTAATTAGGAGTGCAGCACATATGTGACTGTCTCTGGGAAAAAGATCCAAAATGCTGAGAATAGCCAATTTTTTATGAGTCCATAAGCAGTCTGCAAAAGTTACATGATTTAACTTCTGTAACTTTTTTTTTTTCACATAAAAGGATGAGTTTTGGATTCTTGTATTACAAATTGTTTGCTGTAACAGAATTAATTAATACTTCATTTTTTGTTTCTGGTTACTTTAGTCACCTTTTCCCAGAGATGGTCAAATATAAAGATGGCAGTTACACTGTGTACAGTTTACCTCATCCTCCTAAGCTCTGATTGTGTTTTCCTGCATGTATAATGCTTACATTGATGCTGCTGGGGGTGGGGGTGGGCGGGAAGGAGGCTGCAAGACGTATCCACCATGGAGGGCCGCCCAGGTTTGGTTTGATTTGGTTATGTTGTCACCTGGCAGTATTTTGTACCTCACTGTGTAAAGCAAAAAACAGCACAAATGAACCTTCTAAAGCTGAAATAATCGAGTTCTTTATTAAAAAGATCCGACACGGGACGTGTTTCAACCCATGTCTGGTCTTTTTAATAAAGAACTCTTGATCATTCCAGTCTTGAAGACCTATTTGTGCTATTGTTTGCTTTGCTTGGTTTGTGTACTTGTGAACCCTCTCTTTTACTTTTGTACCTCATTGTGTGGCATGGATAAACAGTAGGCACCATGTGGTGAAGTTGGCAGGCTGGCGCTCATCATTTATGAACATAGTTTCTGTTGTGTGGGTGTGTAAGAATAGCTGTGGGTCACCAGGTAGGGTTACCTAATGTATCCTGAGCCAGGCCTGGTTTTGAGCCATTGCTTCTCTGAACTTGTAATTCTAGTTTATTTCCAAGAGACAGGACTTCAAGACTCTGCATGTCATGAGAATTAAAACCATGACTGGCTCAGCCTGCCCCAATGACCTGGAGCCATCTGGTCACTTCATTTCTGTTTTGTTAGTGATTCTGGAGAAGAAGGAATGGCTTTAATAAGAAGGGACTTTTAATACAAAAAAATGGGAGGGGGGAACTGTCTTTTAACATGTAAGATAACTTGTATGCAAACAACAATAGTAAATCCTCAGTTCTGCCTGCTGGTCTGTTAAAATTAAATGTTTAACATTTATTTGTAGTGCTCCAGAAAGTTTTTTTTTTAAACAAGAAGGATAAAATCAGCCACACAAATGGGTGACACCATCCCTTGGTGCAGACATGGATTCCTCTCTTGGAGCTCAGGAAAAAACAAGAGTTCCAGTGCAGTCATTCCCTCATGAGCCCCTCGGTTTTTTTTTTGTGAGCTACAGCACAGACATGATTCAGCTCTCTCATTTTGTTATCTTTTCTGGTGTGACCCTAGTGTTTTAGTTTCTGAACCCTCCAGTTTCCTCCCCCACCATTCCATCCCAAAGACAAAAGAAGAAAGAAAACAAAATTGTGTTAGAAGGGGAATTCAACTTGGCCGGCTGCCTCTTCCTCATGGTGAATGTTGTGTCAGACTTCTAGAAGGATCAGTGTGGCTGGAAGATGCCTGTTACTGACCCCACTGAGGTTTTCTACAAATGCCACGAAATGTCACCCAGGGCTCACTGCTTCCTGGCTTTCAAAATGTGAGGGCTGCTGCTTCTGGAACATCATGATCCATGCCTCCCTCAGTGAGGACTGTTGTAGCTGTTCCATCTCCAGAACCAAGGAGGTGCGAAGGCGGTAGAACGAGAGGACATGAAATGAGATTGAAGGGGGGCAGACTCAAGAAAAATATCAGGAAGTATTTTTTCACGGAGAGAGTAGTGGATGCTTGGAATGCCCTCCCGCGGGAGGTGGTGGAAATGAAAACGGTAACGGAATTCAAACACGCGTGGGATAAACCTAAAGGAATCCTGTTCAGAAGGAAAGGATCCTAAGGAGCTTAGCCGAGATTGGGTGGCAGAGCCAGCCGGTGGTGGGAGGCGAGGATAGTGCTGGGCAGACTTATACGGTCTGTGCCAGAGCCAGTGGTGGGAGGCGGGGCTGGTGGTTGGGAGGCGGGGATAGTGCTGGGCAGACTTATATGGTCTGTGCCCTGAAGAGGGCAGGTACAAATCAAAGTAGGGTATACACAAAAAGTAGCACATATGAGTTTGTCTTGTTGGGCAGACTGGATGGACCATGCAGGTCTTTTTCTGCCGTCATTTACTATGTTACTATGTAAGTCTTCTGTTAAAGAGACGGAAAGGGAACATGTCAGAAAATGGTTGTAGACAAGCTCAGCAGTTGCCTAGTGACTCACAAATGGACCCTGGTTCAAAGGGTAGCAGACAGAATTTTGAAGACGTGGAAGGTGTGCGGATGTTATAATGCCGTTGTATCGCTCCATGGTGCGACCGCACCTGGAGTATTGTGTTCAGTACTGGTCTCCGTATCTCAAAAAAGATATAGTAGAATTGGAAAAGGTACAGCGAAGGGCGACGAAAATGATAGTGGGGATGGGACGACTTTCCTATGAAGAGAGGCTGAGAGGCTAGGGCTTTTCAGCTTGGAGAAGAGACGGCTGAGGGGAGATATGATAGAAGTGTATAAAATAATGAGTGGAATGGATCGGGTGGATGTGAAGCGACTGTTCACGCTATCCAAAAATACTAGGACTAGAGGGCATGAGTTGAAGCTACAGTGTGGTAAATTTAAAACGAATCGGAGAAAATTTTTCTTCACCCAACGTGTAATTAGACTCTGGAATTCATTTCCGGAGAACGTGGTACGGGCGGTTAGCTTGACGGAGTTTAAAAAGGGGTTAGATAGATTCCTAAAGGACAAGTCCATAGACCGCTATTAAATGGACTGGAAAAATTCCTCATTTTTAGGTATAACTTGTCTGGAATGTTTTTACGTTTGGGGAGCGTGCCAGGTGCCCTTGACCTGGATTGGCCACTGTCGGTGACAGGATGCTGGGCTAGATGGACCTTTGGTCTTTCCCAGTATGGCACTACTTATGTACTTATGTACTTATGTAAGGCTCCTGCCATAGAAATCTTCATGACAGATAAAAATACAAAGCTTTCACTCTTCTGTTTTAGGAAACCTAGCTTGAGATGTGGGAGAGCCTTCTGTATGCATATCTCCCATTTTGCTAATTCCTAAAACACTCCAAAAGGTGATACAGGACAAGGCTTGCATAATCCTTATAATTCCAGTCTGACTTCGACATGTCTGATATGCATGCTTATTATCAGCTATCTACTAGGATGCTGATTTTTGTATCATGGAATCGCCTTTGCTAATAACATTGGATGAGTGAGGACTGTTCACCCGAGAGTGCATTCCTTGTCACAGCATGGAGACTGAGTACATGCTAGTATTACTCCTCAGACTTTCTCAAGTTGTCAGCAAGTTCTTCATAGAATCCAGAAGACAGTACACTAGAAATTCTACAGCTTTGAATGGAAGAAGTTCTCCATTCAGCACCTCATGCAAAAGGTAGAACCCATGGAACCTGCTTCAGTATGTACTCCACCTCTTAAAGTGGGATCTCAGCCTGTCTTTGGTGAAAACTCATCTCAGTGCCACAGCAGCGTACCATGAGGATGCTAACAAAAATACAGTGTCACTTCATTCTTTGGCATCTAGATTCATGATTTGGAAACCACTTTGATGTTTTTTTTTGTGGGGAAAGGCAGCATATCAAAGAATCACTTTCTTTCCACTTATTAAGCACACAGGAAGCTGCCAGTGCCATGGGACCGTAGTAGGACTTTGGTGTCATCCTAGATTTCTGAACAGGTAATGTTATACTACACAACTCCCATTGAGAAAGCCACCAGGAAGGCTCTACTCCTTAATAACAGTTACCTCAGTCAAAGCAGTGAACAAGCTGCAAGCTGTGGTGTATTCCCCGTCCTTGAAAATCCACCCCTACAGGGCAGTCCTTTGAATGCTCCTTAAGTTCTAGTCAAAAGTAGTGTCAGACTTCCACATCAATCAGTCTGTAGCACTCTGCGCTCTTCACTTTGTTTCTGAAGCTGCATGCTTAAAGTTGGAAGGAGGATTACAAATGAGCACTAGGCTGCTATCAGAAGAGAATGTAGTTGCATCAGTGGTTCACTTAGCTTCATATCATGTGACCTAAACAAACTGGAAACCACTGGAGCTAAGGAGAGCTCATTGAACAGATTAGCAGCATGCCTCTTCCTCTTTTACATGACCCAGCAGGGTTTAGTGAAAGAACTGTAGGTCAGAGCTACGACAGCTTCAAGGTCATATTCCCACTTTATGCCATTGAAGAAATCTGCTTCATAGCAGCCTGTTCTTCATTCATACATTCTAAGCATATTACTGCCTAGAAAATGTATCTGCAGGAGACAGACAGGACTGTGAGGATTGTTCGGTTTTTGATTAATTGCCTCGTACATGTTCTCTTGGGTTGCAAAAAAAGAGAAGGAGAATATACCACAAACTTTGACAATGGAATTCCCCAATTGTGTGACTGATCTCATTCTGCTTTTCAGTGGAGAAAGTGATTGGTTTACCTGTAATGGCGCTTCTCTGCAGGCTAAATCAGACACACCTATCTGTCCACCTTCCCAGCAACTTGACTCTTATGGTCAGCATTAAGCTGAGGGAACACCTGAAGGTACTCCAGTGCAGGAATTCTACTCATGCTCTTTTGGGTTTTCTGAAATCTGAGAAAGATATCCATGTTTTGATTCTATTGGATGACATTGATGGTCATTTTATCCTGCTGTCTACAGAGAAACCTGTTTTCTTTGTTTTTTTTTTTATTAAGACTGTGTCTCTCACACTTTCCTCCTCTTCCTCCCTCCCACCGGTATACAGGTTTTGGGAACCCCATGGGCCCAGGGGGCAACTCCAACAGCAGCCCCATGATGCCCAACATGGGCAGCAGTGGTCCTGGCATGAGCTCCCCTCAATTTCTGGGACAACAGGCATTTTCTGAAGGCGGAGCTGGGAAAGGCTACATTCAGCAGGGTGTGTACAGCAGGAACAGCTACCCCGGAGGTCCTGGTTTCACAGCCGGGTAAGGATGGAGCATTCAGAAAACCACCTACCCTTTTCTTTCTTCCCCATTGCTAAGAGGTTTCTCTACCATGATATACAAGAGAGGCCCTCCCCCCCCAGGGGTGACCCAAGGCAATCTGCCACCTGAGGCGAGGGCTGAGATGGCGGCTCCTCCCCCCCCCCCCCGGTCGTGGTCTGACATCTCCCCCCTTCCTTCTTCAACCCCATTCCCCATGTCTACCTTTGTTTTTCAAAAGGCCGCTGGCACTGGCCTCTTCTCTCTACTGCTTTCCACCTCTGAGGAAACAGGAAGTTATGTCAGAGGCGGGCCACACTAGAGAGAAGAGGCCGGTGCCGGCAGAAAGGCAGCCAATGGGAATCGCTGCAACCACCATCTTTTAATAAACAAAGGTAGGCTCGGGAAGTGGATGGAAGAAGGAAGGGGGAAGATGCCAGACCGTGGCTGGTGTGGGAAGATATGCTGCTCCCAGAAGACCTTGCCTCAGGTGGCCTAATGGTAGGGCCACCACTGCCTTCCCCCACGTCCTTCTGTCACTTCACACATTCTGCCAGCAAGAGATCTGATGAGCAGTGTGATAATTCAGGGTGCTCAAATCTTCAGGTTCTGGAAGGCTGTGCAAGTTGCTGGAATAAGGCCCTAGTTTTCTAATGAAAAGAATAGTTATTTACAAAGGATTGTGCTCTTTTTCTGCTTAGCTGGAGTCACCAGGAAAGTTGTATTGAACATGTAGTAAGGACTGGTATTTAACAAAACTGTGCCAGCCCCCTAAACAAAATATAAAACTTGGAAAAAAATAAACCCTATAAAATTTCGTATTGAATTGTAGTTTTTAATTAAAACCTTCCAGCCCCCACCCACAGCACGATTAGATGGGCAGTTCAGGTCCTTGAGAGCCACAGTCTGACCTGGCACTCTGGATGGGCCATTTGGCCTTTATCTGCCGTCAGGTTTCTGTGTTTCTAAATCACAAAACATTGTAGGACATTGTAGGAGTGTTTCTTGGGTCACCATTGCCAACCAACCTTTCTGTGCTGCCCCACACCTGGTGAAATGTTTCATGGGTTATGTACGCCTCAAAAGCTATTTCCTTCTGTGAATTACGAAGGAATACTTAATGGCCTCATTACCATTAATTTTAATGCAATGTGTGGCCATGTGTACTGCATAAGATTACTGCCATGATCAACCCCTCTCTGCATTGTGTGGCCAGTAGCATGCACATTTCCTCCCCCCTCCCCGGTAAACACATGGTTAGGCTTGTGGTAGCTTTCTGCATCAACCCCTCAATCACATCGTGGTTTGATAGTACCCTTCCCAGGAAAAGGGAAGCAGGGTGCAGTTAACCTGGGTCACTGCTAGGAATTTGACTGATTATTTACTTATTTATTCACAAAGCTTGATATACCACAAGAGGACCAGTGATGACATCTATGCTGTTTACAACCAAAATAAAAAGGGGAAAAGTAGGGGTAGAACGGAGGGCATTCAGAACTGGGTGAAAGGAAAGAGTATTAAGGTGAAGAAGGACCAAGGACTTCAGCAAAGGGGTGGGTTTTGAGCAATGTCTGCAGAGAGGGTTGTGCCCTGAAGTAAGATAGAAGGGAATTCCATAGATTACACCAGTGGTTCCCAAACCTGGTCCTGGAGGCACCCTAGCCAGTCAGATGTTCAGGATATCCACAATTGATATTCATGAGAGAGCTTTACATGTAGTGGAAGCAGTGCATGCAAATCTCTGTCATGAATATTCATTGTGGATGTCCTGAAAACTATTGGCTGGGGGGCCTCCAGGATCTGGTTTGGGAACCACTGGATTACACTATAGCGAGGCTCATTTAAATAAGGGCCCAAGGATAGAAGTGTAGTCCTAGTAAATGCGATCAAGTTTATATTAAGGAAATATTTCTAATACATTCTTTTAGTACTGCTCCTATTTTCCTTGTACAAGCATTTCTTCAACTTAAACACCCTGTAAATTGGCAACGTATCTAGACAGTACTTAAGAAGCTGGAGCTGCAGTCTGGGACTCACCCCCTTACCATTGCAGCATTTGATATTTTAATAAATAAATCCAAAGATGGTACTGTGACATGTGTCTTCTCCTTTTATCCATCCTCCAGTTATGCTGGAAGCCCCAATGGCCCAGGGGGAATGGCAATTCCTTCCCATACAGGAAGACCCCCTTCAGATTTTACCCAGGCTGCAGCAGCTGCAGCAGTGGCTGCAGCCGCTGCCACAGCCACAGCAACTGCCACAGCAACAGTGGCAGCCCTACAGGAGAAGCAGAGCCAGGATCTGGGCCCGTATGGAGCGGTAAGCCACTGAAGCTCGTATCTTTGTTCACTTTCTGTGCATCTCTCTCTCTCTTTCTCTTGCTGTTCTTACTTGCGCTGGAAAATCACGTAGGGGTTGGTATTCAAAGCGGAGCTATCCGGGGATATTTAGTGGCACGTAACCGGATAGTGCTGTTGAATATGCCCTCTAACCGCCTATGCCAAATCTGGCTATGTTGGGGGGGGGGGGGGGGGGGGGGGGAGTTGGGGCAGAGTCAGCACTTATGCAGTTAAATGCCTATGGGGTCCTTTTACTAAGCTGCGGCATAAAATGGCCTGCTGTAGTGTGGGTGCTTGTTTCTGGCGCACACTGAGCCAGTGTTTACTGCATTTGGGATAAAGGGCTTTTTTTCAATGGGCCAGGAAAAGGACCTGTGGTAAAATTGAAACCAGAGCTTGCCTATTTATGGCCTGAGCCCTTAATGCCACCCACTGATCTAGCAGTAAGGGGCTCAAGCACTACACACGTGGTGACTGGTCGGCACACACCAACTGCTGATTAATGCCTGAAATGCCATGCACGACAGGAAATAAAAAAAATAATTTATCCCAGTGGTAGAGGCCTGCACCAAATCCAAAATTTGGGGGGGGGGGGGCGCTAGCTTGGCGGTAGTCTCATTTTGATGTGTGCTGCACACACATAGAGCCTTCCGCACCTTTGTAAAATGGCCCCTATATTTAGTACATAACCGGAGAAATCAGACCGCATAAAACACAGTCCTATCTTTGTCCAGTTCCATATATCCGGTTAAGGACTGAATATTGGCTGTCCGCACATACTTGGATAGTCAGTGCTGGTTCCTGGACATAGCCTGACATCAAATATGTGGGTATAAAGCCACCGCTGACTAAACAAATCGCTCAGTTCCACCTGCTATTTACCCCATAGTGTGGGGTGGAGGTGGGATTGGAACTCAGGTCTCCACAGTTAAAGGACTAAATTTTCACCATCGATCTTTACTGACAGCATGCTTTTTAGCTAAAGTCTAAGGCATGAAGTTGGATGGTGGGATATTATTCCAGAGTCCGTTATTGGTCTGAGTCCCAACTTAATGGACTTTGGTCCTTACTACCTGTTAACTTTTGGGGCCAATATTCAGACTGCGAGAGATAGACCAACTAACTCCCGTGGTTGGCGCTAAGTCCGGATATTCAGTGCTAGGCCGTTTTCGGTGACCGGCTTTGAATATCCGGTTTATTTTTGGCTGGTTAAAAGATTACTGATTAAATCAATATCTTTAAACCGCCCAAAGATAAACCAGGTTTTCATTAGGCTGCAAAACCCTGTTTAAAAATGGGCGGATAGCTGGTTAAATGTGCTGATATAACCGGCTATTTGCTAGCCGCTAACCGGGGATATTTAGTGGGGGATACCCGGTTACCCCCTGCTGAATATTGGCGGATTACCGGTTAAGTGCTATTTAACCAGTCAGCATCCGTTCTAAACAATTAAATAGCGCTAAATATTGGGGGGGAGGGGGGGGGTATCACTAGGAGAGTTTAATCTGGTCATGTCTGAGAAAGCAGAATGAATTGTGAATGGGATTTATAAAGACTGGACTGGATCAGCATCTCATGGTGACAAGGACACCACTCAGCACAGAAAAAGAGCATTTAGCAACTTCTCCCAACAGGCCTAGCGGAGCCTCCTGAGATGTAAAGTTTCAATAGGTTGGGACTGGGCTTCCCTGTTGCACACTGTGGTGTGTTGTGTTTTCTCAAGGCTGGTGTTGTGCTTTGAATATGTAAAGTAGGAGACTGGTAGAGTAGTTAACACATGTATTAAAAATCAACGTTACGTTCATCAGTATATAAAAGAATGGAACAAAATGGTGTGCTTCTGATGGGAAGAAATTTCAGGATTTGTATACCAGCAAATGGGGGCATTTCTTGCACTCAATGGCTGTGTTATCCCTTAAAGGTTTTTTCCCACTCAATGCTTCTACCTTATTTTTAAAGAAAGTCATAACCTCTGTGTGCTGTGTAATATTAACAGAGGAAAGCAAAGCATGTACTAATACTTACTCTCTAGCACACAGGTGGACAAACTTTATGGTCTGAATGCTGCATTTGGAATTGCAGCTGTGTTAATTCATGACTCCTACTACAGCCCTCATGCCCACTGCTTAGCATCAATAAACAAAATAAAAACTATAAACTGCCCATGAAACCCCTCTATGGTCCATTATCACCTACCTGTGGACCTCTGTTGATGCAGCTCCCACCATGGTCTCCAATGCCTGATCAGTCTCAATCAGCAGATATATTTGGTTCATTAAAAGCAGACTTTTGGCTCAGAGTGATGATGTGTTAGAGGCCATGGAGGGATCTGCATCAGCTGCGGGCTGCAGGTAGGTGATGACTAACTGTGGAAAGGGCTTTACAGGCCATTTACACTTTTTAATTGATGCTAGGTGGTGGGCCAAACCCTTTGTGCCAGTGGGCTAGTTCTGGCTTGTGAACTATACTTTGCCTGCCCCTGCTCTAGCATGTAATTATAAACACTTTAAAGTGGGAGTGGCCCTGTTAGCCAACATCACAAATTACGCAAGCTGTTTAATCCATAGGGGCTATAATGACACAATTGACATTCCATTCCATTTATTCATTTATATACTGCTTGATACAAAGTAATAAGCAGTGCACAGACAAAGATAGCAAATCATCAAACAGTGCTTGGACCATTCAGATCTCAGTCTGTGCAATTTCATTTCTGACATGTGTCCAGATTTTGGTGTAGTGACTTTGACCTATTCAATTACTAATTTTAATTTGAGCTTTTTTAATGTTTTTTTATTTTCTCTCGCTGTAGATGGGAGCAAGGCAGTCCTTTAACAGCCAGTTCATGCCCCATTCAGGTCCCCGGGGGCCAGCAGTGCCTGGCAGTGGGATGAATCCTGCAGGCATTAGTGGGGTGATGGGCCCTTCGGGGATGTCTCCCATGAGTATGAATCCCTCCAGGGGCCCTGGAATGAATCCTTTGTACGCGGGAGTGAGAATGCCTCAGCATGGTTACCCAGGGCCTCCTCAGGCTCAGCAGATGCCACGGCAGGGAATCAAGAGAACATACTCCAGTGATGTGAGTACTTGGAAGCCGGGGCACAGTGGAGTTTAGAACTCAGGTACAAGCAAAGAACTCACTATTTATACAGGAGAAGTTAGCAGTTGGTATATCTGATGCATTATACAGGATATACTGACCTGCCGATGTCCTTAATGGCTTGCTCTCCTACTTTATGGCCTACACATTCCTACAATACCTTGATGACTAGCAAGCAGCCTGGTAGATTTAAAACAAATAGGAGAAAGTTTTTCTTTACTCAGCGTGTAGTTAGACTCTGGAACTCGTTGCCGGAGATTGTAGTGACAGCAGCTGGCCTTACAGAATTTAAAGGGGGTTTGGGCAGATTCCTGAGGGAAAAGTCCATTGAACATTTTTTTTTTTTTTTTTGGGGGGGGGGGGGGTTGCTGGGTTCTTGAAGCCTGGATTGGCCGCTGTCGGAGACAGGATGCCGGGCTTTTGACCCTTGGTCTTTTCCTAATATGGCGGTGCTTATGTACTTATGTACCATATGCCCGAGCAGATGGTTGTCATTGCACTATAGCCAGGAGTCTCTAGTCTTTTGGATCAGGTCTATAAAATCAGTCTACTACTTGGTTTCAGTTTTTCAGGGTCAGTCAGTGCAGTCCTGCCTTTATCCCATGTATGCATGGAGATGTAAGCTGTTCCTGGGGTAAAACCAGGACTGGGTCAGCCTGAAAAAAGCACTCTGTCTGTAATGGTAGAGCTATTTTCCCCAAAATAAATCATTTCTTCTAATATGTCCACGTTACTACATACCTATGAGTGGGTGCTGAGATGAAGTTGCCCTGGGAAAACCAAGTGTGAGAATCAAGACAACTGGGTTGTCTGTTGTGACTGTGTTTGGGATCTGTTCTGGGCAATGATTAAGATTTTACAGAAGACCTTGAAAGGGTTTCCAGCAGTTGTATCAGAGAAGCTAGGTGAGAAACCACTAAGAATTGTTCTTGGGTCAATTTTTTTTAACGTACTGGTCAATATTCAAAATGATTTAACTGGCTAGGAACGGCCGCTGACGAGTTAAAACGCTTGTTCGGGGCTATCCACTAATTTTCAGCAGCACCTAACCAGTTATCGTCACTAAAAATTAGCGGTTAGTACCTAAGTGAAAACCAGCTATTTTGGGGGCGTTCTGGGGGCAGAATCAGCACTTGTCCGGTTAAGTGTCGATATTCAGTTCTTAACTGGCCAAGGTAACCGTATAAATGAGACCGAATAAAACACAGTCCTATCTTTATGCGACAACCCATGGCTGGTTAAATTCTGAATAGTGTAGTCGACGTAACCTGTTATGTGTTAGCCAGTGCTACATAAACCGCAAGTTCAGTGCGAAGCCTGGACATGGCCCGGCATTGGATTTCTGGGAATAAAAACAGTGACGGTCAACAAAATGGTCACTGCCACCAGCTGAATATTTACCCCTAGTTGAACTCTGGCTTTCACTGGGGCTTTTCAGAGGTTATTTTAACTACAGTAGGTAAAGTTTGGGGGTGGAAATCTGTTTTTTTTTCTTCTTTTGCTGTTTGATTCTGTCCAGTAGTGGCATCAATAGGCAGAACTGGCTCAACCACTAGCTGGATTAAGCAACTGCCTAGGGCAGCATGATTGGGGTGGGGTGGGGAAGAGGACTCACTTTGTCTATGGACAACTCACGGCAATCAGTGTGGGGCCTGGAGCATCCATGCATGCTCGCGGTCCACCATGTCCCACTTCATCCAAATTTCCTGTTTTAAAGAGGGTAGGACCCAGCAGGCATTGGGTATGCATGGATGCTCAACGTCCCATGCCAGCTGCCATGAGCTTCTGTAGACCTGATGATTGTTGCACCAGTACCACCCTGAAGGGGGTGAGGAAGAGAAGGGAAGATGCTGAACACCTCAAGGGAAGGGAGAAGTGGGAGATGCTGAACCCTTGGGGGGGGGGAGGGAAGATGTTGGATGTGGTGGGAGGACAGCCTTGAGCAGCTTGGGTGGGGGGGGGGGGGGGTGTTGCAAACAACTAAAGGTTTGCCTTTGGATATCAGATACTCTTGGGCTGCTAATGTCAGTGTGGACAGCCTGCTGCTAGCAAAGGAAGCTCAAACAGCCCCAGAGTAATAGCTGGTTAGTGGATTTAGTACAACAACAGACCTTGTATATGTTTACAGTCTGCCCCTGGAGAATCTCTCCAGAGTTCAAAGTCACTCCTGGATTTACCTTCCTTTCCCTAAGGGCTTACAGTACTTCTTTTCTGAAATATTTGGAGCTGCCAAGTGCATTGGGGCAAAAGCCATGGCCAGTTCAATCCATCCATGATGACCTGGAGTTATCTGTGACCTCTTCCCATGGGGGAGGCTGTAATTCTTTTGTCTTGTCAGTTTTCAATTGTATGGCCAGTGGTGAGAGTGCTTGGTTGGCTCGTGAAGGTATAGTCCAAAGAACACTGTAAAAAGATGCCATATCAGAAAAGCCCCCAATGATATCATAGCCCAGCTACCATAAGAAAGGAGAAAGTGTGGGTTCTTTAGTGTCTAGGGCTAAGACTGTATGTAGCAGTATATACTCTGGATAAAAGGTAGCCTCTGCTCCAAAGAGCTTACAGCCAATGCAGGCACGATGTGCAATAGGACCTCCTGTCTGAGTAAATTCATACCTTTCTGCCTGTTTATTCTTGTATTTCTGTGGTGTCTCTCAGTGTCCAGTTCCTGATGCTGTTCCTCCCTCTTCTCCTTTAGGGCTATCCGGCACAGCAGTATCTGCAAGGGGGTCAGTACCCCTCGCAGGCAGCGCAGTATGCCCCCTCTGCACCCCAGCAACAGGCATCCTCACCATCCTATCCTGGGCACCGGATGCTGATGCAGCAGAACATGGCACAGTACCTTTCAGGTTCTGCGACTCCATATTACAAGGTAGGGGGCAATTGAGGTTCTGAGGTTATCCTGAAAAAGAGTGCAGCTGAGTGTTCTGAAACTGGAACCTGTTGGCACCAGAGCAGTGCTGCTTGCAAGTGTTGTCCTGTACCTCACTGCTGCATCCATTCTGATGTTCAGTAGGGAGTCGCTCCAGACTCCACAGCTTGTACTTGTTTAAAATTTACCTTGTCCTTAAGTCCACGTTTTCCAAACTGTGTGCTCTAGCACCCCAGTGCTCCGCGGTAAACTCACAGGGGTGCCACGGGGCAGATGGGAGGTTCGCAGGCAAGCGCCAGGACATCACTTAATGTCAACATATTTAAACAAAGTTGTATGGAGTTCCAGGAAATCTACTTGACTGGGGCAAGCTACCGATCACAGCTCAGCTGTGGTTGGTCATGGAGTCTGTCTGGCTCCTAAAAGGGCGATCCTGATTGGAAAGTAAGAAGTGACGCTCTTTGTTTCCAAATCAGGATCAACCTTTTAGGCACCAGACAGGCTCCGGTGATCAATCACGACTGAGCTGTGATTGGTAGCTTGCCCCAGCCATGTGTGGAAGGAAAACAGCGGTCCTCTGTCGGTGAGAAAGATTTTGTACGCAGCTGGCAGAGAGAAAGAGAAAAGGTAAGCAAAATTAATCCTGACCCTGTAGGAATGGCAAGTTTTTAAAAAATCATGAAACCAAGGGGAGGCTTCTGGGTTAGCGACAGGCACCATGTGGGAATCACTGTCGCTGCCAGGGACCCGTTCAAACAGAGAGAAAATTGTGGGTGGGGTGGTGGAGGGAAGGAGGGATGCTGCAGGAGGAATGAGGGGCATAAGTGTTGGAGATGAGTTGGAGGGGAAGGAAGGGGTGAAATCTTGTATATGGGGGTCGAGGGGAGGGTGAGATGCTGCAAGTTTGGGAACCACTACCTTAAGTTGTTACACCTCAACAAGTTTAAAAAAAAAAAAAAAGCAAGTTGGGAAAATGCACACTAGTCCCATGTAAAAAAAAAAACAAACAAAAACTATTTGGTGCATTTTGTGGTATTTTTTTTCAAATTAAACAAGTATAGCTGCTGTTAATCATTTTTATAGTTTATTTATTTGTATATTGTGCTTTGTGACCTGTAATTCTAATGGGAGTTTTCTTCTTTTAATATGTTTGTAAATTAATTTATCTATGTAAACCGCTCTGTTATGATCTCAGGAAGAGTGATATATCAAAATCAATAAACCATAAATGCTTCCAGACAGACACAGTGCAGGACAGATGCTCGTAAGAGAAGCCTTCCAGCTCCAGAGAGCTTACAGTCTAGTTAAGATACATAGACAAGATAAATAAGAGGCTTAAATTGAAATAAAACAAGGTTCACTGGCATTTAGTTGGGGGCTTGAAAAATAGAGCAGAGTTTCTGAGAATCCATAGAACAATGAGATGTTGCGGTTAGACTCTTTATAAGCACATAAGTACATAAGTATTGCCACACTGGGACAGACCAAAGGTCCATCAAGCCCAGTATCCTGTTTCCAACAGTGGCCAATCCAGGTCACAAATACCTGGCAAGATCCCAGAAAAGCTCGATACATTTTATGATTCTTATCCCAGAAATAAGCAGTGGATTTTCCCAAGTCAATTTAATAATGGTCTGTGGACTTTTCCTTTAGGAAGCCGTCTAAACCCTTTTAAAACCTCGCTAAGCTAACAGCCTTTACCACATTCTCTGGCAACGAATTCCAGAGTTTAATTACATGTTGAGTGAAGAAACATTTTCTCAGATTCCTATTAAATTTACTACTTTGTAGCTTCATCTCATGCCCCCTAGTCCTAGTATTTTTGGAAAGAGTAAACAAAAGATTCAGGTCTACCCGTTCCACTTCTCATTATTTTATAGACCTCTATCATATCTCCCCTCTGCCGTCTCTTCTCCAAGCTGAAGAGCCGTAGACGCTTCAGCCTTTCTTCATAGGGAAGTCGTCCCATCCCCTTTATCATTTTCGTCGCCCTTCTCTGTGCCTTTTCTAATTCCACTATATCTCAAAGATTTAACCAAGCAGAAACAGTTCCTGTGTGGTTAAATTGATTGACTGTTCGGGGCTATCTGGTCATTTTCAGCAGCACTTAACCGGTTAATTCCACTGAAATATCTGGTTAGCACATAAATTCACTAGTACTACTACTAATCATTTCTATAGCACTACTAGACATATGCAGTGCTGTACACATTATATGCAGGCACTTTCTCTGTCCCTAGAGGGCTCACAATCAAAGTTTTTGTACCTGGAACAATGGAGGGTTAAGTGACTTGCCCAAGATCACAAGGAGCTGCAGTGGGAATTGAACCCAGGTTGCCAGGCTTAAAGCCCACTGCACTAACCATTATTTAGCGCTTAACCAGCCGAGGTAACTGCATAAATAGAACTGCATAAAAGTCAGTCCTATCTTTATGTGGTTCATCATAGCTGGTTTAGTGCTGAATATCTGGGAATAATGCAAATCACGGATCGCCGCTGGCTGAATATCGGGACCTTTATTTGCACATCAGAGGCTGCTACTCTGCGCCTTTAATCACTTAAATCATCCCTCTGCCGACACATGGAGCTAAAGTATAGCTTAAAATAGAATCTGGGAATTGAGCCCTATGGCTTTTGTATAAATGATTCTGTGTGGGGTTTGATCTAGTTCCCATGGTGGTGTTAATAATGTCCTTTGACACAGAAGAATCACTTCCCGAGGTAGAAAGTTGGATTTGACAAGTCCATTTCTGCACTGGGTTGAAGGAAACAGATGGTTCTGCAAATATGCAGGGAAGAGAAGCAGCTACCATAGGCCCCAGTGTGGCTGAGGGAAAGGAAAGGGGGGACCGTCAGAAGCAGCATTTGGTCTTGCAGTTACTTGGAGAATAGCAGCAGGTCCAATAGTGGAGCAGTGACTGGCTACAACCTGGGAAATAATACACATCTTGGAAAAGAATAATGACATAATATCAGATAGAAATACCCGCCTGCAGTTATCTGGACACCTTCTTTTGGAGCAGTTAAAACAATCCATGAATCTGAGCCAGGACTCCAGAACCTACAGTTGGGACAAGACAGTGACAATCATGAGAAGCCGCTCAACAAACACTTCACAAAAAGGGCTGTGCCGTGAGATGTGCAATTTAACCTAAACTGACTCTCTGAGACCTCTCAGCTTCTGCTACAACTGTACATAATGCACTCAAGGCATGTACAAGACAGAGCAAGACACACACCTACATAAGAGTAGCATAAGTTCAAATCCAGGGCCTCTCCTCCCTGCAAGCCTTAAGTTTGGTAAAAGATAAGTACAGCAAACACTAAACTTACTTTTCAACAGAGCTGCCGTACCACTTCCTAATAGTTTTAGTCAGTTAATTAATCCACTCCTGCTTGGCAACCAGAGAAAAGGAAGGGATTTTGCGTTTAGCTCACGCCTTTCTCAGTAATAGCTCAAGGTGAGTTACATTCAGGTACACTAGCAGGCTTATTTTCGAAAGAGGACGCCCATCTTTCGAAACAAATTGGAAGATGGGCGTCCTTCTTACAGGGTCGTCCAAATCGGTATAATCAAAAGCCGAATTTGGACGTCCCCAACTGCTTTCCATCGCAGGGACGGCCAAAGTTCACAGGGGCGTGTCAGAGGCGTAGCGAAGGCGGGACTTGGGCATGCCTAACACACGGATGTCCTCGACCCATAATGGAAAAAAAGGGCGTCCCCGACGAGCACTTGGACGACTTTACCTGGTCCTGTTTTTCTTACGACCAAGGCACAAAAAGGTGCCTGAATTGACCAGATGACCTCCCCTTACTCCCCCAGTGGTTACTAACCCCCTCCCACCCTCAAAACAAATCTTTAAAAATATGTCATGCCACTCAGATGTCATACTGAGGTCCATGACAGCAGTATGCAGGTCCCTGAAGCAGTTTTAGTGGGTACATTGCACTTCAGACAGGCGGACCCAGGCCCATCCCCCCCTACCTGTTACACTTATGGTGGTAAATGTGAGCCCTCCAAAACCCACCAGAAACCCACTGTACCCACATCTAGGTGCCCTCCTTCACCCGTAAGGGCTATGGTAGCGGTGTACAGTTGTGGGTAGTGCGTTTTGGGGGGCTCAGCACACAAGGTAAGGGAGCTATGTACCTGGGAGCAATTTCTGAAGTCACTGCAGTGCCCCCTAGGGTGCCCGGTTGGTGTCCTGGCATGTGAGGGGGACCAGTGCACTACGAATGCTGGTTCCTCCCACGACCAAAGGGCTTGCATTTGGTCGTTTCTGAGATGGGCGTCCTCAGTTTCCATTATTGCCGAAAATCAGAAACGACCAAGTCTAGGGACGACCATCTCTAAGGACGACCTAAATTTCAAGATTTGGGCGTCCCTGACCGTATTATCGAAACGAAAGATGGACGTCCATCTGGTTTCGATAATACGGGTTTCCCCACCCCTCCATCGGGACGTTTTGCGAGGACGTCCTCAACAAAACTTGGGCGTCCCTTTCGATTATGCCCCTCCACATGTTTTGTTCCCAGAGGGCTTACAGTCTTAAATTTGTACCCGAGGCAACAGAAGGTTAAATAACTTGCTCAAGATCATAGAGAACCACAGAGGGATTGAGCCCTGGCTTTCACAGTTGTCAGCCCACTGCGCTGACCAAAACCGCTGTCTTATAATGACTGTGAAATTTTGCATCTAACTGGAAGATGATATTTAATGTGGACAAGTGCAGCGTAAAGCACATAAGGGGGGAAAGAATCCTTGTGGTGTGATTTTGAGAAAAGTGCAGGTGCTTTAAACCGGACTTTGCACCAGTTTACACCAGGAAATTATGTGTTTGCTTTCTCTTTTATAATTACCTAGGGGTAAAGTACGCACAGAGATGCAGGTACATGTCCCTTGAAAATGCAAAACTGCATGCATTATAGTATTCCTTCCCTTGCACCACCTCTGGGATTTCTTCCAGTCCGTGCAAGTAAAAGCAGGCCATAGGGAGGAGGGGCAGTTTTGAGATAGTTGATAAATAAAGATAAGAAGCTCTTTACCTGCAGAAATTACTTTTGAAAATTATCTGCCATGAGGGTCATTTGGTGCATAGGCAGGAAGGGCCCACAGGTGCTTACGTTATGCCAGTATAAAATTAGTTGAGGGAAATTGGACACACATTTACCCCTACTCAGTGGTACATATTTTATAAAATAGGTAGATGAGTGCCACTCCAGTCCCTGCTCTGCCTATGTATGCATCAAATAGAAATAGATGTGATGATTTTTCTGCACCTACTTTCATGCATGCATGTGCTGGCGTATTTCTACAAAAGCCTGTTTAAGTGTGGAGATGCTGTTCTTCATATTGGTTTCATAGATACACAATCCTGGGTCTCACATGAGGAAAAACCATAGAGTTGGTGTGAACAGTAGGGATAATTCTATAAAGATTGCCTAAAATTAGGTGCTAAAATGCTGGGCGTCAAGCACAAATTCCATATCAGCAATTTTGCACACAAGTTCGCATTTTAGTGCCTAACTTTAGTTGCGAACACTTACATCATGTCATAGGCTGATGCAAATGCTCATGCATACCTGACAGTATTCTGTAACCTTAGCGTGTAAGTGCTGGATACACCTCTGACCTGCCCATGCCCCTGCCATATCCACCTCCCCTCCCTACGCCCCCAGGATAGTTACACATGTAACTGACATAGACATAGGACAGTGGTTCCCAAACCTGGCATTGGAGGCACCCCAGCCAGGCAGGTTCTCTCTCATGAGTATCCATGAGAGAGATCTGCATGTACTGCCTTCACTGTATGCAAATCTCCCTCATGAATATTAATTGTGGATATCATGAGGCATTTTTGGGGTATTTTTTGAGTGCAGGTGATGTCTTTTGCATTGTTGGCTTATCTGCGTTAGTGTATGGTTGGCTGTTTGTTTTTTTGAGGGGAACATAGTTTTTTTTCTCTCGCTTTGTTTTTGAGAATTGTTTTCTGTGTTCTTTTTTTTCCAGAAACACCAATTGAAACCTGTGATAGAAGCCCAATTCAGGACGGTTACTATGCAGTGCCTCCTGGGGCAGTTGAGGTTTCATTTATTTAATACTATTAGTTTTTGCAAGGAGTTAATACAGGCATTGTTTAGCAAAAAGTTTATTTTTGATATTTAGTGATGCATAAAATTAATCCATTTGGAGACATTATCTGAAAGGTGTTTACCTAATTTACTGTCACTCTCTGTTGTCTGTCACTCAGTTTCTAATCCAGTCATTCTTCTTGGGACCCACTCCCAGGTTCTTGAGTTTATGTTTGAGCCTCCAATTAGTGCAAATTTACTCCAATCATTGGTTGTTAATTCCAATTAGCACCTAATATTTTATTTATTTATTTATTTGGAGAACAAAACTGAGGATATTGTGCACCCTCTATATCGATTCACAGTGCAGCCACATTTTGAGTATTGTGTGCAGTTCTGGTTATCCCGTCTCAAACAAAAGGTATATCAAAACTAGAATATGTTGGTAGAAGGACAATAAAAAAGATAAAGGGGTTGGAATAACACCGTTGTGAAGAAAGGTCAAAGAGATTAGGACTCCAGCTCAGAGAAGAGATGGCTGAGAAGAAATACGATAGAGGTCTACAAACTCTTGAACAGGATGGAACTGGTGAATAGGGAACAGTTATTTACTTTTTCAAATAGTACTAAGGGGCACTCCATGAAACTAGCTGGTAAGAATCTGAAAGAAACTAGAGAACGTATTTTATAGTCAGTGCACAATTAAACCGTAGAATTTGTTGCTGGAGGATGCGGTCAGGACTAATAGAATGGTTAGATTAGGTTATATTATTGATATGCTGCCATTCACTGAGTGAATGGCTTGGTTGGAAAAGGTTTGGACACATTCCTAGAAGGCAGGTTTCTTAACAGTTATTAGCCAAGCACCTCTTCTGGGCATGAGCAGCAGTGAATGGCTCACCACGGTATAAACTGTGTACTTCCAATTGAGCAGCACTAGACGTTGTCCACGACAGAATTCTGGGCTCCATAGACAATTAGTTTGACTCAACCTGGAATTTCTTAGAGAGATACATGAGGTACCACATTGAACCCCACTATTCTGTAAGTGCATGTGTAAGAAAAGACAGGATCTGGTACAGCTGGGACAGAGAGCAAATGGAGAGGGACCAGAAGATCTAAAACAGTGAGCCTCAGAGCTATGCCTGCTTTGAGCACTGAATCCTCCAACCTAAAAGAAAGAGGAAAGGCGGAAATTGGGAGGTGACAGCACTGTTCCTGCACTTTGAACCTGTAGTAGCAGTGAAGTGTAACCTGTGATACACAGGAGGAGGAGCTGGGTATTCCATTCCCAGGCACTGAGAACAGGCAGAGGGTTTATTTTCTGCCACTACATGCTGAGACCTTTTTTTCCCAGCAGAGGCAAATATAATGACTGCTGCATGGACCTAAAGAAGCTTTTCTTTTTTAAAAACATTTTTTTCCCTCCTCATCCCCTTTGCACTTCCCGCTCCCTCTGGGCCAGGACAATACTATTACATTCAGGCTGTCAGTGGCAGCAAACAGCTGATGCAGATTTTTGTCCTTTTCAGAGCTGCAGCTTGACATAGCTGATTATCACTGGGACTGACAGCTAGCTAATGGGGCATGTGGTTCTCTTCTCTTCTGCTCCATGGCTGTTGTGCTGTCAGTCCAACCATGAAAATTAAAAACATTGTGTTGACCAGGCCTTGAACAACTCTTGTAATGAGGCTTTCTGCAGGCTGTTCCCCTCAGCTGGAAGAAGACGCAGCAGCTCAGGGCAAGTTCATGAAGGCAGCAGCTTTTGTGGGCCTGAGGAAGGAGGATGTCATGGTGGTGACTGATTCAGCCCACACAGGCTGGAGGAGGGACTGAGGTGGTCTTGGAAATAAGATAGGAGTGAGCGGGTGAGTGCTGGGGTAAGGAACCAGAGGGGAGGGAGAGTTGTACTGCAATCAGGGAAGAGACTGGAGGGGAACAAGATTTACCATATTGGGTCAAACCAAAGGTCTGTCATGCCCAGGATCCTCTATCCATCAGTGGTCAATCCAGGTCACAAGTACCCTGCAGGATACCAAAAGGAAGATAGATTCCATATTGCTTATTCTAGGGAAAGAAGACAAGCAAGAGTTCTGGGGTGGGAAAGGACAAGAATGAGAAAGTGAGTGTGTATTAGGGAGTTCTGTACCCTCTGTTTGCTTAGTGCCATCCCATGTTAACCTTGGATCTGTCCAAAATTCTGACACTGTAGGGCTGTGGCCAAGGCATGCATTTTGGAGCAAAGTCCTGAGCAGAGACACAGGCAAAGCTGCTGTCAGACCTGTGAGTTCTTGTACCAAGTAGAGCGCTGCCAAGCCCGGTACTCGTACCAGGTTCTGCTTGGCGGCCGAACAACCCCGGGTTTCACCTGTGCTGACCGCCATTCCCCAGAGGTTGAGCCCTTAGGTGCAGGCGGCCTGCAGGGCTTATGAGATGAAGCAGGAAGCGGGGTGATGAACAGGACGGCCAGACAGGCAGCAGGCAAGAGAGTGATCCAGGTACAGGCAGAGTCAGTAGGCAGGCAGCAGACACGAGAGTAATCCAGGTACAGGCTAAGTCAGCAACGAAGAACAAAGTAGAGGAGAAGCACACTACTGTGCAAGTAACACCTACCAAAGTAGAAGCCAAAGCAAGGAGTCTAGGGAGAGCTCAGCTGATAAAGTGCTGGCGTCTGACATCAGCAGGGAGGAGGGGCACAGCCATAGGACAAGAGCAGGGGGAGGAGGAACTGGAAGACCAATAGGAGAGAAGCAAGGGAAGCCAGGCTGATGAAGAGCAGACCCAGGTGGGTGGAAGAAAAGCAATCAAGGAGCCTGGAAGCCAGGCAGAGAGAGAGAGAGCAGAGCCAGGTGCATGGAAACAAAGCAATCAAGGAGCCTGCAGCCAGAGAAGAACTACACACACATGGCTCAGGGCTGTGCCAGTCAAGTGTGCGTGTCGACGGGACCCTGCGCAGCCCGAGGATGCCATTTGCATTGAGGTAGGGGACATGACAGCTGCCTGTCCTTCCCCAGAGTCCAGAAGCAATGCTTACAATGACAGATTCCCTTAGATGCTGTTGGCACTGCCACCCTCCTCCTCTTCTTCCTTCCTGAAGAGGTTGGACACAATCTGGAGTGGCAGCCCATCCTAACAATTGGTAACCCAGTTTGCATTGCAGCCTCTGAATGCTGTAGATGTAACTGGTGGGCTGATGCTGGTGGTTGGGTGAATAATAAGAGGGTTGAACCCCAAAGACAAATTGAACTGTTGAGTAAGCAAGGAGGAGGATAGGAGTACTGCAGGATGCCACCAAAAAGGAATTTAGAAAGATTCTGATATACGATGGAACAGACGGGAAAGGCGCTGCCTGAGGCGGCGGGACCAAGTCAGTGAACTGACAGAATGGAGGCGACTCCCTCCGATTCAGAGGAGGAACCCCAGAAGGAGGTCCCGGAGAGTACTAAAGACATCACAAAAGCGGAGGTAGTAGGATGGTTCAAGGAACTGAAGTCAGAAATAGAGGGAGTCAGGAGAGATATTCAAAGCTCCCTCAGAGAGATCTAGGCGGACATCAGAGATCTGGGGTCTCGTGTGCAGGAAGTTGAGGAGAAGATGGAAATGGTCCAAGCAGAAATGAAAAACAAACAGGCAAAGAAGCAGGTGGAAGCGATAAGAGATTCAGCAGTTAAAGGAACAAGTGGAGGATCTGGAAAATAGATCGTGCCGCAACAATCTGCGGTTTAAAGGAGTTCCGGAGCTGGCCATTTTTAATAACTGTGAGGCAGTGATTAAAGAACTGTGCCAATATATTTTGAGTACAGAAGAGGGGAGTTTGCAGGAGGACATCCATCTTCAGAGAGTACATCACAGTGCGGGGCCGCAGCGCAACTCTGCCCCGAGAGACATAATTGCTTGTTTTCTGGATTTCCCTACTAAAGAAAAGATCTTGTCAAAAACAAGACAACAGAAGGTGATTCAATGGAAAAACTATAAGATTGGAGTGTATCAAGACTTGGCTGGGGTTACGCTGCTAAAACGCAGATCTTTGAGGGAAGTTACAGGATTCATGCAAGCTGATTCGGTACAGATGGCTTTTCCCCTTTGCAATGTGGCTCACGGTGGAGGGAAAATCGAGAACGGTAAAGACGCCTGAGGAAGCGTGGGAAGCTTTAAGAGCGCTGGGCTGTGCGGGAGTTCCAGCCCGGGAGCAGCCAGCACAGTCTGTGGTGGAACCAAGAATGGACTCAGCTTGGCAGGTGGTGGCAGGACGTGGGAATACGGTGGACAAGAGTGCTCCCTGATAAAATCATAGGGAGCGGGAGCAGAGATGTGAATATTGAAACTGCAAAGTTAATGAATATTTGCAATGTTTTGGGATGAGAAGATCCTATATGGGAATTATACAGAGTGGGGGGAGGATTAGGGCAGGTGGGGGAGGGGATTCCAATGGGTCATTAGGTATAGGGAGGAGAGGGCAGGATTGGTGGTAGAAGGGAGCTGGTGTCTGATTGTTTGGTAAAAGGGGGGGAGGTAAGGATGAGTGGTTATATGGGAGTGTGCACATGGGAAGTCTGGGGGCTTGGGGGTGCGTGGGGGCCTTGGGGGGAGAGGGAAGTTCCTTTTATTGGGCTGATCAGTTCCAACAAGATCAGCACGAGGGGAGGGATGGGGATAGGGGGGAAGGGGGGGAATAGGCAAGAGAATGAGGAGAGGATTTATGGGAGGGGGGAGGGGAAGAAGAGACACTGGGGTGGGATCTTGGAATGTGAATGGACTTAATAATCAAGGGAAAAGAAGTAGAGTGATGAAGGAATTGTATAGGCTGAAGTGGGATGTGACCTTCTTGCAAGAGACATACTTGAGACCGAGGGATACAAATTTGTTAAGAGTCAAATCTTATAGGGAGGTGGTGGTGCATCAGAGCGAGGGGGGAAAGAGGATGGGAAGAGTGGCCATTCTTATAGGGCAGAAATGTGGGTTGGTCATTACTAATGAATTTAAGGAAACAATAGGGAGATGTGTGGCCATTAGGGGATTGTTACAGGGAAAGGAGATTAAATTGGTAAATATTTATGCCCCTAATGTAGGGCAACGGGGATTTTACTGTACTTTATGGCAGGAGATTCAAGGATTTTTAGGAGGGCAGGTGATCGTAGGCGGAGATTTTAATATTGCTCCAGATGCTCGATTAGATCATTCTGGGGGAGGGGGGCATCAGACGGGTCCTGGGAGAAGGGCACTACACAAATTCTTGAGACAGATGGAATTGGTGGACTGCTGGAGGATGCTACACGGAATGCAACGGGGCTGCACATTTTACTCCCATGCAGCATGTTCTTACACCAGGATAGATGGGTTGTGGGTCCACCGCAATAGTGCACAGATGGTAGAGGTGGCGGAGATAGAACCCATTCAAATTTCAGACCATGCTCCAGTTTGGATACAAGTAAAGGGATTGGGACACAAGAAGAGGAATAGTTTTTGGAAACTTAATGAATCTTTATTGGGAGATGAGAGGGTGAGGGAGGAGAAACAGTTGACGGTGCAAGAATTCTGCAGATTTAATGATACAGGAGAGGTAGGCTACGGGGTGTTGTGGGATGCATTGAAGGCAGTGGTGCGAGGGGTCTTGATTAAGTGGGGAGCCCAGAAGAAAAGAGAAAGGGGTCAGTGGTTGCTGAATCTGCGTATGAGCCTGAACAGGTTGGAGAAGGCACACCAAAGAAATTTCCCCCCCCCCCCCCCCCCCCCCCCCCCCGGTTATGGGCTGAGCTTAAGAGAGTCAGGGGGGAGTTAGATCAGGTCCAGATGGCAGAGGTTGAATATATGAGAATGAGACTCATAAACAGCAGTATTTTGAGTTTGCGAATAAATCAACTGCTATGTTGGCCCGTTGCCTCAGAGCTAGGAGGGGGAGTTCCTTGATACAGAACACAAAGGATAAGAGGGGAGGGTGGGTATATGCAGATTCGGACATTGAAGGGTGCTTCTTAAAATATTACCAAGAATTATATGCAGCTACAGAGGGGGAGTCGAAGGAGAGTTTGGCAAGATATCTGGATCAGATTCTATTTCATAAATTGAGTGAGGCAGACAGTCAAAGGATGGGGGAACCAATCAGATTGGGAGAGCTGCAAGGTGTTATTAAAAAGCTGCCTAATGGTAAAGCCCCTGGGTTGGATGGTTTTACAGCCTGGTTCTACAAATACTTTGAGAGTTTACTTAGCCCCTTATTGCTTAGGGTGGGAAATGGAGTACTGGAGGAGTGGGAACTCCTGAGATCAACGTTAGAGGCGGGGGTGACGGTCTTGCCTAAGCCAGGTAAAGATCCAACTATGTGTGGGTCTTACAGACCCATTTCCCTGCTGAATGTGGATGTAAACATTTTAGCTAAGATATTGGCAATAGACTGGGTAGGCTGTTGCCCAAGTTGATACGGATCAATCGGGATTTATTCCAGGGAAACAAGTGGGGGATAATATTAGAAGAACGCTTCACCTAGTGTGGGAGGCTCAAAGCTCCAGACCGGGAATAGCCCTACTGGCCATGGACGCGGAAAAGGCCTTTGATAGGGTAAATTGGAGGTTCATGAGGGCAGTGTTGGAAAGAATGGGGCTAGGGGGAAATTTTAGTATTTGGCTGGAAGCTTTGTACAAGAGGCCGAGAGCTTGTATAAACATTAATGGGAGTTATTCTCCTTTCTTCACTATAGGTAGAGGGACCAGACAGGGATGTCCACTTTCACCGCTCCTTTTTGCTTTGTACATAGAGCCATTGGCGGAATTGATCCGCGGTCATCCAGGGGTGCGGGGGATTAGGATTGGGGGAAGGGAGCATCGTATTGCTTTATTTGCAGATGATATGTTGATATATGTGGAAGACCCAGGGAGGACCCTCGCAGTGATTCAGGGGATTTTTGGGGAGTTTGGGAAATATGCGGGCTTGCGGGTGAATATGGACAAAAGTGAATTGTGGGTATATCCTTGAGTGAGGAGGAGGTGCGAGAGGTGAGAGAAAGGTGTGAGTTTAAATGGGCGCCACACCAAATCCGTTACCTTGGGATACAGATACCCAGGAACTTAAATAGGCTATTCATGCTTAACTACGGCCGCATTTCTGAGCAGATTAGGAATGATATAAGATGGAAAGGCTTGTGGTTGTCGTGATGGGGGCGGATGGCAGTGATCAAGATGAATGTGTTGCCCCGTTTATTTTTATTTCAATCATTGCTTATAGTGGTTCCGGGACCACTTATTAATAAATTGCAGAGGTCTATAATGAAATTCATATGGGGGAACAGAAGGCCGCGTTTGGCAAAATGAGTTCTATGGGGAGATGTGGTAAGGGGGGGAAGTGCGGTACCAAACTTGGAGTGGTACTATCTGGCAGCACAACTTAGTTTAATTTTGGATTGGGAGAGGGGAGTAGAGAAACCTGCTGTTCAGGTGGAACGGTCATATTCGCCGCAGAGATCATTGAGTTCATTTTTGTGGACCACTGAGGCAGGGGGGAGGGGACTACTAGGGGACTGTAGCCCATATCTTAGACATTTGTTAGGAATATGGGGAGTAGTGCAGAGATGTTGGGGGAGGAGGGAAGGGGTGTCCTCCTTGGCTTAACTTTGTTGTGAGCCTAGGTTTAGAGCAGGTAGAGAAAATGCTACATTTGCAAGATGGGAAAGGAAGGGATTGGTGTGCTTTAGGGATGTGCTGCATGGGAGTCGGATGTGGAGTTTTGGGGAGCTGAGTGCCCGTTATGGGCTATCTGAGGGAGATAGTTTTGCTTACATGCAATTAAAACATTTTGTGGTTACATCCGGGTGTAGGAGGGAGAATATACAAGATAGGGAAAGTCTAGAAAATTTGTGGTTACTGTTGGGGAAAGTCCCAAAGCCTATCTCAGTGATATATCAATATTTTCGAGGTGATGATCCCGAACCTTACCCATTTCAAGGGGCGTGGGAGAAGGTTTTGCATTGTCAATTTAGTGAGCAGGAATGGGAGGGCATATGTGGGGAAGTTCAAAAAGCATCGGTCTGTGTGTTGGTACAAGAGAATGCCTACAAGGTACTGATGCGGTGGTATTACACGCCGAAGAGATTGAAAAGGATGTACCTGGGAGTTATGGATGAGTGTTGGAGGTGTAAAGCACAGGGGGGCACTTTTATGCATATCTGGTGGACTTGCTCAGGAGTGGTGCCGTTCTGGCAGGAGGTGATGAAAGCATTGGCTCGGATAATGAGAGTTTCTTTGGTGTGCAGTCCTCGGGTGTGTCTACTGGGTATGCATAATGACCAGGAGTCCTGGGAGGAGAGTAAAATGATGAGATGGGGATTGGCGGCAGCCAAATGCCTTATAGCGCGATGCTGAAAAGCAGTAGATCCCCCCCCCCCCCCCCCCCGAATTTGGGAGATTGGAAAATTAAAGTGAGGCAGTTATGGAGTATGGAGCGCCTAATGGTCTACAGGAGGGAGGGAGAACTTAGATGTAAAAAGGGATGGACAAGACTTCAACAAATGGTGGATGAACTATAGGGGATGGAGTGGGAATAATTGTGTTGAAGGGAGGAGGAAGGTGGGGAGGCTAGTTCATAGAGAATGGTTTGGTTTCGAGTGGGGAAAATATTCTAAGAATTGAGTTGAGGGTCAGGGAGGGTGGGTGGGAAGGTAGGGAGGGGGTACTGAATGGTTGGGGAGGGGAGGTATATATTCGGGATCAGGGCCAGTTGATAGAGATTTGATTTGAATAGTTGTATGTTACAAAGTAAAGAGTTGGATATGTAGTGGACCTTATGGGAAGCACGTGTTGTGGGAGAGAGTAAAAGTGCAAATGTTAAGTTAGTTATGTACTTATATGGGTATGCAATATATGCAATATGCTGTTAATGTCTTTGGATGGCTCATGAAAATCAATAAAAAATTTAAAGTGAAAAAAAAAAGTAGGGTCCTGGATTCGGAAAACAGAAAGAGAAACTCCATGATGTCACTGGGGGATCTGTTGGGTATGCCAGATGGTCAGATCAGCAAAGGTTAGATAATCGAGACTGTACTGTATGTATTCTTGGAAGAAAGGCGGGTTAAGGGAGATATGATACAGTTAAATAAATCTATGGCATAAATGCACAAGAGGTGAATCTCTTTTGATTGAAAAGAAACTCTGGAATGAGGGTGAAAGGGGACAGACTCGGTAGCAATATACTCTTCACAGAAAGGATGGTGAATTTGTGCCTGTCACATATTGGTTGTCTTCTTTTTCATGTCAGGTGAGGACATATAAAGAACAAATGTTATCCCTTCCTGTCACTTTGTCCTGAGAAAGGGGGACCATAGCAGGACATTAAAATAAAGCATGTGGTTAGTGTGCAGCCTCTCTGAGCTACACAAAATCTGTGCAAACAAACATTGTAATGGGATGGAGGGGCACTGATTTTTATTTTTGTTACATTTGTACCCCGCGCTTTCCCACTCATGGCAGGCTCAATGCGGCTTACATGGATAACTCATTACTCAGAAACTTGTTTTTGATAAGAGGGCATTTCTATTTGAAAAGGAGTGGGAGTTCTTGGGTATGGACGAGGCAAGGCAGTGCAGGACATAGGTATATAAGGTAATTGTTGCTATAGGAAATGTTCTTGTATAAGTGAGCCCCCCCCCCCCCCTTTCAGAGTACTTTTTATAGTCAACTGTAGAGGATTTTACAGCATGTTTGAAGACATTTAAAAGTAGATGTCTAAAACAGAATTTGTTTTGAAAATTTACATTTTAAGTAACCTCCAAAGTGATCTCTGGATCATTTTTTAAATTCTTTTTCCATTTTCCATCATCTCAGTTTTTGTAGTTGTTTGTATTTTCTTTACTGTCATTCTGTTTGTCTCTTTTTCTTCTCTTACCCCCACCCTCTTCTTTCAGCCTTTCTCCCCTCCCTTCTCTTCTGCTGCTAATACTAAACAAGATATAGGTAGCACTGTATGAACACAGAAGAGACAGGCCCTGATCTTCTGGTCCCCTTCCCCTCCCCCATTGCTTCTAGTCTCTTTCCTCCAGTCCTTCCTCACGCCTTGGCTGTAGTTCCCTACCTCATGCTACCCTCTTCCACCTAGGCTTACCATATGGCTCCAGAAAAAGGAGGACAGATTAAGCCAGTCCAGGTTTTACTTCCATTGCTTTCCCTCCAATTCATCCCCCTCCCTCTCCCTTTTGGCTCTTTCCTTTCCATTCACTGTTCTCTCACCTGTTCTTCCTGTTATCCTTCTAAGCTATTTAACACCTCTTTGCCATCTTTCTTCCTCAGAGCTGGCTGCTGTGAGGGGCTCTCTTTCCACAGTGAGAGCCAGGCCTGCCTCTGAGATTGCCATTTTGCTGTGCAGCAAAGACCCTGCAGTCCCACAAGGCTCACAGGGGTGGCAGCCATTCTAGAACAATAAGAGTAGTTTTTGCTGGAGAGAGGAGGGAGTAGGCAGCAGTCAGCCTGGGGTGAGTGAGCAGAGGAGGGGGGTCATAAGCTAGAGTGAGCAGCAGTGGGGGAAGGGTAGATGGCAGAGGCTGTGTGAATGGAGGGATAGCAGCAGTGGAGGTGGGGGTGGGAAGTAGTAAGAGTGATGACTGGCAATTGAGGGGACATGGGCAGGTAGTTTTGTGTAGTTTGACAAAGTGGAGGAAACCTGGGCAACAACCATGAAAATGTGGCTTGTAACAAATTTGTCCCCTGATATTCAGCTGGTGACAGGCAGCATGGTTAGCTACTGCTGACGGCACTGACCCTAGATACTTAATGCTGGGATGTTTCCAGTGAAATATACAGGGGGGGGGGGGTTGCCAGCTCTGTGAATATTCACTATTTATACAGGCCAATTTGCCTGCTAAACTTAGCTGGCCAACACTTGAATATTCACGGATATTTTTATTTATTTATTTAGATTTTGCTCACACCTTTTTCAGTAGTAGCTCAAGGTGAGTTACATTCAGGTACACTGGATATTTCTCTGTCCCAGGAAGGCTCACAATCTAAGTTTGTACCTGAGGCAATGGAGGG
This sequence comes from Microcaecilia unicolor, assembly GCF_901765095.1. Lineage (NCBI taxonomy): Eukaryota > Metazoa > Chordata > Amphibia > Gymnophiona > Siphonopidae > Microcaecilia > Microcaecilia unicolor. The sequence goes on along the minus strand of NC_044034.1, from coordinate 294,835,566 downwards.
TTAAGTGACTTGCCCAAGATCACAAGGAGCAGCAGTGGGATTGGAACCGGCCACCTCTGGATTGCAAGACCAGTGCTCTAACCACTAGGCCACTCCTCCACTCCAGCTATATTGTATTAAGTGCCTAACTCATGCTGAATATTAGCGCTGGTTAAATAGCGCTGAATATCTGACCCAATGTGTTCTCATGTTGGTTATGTTAGAGAAATGCAGGAGGGTACTGTCTGCTCAACCCTGTGTGAAAAAGTGTTTCTTATTGCACAAGTACACCCTATAACTTCATAGGATAACTTTGCTGCTTATAAATTAAAAAACAAATCTCTCCCCCCTCCCTCCCCACACAGGGTAGATGGCTTAACATTGGGTGCTACAGTGTGAAAATAATGGAGAGGAGGTGACCCCTCCCTTCCTCTCACACACTGTGATCTGTAATAGGTGGAGGGTGCTCAGGCTTTCTCAGTCTTGTGACTGTCCTCTGTGCTTTTGTTCTCAGCCCACAGACCAATACAATGGACAGAATGCAAATTTCAATGGAGGAAACTTCAATAACTTCAGCCAGCCCAGCATGAATGGGGTAAGATACCATGAAACAGTACACTGCGTGCAATGACTGGGGTAAAATGCCATGAGCCAACACACTATGGAGGTAATTCTATAATGAGGGTAGCAAAATTTAGGCACCATGAACCCTCGTAAATGATGTATGTGCATATGCATGTAAATGCCAATAGTCCAGCTCTGTGCAGTGCTCTTTAAGAAGGTGCCCAGTGCAGTGACACGTAGTTTGAAGGTAGTGATACACGTGGATGAAGTCCATGGGTGGGCTGTGGGCGGGATTCGCAGTTTCACATGTAAACTGAGGCAATGGTTAGGGTAGTGGACTTTTGTCCTGGGGAACTGAGGAACTGAGTTCGATTCCCACTTCAGGCACAGGCAGCTCCTTGTGACTCTGGGCAGGTCACTTAACCCTCCATTGTCCCATGTAAGCCGCATTGAGCCTGCCATGAGTGGGAAAGCACGGGGTACAAATGTAACAAAAAAAATGATAGAATGCTATAATTTGCATGCATTTTTAGCAATCTAGGCATGAACATTTATACCAGCATTATGCCTGGTGTATATTTTATTTTTTTGTTACATTTGTATCCCGCGCTTTTCCCACTCATGGCAGGCTCAAAGCAGCTTACTTGGGGCAATGGAGGGTTAAGTGACTTGCCAAGGAGCTGCCTGTGCCTGAAGTGGGAATCAAACTCAGTTCCTTAGTTCCCCCAGGACCACAGTCCACCACCCTAACCACTAGGCCACTCCTCTACTCCTACCTAAATTATACGTGCATTTTTGTACTACTCCACTGATACTTTATTTATTTATTTTAGTTATTTGTTACATATGTATCCCACATTTTCCCACCTATTTGCAGGCTCAATGTGGCTTACAGAGTACCGTAATGGCGTTCGCCAGTTCCGCTATGAACAAATACAAGGTGTTATTGCATTAGCATAGGGTTCATAAATGGTTGATATAATGGGGAACTTAGGGAGGAAGGGGGAAATTGGGTGTGCCCAATACGATCTTTAGTTGTGTTCTGTAAGTAAAGTAGGTGCCTACTTTCCTTTATAGAATAGGCTCTAGATAGGCACCTTCTTGGCACCTAAAAATAATTATTTCATCATAGATGTATTCTCCTTATTGTTAGAAACAGAATAGGATACCATTAACCTGTTCTCAGCCCTTGGGAAATGACAGGGGTACCAGCCATTATGCAATGGTGACACCTTCTGCCCAGCTTTCCGGTACAGAGGTCATGAAGGAGCTGCAGCCCATTGCTCCTGGCTAAGTACAGTTGCCACAATTGCAAGGCTAAACAAGAGGGGGGAAACAGAAAAAAATGGGGAAAGCCCCTGGGTAGTTGTGATTGAGGCTCATGTGGCCTTAGGTTGACTTTGATTGAACTGGAAGTCCAGCAGAGCAGGAGGAATTGACAGACCTCCTGTAGCATATAAGACATTGATAAGGGCAGGGAAGAGGTCACAGCTTTAGAGCAGCACAGGCTGGGGCAGCTGGACAGGCTGGGTGGGCCAAATGCTCCTCCTCTGCCAACATCTTTTACTTTGTTTTCATATTGCATCACATGTCATTTTTCTAACTAGCTGAACCAAAGAGAGAGGCACATTTTACAAGAAGACGGGTGGGCAAGGACTTGTCTGGAATTTCTGCATTGGTTCGAGACAGTTGAGCACTTTTGAATGGGATGCAGGCCTGACTTGGAAGGGGTTTCATGGATAAGAAAGGGGAAGGAAGGAGCTTTTCCAGAATTTTCTGCAATCATACAGCACCCCCTTCTGGTCTCTGTGTGAGTTGCAAGGCCAGATATGGCAAAGCATCAGCTCATGTGACTTCTCTACAGAAGTATCCATAGAAGGAACCAGAGAGGGCCTAAAAGTTAATTTCCAATAAAGCCTAGGGAATATTTCTTTCAGTAGGACCAATTAGAAAATTTCACCACCTCCAGAGTGTTCTGTCTTTCCCTGGGCCAGTGTGGGTAACCAGCATTTTGATCCATACATGTGGAGCTACCCTTAACTTTGTTGAAATGTTCACCCTGATTCTAAGGCTGGGGATAATCAGAGGCTTGTCTTCCTTTTGAGGATCCCAGACATTGAGGGGTGAAAACCCAAAGCTGAGAAGTGAGGGAGGTACCTGTGTGAAACCTTGTTAACTTATTATTAAGTAATAAATTGTAGATATACTAAAAATTAATGTATGGGCTTTCTTAATAGCCTACAAGATCCATACCTGGGTATCCCAGCTCCCCTCTCCCTGGCAACCCAACACCTCCTATGACTCCAGGAAGTAATATGCCACCATACCTGTCACCAGGGCAGGACATGAAGTCTCCTTTCTTGCCGGACATCAAACCGAATATGACTGCGGGTGAGTACCCTCTTGTCTGCTGCCTGCTTTCTCCAGGTCCCCTTCAGAAAATGGAAGCTCAGCTCGGCTGAAAGCATTTTCTAAGCTTATAATAGCCATTATGTCAAGCACAAACTTTATGGACAGCTGAAACTTTTTTGCTCTGTGTCCATGGCACTGCTCACACCTACAGGGGCATAAAATTACTTCAAATTATGCTTTAAGCAGCTGTTTGATGCTATCTGCTATTTCGCTATTAAATTACTGTAGTGATTTTCTCTCTAGTAATGAGCAGTTGAAACACTATGATAGTTCTACACTGCATGTTATAATGTAACACTATGTAGAAAGTAATGTTCTGGTGTACAGGATAGCTTTATTGTAACAGTATGACATGCAGTGCAACACTATAATATACAAAGTGGAACAGTAGCACAGTGTACACTCCAGAGCTCTGTGTGTCAGTTGAATGACTTGGTTCCCTCTTACATCCCTTCTGCCCCATAATGACAACACCCCTTGTGTTTTTTTACTGACTGTAGTAAATGATGAGCTGCGTCTGACCTTCTCTGTCCGTGATGGAGTGGTCCTAGAGCCTTTCCGTCTGCAACACAACCTGGCAGTCAGCAACCATGTCTTTCAGCTGCGTGACTCTGTCTACAAAACACTCATGCTGAGGTAAGAGCGCCTCCTCTGTGTGTCCTGGGGATGGCTGCAGCTTGAGGGAGCAACAAGGCTCATTTGAAGGGAGGAGCGGACACAGTGATGTACTCAACATCTTAAATACGGTGGCCATTTTGGCGAAACACCTGGTAGAAAGCAGTAAATGATAGAATTGAAACAGTACTGCTCACAGCTGGGGATGTGTCTGAATGTGGGGGTGGGGGGGTTCTGTGGAAAAGAAGAAAAGTGATACAAGAGCATTGGATGGTACAGTTGTGTTACAGATGAGTGTTCAGGTTAGCCTCTTGGCTGCTGTTGAAAGTTCATTGGAACTTCTGTTGAGTAGAAAGAATGTTAGCTTAAAATTGCATCCTTTTTGTGTGTGTCTCTTCTCTCATTTCATGTGTTAACATGTCTTCCTTCTCTTCTATGCAGCCTCTTCACACTCCAACCCAATTTCTTGTATCTCTCATTCTTTGTCCCTGTCATCTCTTGAGTCTCACATGCACTGCTCCTTTATCTCTAGAGCTTCATGCTCCCTTTCGTGTCTGGCTCTCGTGCCTCACTTCATGCCCAACATGCCCTCTGATATCCACATCTCATGCCTCTTTTGCTCTATGTGTGTCCTCCAGGCCAGACCTGGAGCTCCAGTTCAAATGCTACCACCATGAAGATCGGCAGATGAACACCAACTGGCCGGCCTCAGTGCAGGTCAGCGTGAATGCCACGCCATTGACTATTGAACGTGGGGACAATAAGACATCACACAAGCCCCTCTACTTGAAGCAAGTGTGCCAGCCGGGCAGGAACACCATCCAGATCACAGTCACCGCCTGCTGCTGTGTGAGTCTCATGTTGTTTCCCCTAGCAGTACCACAGAAAGTTAAAAGATACCTAAGAGACGAGCTTTTCATTCTCCATTTAAAGGCCTAGGGCTAGAGGGATCAGTGCAGCCTCTGACCCAAACTTTATGACTACTGCTTTTCCCCAGGGTGGCAAAAGCTAGTACATAATGGGAGTTCACCAAGGGTGATGAGACTAGAGAGATTATATTGTCAAGGATCACACTGAATTATTGGCACTAACTCTAAATCTCCACTTGTGCATTAATGGCACCATATGGCTTTTTTCTTGTCTCCCCCCCCCCCCCCCCCCCCCCCCCCGTCTAATGCTTTTGCTTTTTATTTTCTCTTTACCTTTTGCAGTCTCACCTCTTTGTACTGCAGCTGGTGCACAGGCCATCGGTTCGCTCAGTGCTTCAAGGGTTAATAAAGAAGCGGCTCCTTCCAGCAGAGCACTGCATCACCAAAAGTGGGTTCTTTATTTCATCCCATTCCCTCTGATATTCTGTTTTGATGAGCAAAGTGACAGTGTTTGATGCTGGCAACATGTTTTCCTTTCTCTTTCTGTTCAGTAAAGCGGAATTTCAGCAGTGGGACAATCCCTGGGACCCCTGGCCCCAACGGCGAGGACGGAGTGGAGCAGACAGCTATCAAAGTTTCATTGAAGTGTCCAATTACCTTCCGAAGAATCCAACTCCCAGCTCGAGGTCATGACTGTCGGCACATACAGGTCAATATAAGGTTCTCAGCACCCTAGCTAGATGGGGCATCGCCACTTCAGGGATATCCTGATGAAGAAGAGGGCTGCAGTAGATCTGCTGCTTGTCCTCCTTTTTAAATCATCCTGTAGAACAGTTTATTATTTCTTTACCTTTGGATGTCCAGTATTCTGATGGTTCAGTTTTGTTCAACCAAATCCAAATATAGCGTCAGTGGGGTGGAGGGGGAAGGAGAAATCTCTATGGCCATAACTGGGGATCTGGTGGTCAGTCTGACCCCTTGCTTGCCTGTGGTGGTTTAACCCTGCCAGTGTCTCTCTCTTTCTCCCTTCAGTGTTTTGACCTGGAGTCATACCTTCAGTTGAACTGTGAGCGTGGAACCTGGAGGTGTCCTGTGTGCAAGTGAGTCCAGGTTGGGGGGAGGGTAAGGCATCAGGAGCTGGGGAAGTTACGTCCGCATAGGAAGATTGGGTAGCTGGGCATGGGATGGGATTTAGCTTGAGGCAGAGGCAGCCCTTTGGGTATGTGGGCTTTCAATGATTTGACCTTAGGTGGGGGTAAAAGGCCCATTAACCTGCAAATGGGCCTAAGGGGCAATACTAGCTTAATGCCTTATGTTTCTGTTGATTTCATGTTACGCTGGCTTCTGTAATCTGTCCAGAACAGGATCAATGAATGAATTAGAGCAGTGAGTATATGTGTCTCATATACACAGCCTCAGTGGACCTGATATCATGTCTTGGTTAGGGCTAGGGAGTGCCAGAATGGTGAGGAACAGGATCACCTTTGAAATATGTTTTCTGATCCCTTGGCCCATCTGCAAGATTAAAGAATGGTAGTGGTCACATCACAGCTACATTCCACAACATTTTCTAAGCTCCTGTACATCTCAAAATTTCCCCCTAAGAAGGATCTAACTAGTGTAATCCCAGGTTCCAGTGTCCTGCATAGGATTCTGCCAGTGGTTTGCCTTGTAGAGTGTGACCCAGATACACAAACAAATATATTGATTTAGCAGGACCAAGGCTGGTGCTAGGTTATGTTAGAAGGCCAAAGTCAGCAGTTCAGACTTTTATAACTCCACACATTATTAACTCACTCAGCTCCAAAGATGGTGTTCTGAACTAGAATTTACTTAATGTCTTTTAAAGTTAGTTATAACTTTAGCTATGACAAAAGCAATTAATAAGTGACAAACAGAACAGTAACTGTAGCAAAGGTATATACCCCTGTATTTCATTTCTGTATTTCAGCAGTGCTTTACTACTACTACTACTACTACTACACTCCTATATCTTACCATTGGGGGTGGCAGAAATCAAGCACAGTTCTCCTCAGCACAGTTCCTACTACTAGGTGCAGATAGGAAGAGCAGTTCTCTTTAACAAGATTATCAGAGCTCCGAGCAGTGATTAATTAGGATCCTGTTAGCTGTATCAGGAACCACACATTAGTCCTGTAGAGGTAATAAATACTTTAATCCTTCAGCTTTAAGATGTTCCTGGATCACAAGGGAAATGTTAACAGGGTGCCTTGTTGGAATTCCCAAAGTAACTCAGATTCCCCTTATGATTAGGACTGCAGAAGGGCCTACTCTCATATAGACACACAAGTTCACAACTTTTTAGGTTCTGTTTCTTGTACTTCAGTATCACTCTTTATGCCTTTGTATTGTACTGAGCTGAGTAACACAGTAAAAGACTCAGTATATCTGAGGCCTACTTTGGAAAGCTTGGCTTGAAGGTTCTCTCTAGCTAATGGAATGGCCAGAGGTGGGAGATATAAACTTAAGACAAGGATTCTAGGGGGAATCTCTGTTTTATAGTTAGAGGAGGAATCTGCCATCAGAGCCCCCCCCCTCCTCCCGCTGATTAAACTGGACACTCCTTTTGTTCTACAAGCTTCTTGCATTTTCCAGCTCTCTCTGCAAAGTCAGAAAGTTCATATTAAGGTTACCAAAATGAGGTCAGCCAGAGGGTTTCATCCTATTGGTGGATTAAAGTAGAAGCACTGAGGATTCAGGCAACACTCCTCCCTGCTGAAGTCTCCAGGCTGCTACACTAGGAATAGAATGTCGATAAGCTTTGTAAATTGAACTGAGCTAGAGAAAGGAAACCCAGATAGGTGCATTTGTGTGAAGTACAGACTGACACAGATATTAGGAGGAGCTTTTATTGGCCCTGGGAGAGGCCACATTGACCAGGAGAGAGCATCTTGTAAAAAAGCAAAAGCCATGCTTCACTATCCTGAAGAGGTTAGGGGAGTTTTTACTGACCCAGTATGGCTGTTGCTCTATTACCAGGTCATAGCAGAATTCCCTGATGTGAACCGAGGCTGTGTCAGTGTTGGGAGGGGAGGTGGGGGAGTGGGGTGGGATAACAGTTCATTTTGTAGTTGATCACGTACTGTGTGCCTAAACCAGTAGAAAGTACCTGGACCAATATATGGTGTAATAAATAGTGAGACACAAGCAGAGCTGATGTGTATTTTGTTGTGTGTCTGTCTCATCCACAGTAAAACGGCTTTGTTGGAAGGGCTGGAGGTCGACCAGTACATGCTGGGAATCCTTATTTACATCCAAAAGTAAGATCCTCCTTTTGCTTGCCATTGCTGTCCTTAGCATACAGAAATCATGCGGTGGCTATTAACTACCGTTGTGTTCTCCTCTGCTTGTGTCTTCTGTTCCTGGTTAATGTGGGATTCAAGCACAAGCAGCTGTAAGCAGCATTGTGTGTTGGAAATACATAACAGGAATGGTACTCTCTTACCACCAGAGGCCAGCACAGTGCAGAAGAAAAGACAGGAGTGACGCCAAGCAGCTGCAAGCCTGGTGCAAGACAGACTGGCTGGGTTATAATTAGAACGGCCAACTATGTGGAAGACTCCCCCCTTCTTTTCCCCCACCCCATCAACACACCTTCTCCTATTCATATCCTGCTTTACAAAAAGCAGATATAACTGTCCTGTCTATGACTTTATCATTTTACAAGTTTACATAACACAGACCGATTTATATTAATACTAGGGTAAGAGCCCATCAAAAATGATGGGGGCAAAACTGCAGATATGCACATAGGCCCATTTCTCTACACACATACATAGTGTTATTTGCAGGGATGTTGGTAAATGACCTGAAGTTTGTTTTACGGATGCGTGCGCCTTGTGGGGGGGGGGGTGGAACTCGTTCTAACTGTATTTATTTTCTTTAATTACAATTGCTAGTTGACAGTGTTGGGATGGAGTAAATGAAATTATATGCCAGTGTGAAATTTAAACCACCTGCAAGGCTAGCAGAGTTGTGGATACATTGTATCCATGGGCCTGTGAGCCAGCAGGAGGATGCAAGTACTGGTGCGGTCCAGTTCATGACTCAAATTGATTTGTTTTCACAAAAAATCAGGAGTCCCGATTCAGGACTTCCCCGCCTCCCTCCCTCTTGCCGCCGTTGCTGCTGCTTCTCTAAAGCAGCAGCAGTACCAACAACAAAATAAGGTAAACTCACTGCGGGGTCAGACTGAGTTCGCATTGGTGCAGGCTGCCAGCTCTGCCCTGGAACAGGAAGTGAGATCAAGGAGGTGGGACCGGCAGCCACGCCAATGGAGAGTCTGGCCCCATGGAGTGTTTAACTTGTTTTGCCACCACTGCTGCTCTAGAGAAGCAACAGCGAGCAGCAGTAGCATGGATGTCAGGATAGGAGGCGGAACAGAGGAGGCATACGCAGGATTGGAGGAAACAGATGGAATGGTGGCTGGATGGAAGGGGGGGGGGAGAGAGGGCAGAGGCTGGATGGAAAGGGGACAGAGAAGAAGGGCAGAGGCTGGATTGAAAGGCAGAGAAGGAGAGCAGACCATAGGTACAAGGCGAGAGGAGGAGGGCAGAGGCTAGATGGAAGGGGTAATAGAAAGAAGACATACCCTGGATGGAAGGAGGGAGAGGAGGGCAGAGGATGGATGGAAGGGGAAATAGAAAGAAGATACACCCTGGATGGAAGGGGGAGAGAAGGAGGGCAGAGGCTGGATGGAAAGGGGGCAAAAAAGGAGAGTAGGGCATAGATGTAAGGAGGAAGAGGGCAGAGGCTTTTTGGAAGGAAGAGAAAGAAGGAGAACAGACTATGGATGGAAGGAGGGGAGAGAAGGAGGGCAGCCACTGGATGGAAGGGGAAAGGGAAGAGACGAGAGAAGGCAGGGAGATGCTGATCCTAGGGGAGGGAGGAAAGAAGGGAAGGAGAAATGTCACAAAATGCCTAGCCATCCACCTGGGGTTACCCCATGGCCACTTAAAGGGTCTGTCCCCAGCACAGCTCAGGTCCGTCTGCACCTGCTGCTTGTGCTCTACATTAGAACCCTCCTCCCACCGACTGGGTCACAACCACCTCTGGGCGAGTCTGCTGCTCTCAAATTATCCCCAGTGATTTCTAGTTTACTGGATGCCACACTCCCAGTGGTTCCACAGTTCCCAGAAAACACTCAGAGACCCAACACACAGAGGATTATTTATCAGTCCAGACAGGCAGGGCGAACAAACAAATGTGTTTATTCTCAGAACTTGAACAGTAGACAGAAAATATGCAATCAGCAAACAACAACAGGTAACTGAAATATGGATCAATTATAACACTAATTAAACATTTGTTTACTTCATAGAAAGTACCTGGGGAGATCAGGACATATAGCTGCTCACCAGCAATCAAATCTAACTGTTTTACGGGGCTTCAGCAAAGAGCTTTCTCTCTCTCTTCTCCCGGGCTGAAACTGGGGCAACAGTCAGCAACTGCTGGGTAATTTCAAACTCCAGGCCAATCAGAGCCCAGAACAACAACATTTGAAAAAAGCTGGTTACATCACTACAGGCATTTCCTTTATCTGTGTTAACTAAAGAAAGGAAAGGTCAGTTTTTTGTAACAGCTTAAAACATAACATGCACCACCTGCTTGCAAAACTAGAGAAATGCACTTCAACAATCAATAAAGGCAATTCTATAGGCTTAAAACACACTGTTCTGTCACAAGGAATAAGGGGAGAAGCTGAACATGAAGAAGGATAGGGACAAAGAGATGTGATGCTGACATGGGGAGGGGGACAGAGACACAGAGGGGTGTTGCTGGACAGGGCAAGAATAAAGATACAGAGAGGGGAGATGCTCAACATGGCAGGAAGATAAGGGCAGGGACATGGAGGGGAATGATGGACATGGACAGAGAAATGCCAAATAGACCAGGACACCTTGCAAAAGAGTTAAGAGAAGACAGAGGAAAGAGGAAACCAGAGACACGATTACAAAAATTAAAAGACCAGACATCAAAATTAGAAAAATGAATTTTATTTTCTATTTATTGATAGTAGCTTTAAAGAACTGAACCGAATCTAATCGAAAAATCGATTCATATGAGTGAATCAAATCAAATCAAAAACTTTTTGGCCGAATCGGATAGCACTAGCAAGTATTATACATCTGCTTTGAAAGAGGGGTACAATATGAATGTGGAAGCATGAAATCCCTGGGTGTAATCTCCCTGCCCCTTTCATGTGCACAGTAACCAGAGTTGATGAGTGTGTGCACACTGATTACTGTTGTCCCCAGAGTGCCATGACTGATTCTCAAGAGATGGGCAGAAGTGAAGGAATGGGGGCGGGGAAGGGGGGCGGAGAGGTCACAGATTTTGTAGTGATTGGGGTTATACAGCCCCACTGAAGTAATTATAGATCACCCAAAGTTAGGCTGGAAGATAATGTGTGCTAAGTGCAAATTCTATAACGGCAGTTGTGCACACAGCTACCTCTATAGAATTCTAGCATAAGTCCACATTTAGGTGTGATAGAGGCCGACCAAAACTGCTTTTTTAAGTTTCAGTTGAAACTGAAACTGCCACTGAAACTCTCACCTGGTTTTAACCAAAACCAAAAACTTTTGGTCGTGTGAATGTGAACCAGTGAGGGCTGCTGGGGACTGTCAGAGCTTGCAGTCTGTTTCTCTCCACTAAATCCACAGTATCCAAGCCAGAACATAATAATTTAAATAATATTTTTTTAAACAGGAAGTCTTTATTAAAAAGTAAAACAGCAAATACAAACCAAAGGGAAGAACTCCCAAGCACATAGACAAAAAGAAAAACCAGAGGCCTATTTCCAATAAGACAATCAAAACTTCCAGTTTTTATAAACAAAATTTGGGGAAGGTAAACCAAACCCCCACCCAACAAAGAAAGATTGTATTTTACCTCCAAGCAAAATAGCCTCCACACACATGGACCTCAGCTAATGAAAACTGAAACTAAAAACCACTGTGCTTTTACAGTGGCTGACTTTGCACTACATTTGGCGTGACAGCTGATGTCATAACTCCATAGGCTAATTCCTAAGGAGCTTAATATCCCAAATTTACAGACTTAAATTCCAGCTAAAATTTTCTATCAAAAGCATTTATTTGGAGCAGTGGCATAGCTTCGGGGGAGCCTTGGAGGCCTGCCCCCCCCAATTTGGGTTCAGGCCCCCCAAAATTGAGACACTGTCTCCTGCTTTGACTGACAGGGGTCCCCAAGCCCTGCCAGCAGAAGGCTTCTTCTATGCAAAGCCTTTCCTGGCTGCTGCCATGCTCCCCTTCCCCCCCCCCCCCCCCCCCACCCCCATACATACTCAGTTTTTGTGAAACTGAGCATGTGCAGGGAAGGCCTGCCCCCCACTCATTCGGAAAAATTGAGCATGTGCAGGGGGGCAGGCCTCCCTTGCGCATGCTCAGGTTCACAAAAAACAAGCATGTGTGGGGGGAGTAGCCAGCGCAGCAGCAGCCCAGGAAAAGCACCACTAACTGTCAGGCTTCGGATGGAAGTGGGCTTCTGCTGCGGGGCTTGGGGACCCCTGCCAGTTTATGTTTAAATCTTTTTATTGACGTATTATATAAAGCATCGATACACAATGTCAACGAATAACCTTCCTAATACAACAGAGAACTATCAATCCGTCCACATACGTCAAAACATTTTCTACTTTTTATCCCCAAACAACCCCCCTCCCCCCACCCTCCCCTCCGTTTAATTGTAAACCTGTGTTAACTGAATCCCCAAGACTCACTTTTAACATAATATTAATCAGACCGTTCTAATACACACGTAACTGCCCCTCCATCTGAAAACTCCAGTCTCTTCCACTATTATTGAACAAGTTTCATGCCCTCCATCTACCCCAGCAAGGACATGGAA